>NW_022436952.1:6227529-6274382 GCF_009761245.1 Sapajus apella | reverse complement strand
TAAAAATACAAAAAATTAGCTGGGCATGGTGGCGTGTGCCTGTAATGCCAGCTACTCAGGAGGCTGAGGCAGGAGAATTGCCTGAACCCAGGAGGCAGAGGTTGCGGTGAGCCGAGATCGCGCCATTGCACTCCAGCCTGGGTAACAAGAGCGAAACTCCGTCTCAAAAAAAAAAAAAAATTTTTAAATACCTATTTTCAGATATGACCTTATATCTCAGAACTCTCAATTCTGTAGTAGCCATAGACTTGGCTCAGTTTGATCTTAAACTTTGGCCATTTGAGGTTTGTGTGTGTGGCACATTTTTATGGACTGTGGCATTGGGAATCTGCATTATAAAGCAATTATTTCTCATAGTAAAAGGGAAAATGATAGCTGGGATTAATGTGCAGGTTTTCTGATGAAGATATGTCCTAATTTAAAATTTAAAGCTGATAGGACTGAACTAAGTCCAGGCTCAGTGTTAGTGTTCAACTTAATAAAGGAGTCTTAGCTCTCAGCAATATAAAACAATTATCAGGGAGAAGCATCCTAGTGTGTCCTTGTGGGATTACAGGAGTTTGATAGAGTAGAGCTTAAGGTCCCAAGACAGCTTGTCAGTCTGGATCTGCACATCAGCTTGTTTTGATGATGTCTAGCATTGAGGTTTGCCCCAAAAGTTACTACTTTCCTCTGGTGCGTTAGGCTTAAAGTTCCTCATCTTTCTTATGGATGACTTAATTGACCTTGGCCTTGTAAGTTTCCTGAATAAACTGCTGAATGTTGAAAGTAAAGGAAATCTGAAATAAAACCATCCTGCTGGGATGAAAAGCATGGTTGGCCTGCTTTGTGGGGCAAGCAAAGCAGTGCCTTTTTAAGGCTTTTATTTATTTTTATTTTTTGGCTTAGGCTAATGAGGTGGCAAAAGTGAGGCAAGGCTGAAATATTTGGAATAAGTCCTGACAATTCAGCTTCTGTAGTTTCTGGGTGTGTTAAATAGCCTGTGTTAAAATGTACAACAGCACAACTGGTCTGCCTTGTGACTTTGTTGGTTTGTATGGTGGTTTGTGATAGTACCAAAGCCAGTTTACCCCAAAGGGATTTTTAAATCCTAGTTGACTTTGACCAAGCCTGCCCTTTTTGCTATTTGCATAGCCTAGGGTCAGGCTGGGCAACTTTGAGGCCTGGCGTTGGGACACTAGCCCATTGCTTCAGTTACTGCTTCAGCCCCTAACTGAGGATTGGAAAGTTCAAGTCAACTATATTAGCCCAGTTACACTTGTGTTTGACACAAAAGGCAGGATGCCAACTCTTTGGTCTTTTCTCCACCCCAAGTGAACTAGATTTTTTGTTTCCTTGGTTGAAGAGCATCTGGAATTAAATTTTAAAAATACCATGTAACCTATCTCCATTTTGCAGTTTAAGTTAGGCTGGAAAAGCAGCAGCTTTAAGACGGTGCAGTGGCTCATGCCTGTAATCCCAGCACTTTGGAGGCTGAGGTGGATGGATCACTTGAACTCAGTTCAAGACTAACCTGGACAACATGGCGAAACCCCATCTCTACTAAAAATACAAAAATTAGCCAGGCATGGTGGTGCACGCCTGTATGCCAGCTACCAGGAGGCTGAGATAGGAGGATAGCTTGAGCCCAGAGGTACTTTTACAGTGAGCCAAGATTACACCACTGCACTCCAGCCTGGAAGACAGAGCCAGACCCTGTCTCCAAAAAACAAAAAACAGCTTTAAGACCTCTGTTGGTTGAGACCATCCTGGTCAACACGGTGAAACCCCGTCTCTACTAAAAATACAAAAAATTAGCTGGGCATGGTGGTGCGTGCCTGTAATCCCAGCTACTCAGGAGGCTGAGGCAGGAGAATTGCCTGAACCCAGGAGGCGGAGGTTGCGGTGAGCCGAGATCGCGCCATTGCACTCCAGCCTGGGCAACAAGAGCGAAACTCCGACTCAAAAAAAAAAAAGACCTCTGTTGGTATTGTGTACTCAAAAAGGAAGACAGAGACTTCTATCCAGCTGATTTTTGAACTCAGACCTCTTTTGCAAGGTACCAAACTCTGACACTACTCCAGAGACACTATGTATACTAGATGCTATTTCTCAGCTGATTCAGGCAGACACAAACTGAACAGAACAAGGACTAGAACTCATAGTGTTAAGTTTCATACATGTCCCCATAGTCCCCAAATGCTCATTCTCCACTCCAAACTTAAGAGCCAGAGGCAAGGAAGATGATTGAGTTCTGTGTAAGAAAGCAAAGGTAAAAAGAAACGTTATTTTTGGTATATTGACAAACTGATAAGTTGAAGGTTGTGGGTCCCCTTCACTTAACAGAGAGGGATTGTGATAGAAAAATAAGGCTTAACCACTCATGGTCATGAAGCCTGTAGGTTTTGCTACAGAATTTCTATACTTGGCTGGGAAAATGACTCACAAAGCAGACACCAATCTAGTACCTATGTTTGTATACAATGGCATATCAATATGGAAACAGGCTTCTAAAGTTGTTGCTCTTGGTCAGTGCCTGCAGGATGAGGTAGTGTTTGCCAAGCAAATGTGAAGAGGGGCTGCAAGGTTTGGTTTAGCTGGAAGTTACAGAAGCAGGGATGAGGCCAGCTTGACAGGACTCTATGGAAAGTACCTCCCTGTTCACCTGTTTGTTGGACTAATTATTCAACTTTCCCCAGTAAGGGTGGGGAAATGTCATCCATGGAGGCCAGTCTTGATGACACTGAAGCATCTCTAGATCATGATTTTCCCTCCATAGTTCACTATTCTATTTGTGTTGATACTGAAACAGCCCCACCTTCATTGATGAGATCTGTGCAGGGCAGAGGTTGAAAATATGGGTCTGTTTTTATCTCCTTAACATGAGTGAGATGCGAGAAAAAATTTGAATGAAGCCTCTAATTGCTGAAGTCAAGACAAAGTAAGCTTTCCCACACCCACCCGAGTCAGTCACCCTGCACAGTTTGGTCCTTTGTTAAACCTAAGTCCTGTTTGGCTCCCAGCCTTCCACCAGGACCTCTTCTCACTTTCTGCCTTAGGTAGATGGCTCGTGGTAGGAGCCCTTCCACAGGCCTTGAGTCCTATCTTCTTCCTGCCAGAAAGAGGCTGGAATACCCACTCTACCTGCCAGCAGAAAAAGAGGTCAGTTCCACAGCAGTGCTGACCAACTTGGCGCCATGCCCCAGCTAATCAGCACGATCCTAGACAAAACTGTACATCTTTCTAAGGGGGAGGAGCTGCTAACAAAAATGTTCTTTTTTTTTTTTTTTTTTTTTTTGAGACAGAGTCTCGGTCTCACCCTCTCGCCCAGGCTAGAGTACAATGGCGCAATTTCAGCTCACTGCAATCTCAACCTCCCGGGTTCAAGCGATTCTCCTGCCTCAGCTTCCCGAGTAGCCAGGATTACAGGCACACACCACCATACCCGGCTAATTTTTATATTTTTAGTAGAGTCGGGATTTCACCATGTTGGTCAGGCTGGTCTGGAACTCCTGACCGCATGATCCACCCGCATCAGACTCCCAAAATACTGGGATTACATGCGTGAGCCACCCCGCCCAGCCAACAAAAATTTTCTTACTAAGACCAGGGATGACACTAGCAAAGGGGTTAAGAGGAATTTTTCAAATCTCTAAGTCCTTTAAGTTAAAAAAGATTACAAAACAAGGTAAAAGTTACAGCCTAATTACTGAACAAAAATACATAGTCATGTGCTGCATAACATTTCAGCAATGACATCACATATGTAGTTGTCCAGTAAGATTACAATACCCTATTTCTAGTGTATTTTTTTTTTTTTTTTGAGACAGGGTCTCACTTTGTCACCCAGGCTGGAGTGCAGTGACAGTCTTGTTGGGAGTACAGGTATGAGCTACTGCACCCAGCCTATACTGTACCTTTTATTTTTAATTTTTTCAAATTTTTCTTCCCTGTGGTCTTCCTCCATGCACCTTTTCTATGTTTAGAAATACAGGTGCTTATAATTGTACTTCAGCTGCCTATAGTATTCAGCATAGCAACATGCTGTACAGGTTTGTAGCCTAGGAGCAATAGGCTATAGTATACAGGCTAGGTGTGTAGTGGGCACTACCATTTAATTTTGTGTAAGTACACTCTGACAAAATGGTCTAACGAAGCATTTCTCAGAATGTATGTTGGTCATTAACACATGACTGTACATACATTTCTAGAAAGGATATGAGAATATTAAAACTGAATTTTACTTTTCAGTTTTCTACATATAATTTGTGTTTTTTAAATTATTGGTATGAATTAATGTTTTTCAAACTAACTTTTTTTTTTTTTTTTTTTTTTTTTTTGAGATGGAATTTTGCTCTTGTTGCCCAGGCTGGAGTGCAATGGCGCAATCTCGGCTCACAGTAACCTCTGCCTCCCAGGTTCAAGCCATTCTCCTGCCTCAGCCTTTGAGTTGCTAGGATTACAGGCGCCCGCCACCACACCCAGGTAATTTTTGTATTTTTAGTAGATAGGATTTCACGGTGTTGGTTAGGCTGGTCTTGAACTCCTGGCCTGAGGTGATCCACCCACCCCAGCCTCCCAAAGTTCTGAGATTACAGGCGTGAGCCACCGCACCCAGCCTCAAACTAACTTTTAGTTTTGCTTTTTTCACACCTCTAGGTGTCTTGGTTTTATCTGGCTTACAGACATTAGTCAGTTCCTAATTAGGAAAGAGTTCTTTTTTGATATGACCAAACCTTTCCAACTGGAGGCCGGGGAGTTGGGAGAGGTTCTTACAAACTGAGACATTAAAAAATCATTATCTTTTTTTTTTTTTTTTTTTTTTTTTTTTTTTGAGACGGAATCTTGCTGTCGCTAGGCTGGGAGTGCAGTGGCGCCATCTTGGCTACTGCAACCTTCGAGTCCCTTGTTCAAGTGATTGTCCTGTCTCAGCCTCCCGAGTAGCTGGGATTGCAGTCAGACACCACCACACGCAGCTAATTTTTGCATTTTTAGTAGAGATGAGGTTTCACTATGTTGGCCAGGATGGTCTCAATCTTCTGACCTCATGATCCACCTGCCTCAACCCCCCAAAGTGCTGGGATTACAGGTGTGAGCCACTGTGCCCGGTATCATTATTCTTAGAATTCTACTCCACTCCTTAGAACAATTCTAAACATGACTAAAGTAGTATCACTAAAGGACACCTAAGCCAGGTTACAAAGTGGTATCCAGTGGATGATTTCACAGCTTCCATTAAAGGTATCATAGCTTCTACTCCTACACCCTGTCCAATAATCTCACAGAAGAGGCCAGTAGCAATGGCTCATGCCTATAATCCTAGCACTTTGGGAGACTGAGGCAGGCAGATCACTTGACCCTAGGAGTTTGAGACCAGTGTGGGCAACATAGTGAAACCTTGTCTCTACAAAAATTAGCCAGGCGTGGTGGCATGCACTCGTAGTCCCAGCTAGTTGGGAGGCTGAGGTGGGAGGACAGCTTGAGCCCCAAAGGTGGAAGTTGCAATGAACTGAGATCATGTCACTGCATTCCAGGCTGGGAGACAGAGCGAGACCATGCCAATAAAAAAACTGCTGAGTGAGTGTTCATTCCTCCAGCATCTACTAAACACCTGCCCTAACATAGGCATTTGGAAGTTCCAGCATCCATGCAGAGACCTTAAAGCATTACAGCTCTTCATAGGCTGAGTAGTTGAGCATTCTGAGGGAAAACAGATTCTAGCTCCCTCAGCAGGGGAGGTTTTCCAGGGTTCTAAACCCTGGCTTCCTGCTTCTCTTTAGTGGTCCTGCTGCTGGTTACACAGTAGTGCTTATCACATGTTAGTCGCTGCCATGGGTTTCTCAGGTTTTCATCATGACTATACTCCGATGCTCTGCACCCCTTTGGCAGGTGAGGCCACTAGAGAAATAACAGCACAATTGAGTTTAATGTACAGTTTGTAGCAGGTGGACAGGTAAGGAGCTGGGTTAGATGACACCTCCACGTAGCCTAGCTGTATGAGACCAAAGGAACTCCGGATCCTTCCTGAGACGTTTGAGCTGACTAACCCTATGAAGTACACACTGCATAATGCCTGCCCTGAAACTTTAATACAGTATTTAAGACTTGCCCTTTAAAGTTCCTCATTGTCAGCCTCCCCAGTTCTCCACCCATCTTCCCATGTGAGCTCTGCTTTGGCCACACAATGGCCAGTCCTCCCCACAGAAGTCCATTTCCCTTAATTTAAATTCAAAGTGGGGAAAAAATTGCACTTGAGAATGAATCATCCATTTTATTTTATTTTATTTTGTCATGTGCTCAACAGCATCTCTTTCTCTCTCCCCTCTCCCTGGCAGGTCACAAGAGATAAATTAAAAATAAAATCTACAAGGAAAATAATTTATAGCACTCCTAGGTTCACACCTTCTATCCCTACTGCTCAGTTATGAACCCCCTAACTGGGAATCAGTGCTCTCCTCCCCTTACCCCCATTTCACTCCTGCTTGTCTGGGGCAGACAGTAGTACTCCAGAGCCAGGCAGGGGTGGGGGAAGCAGTGGCAAACAGTTAAAGACATTGTGGTCCTGGAATCATCTGGCCACCTTGGCACTCCCAAGTCTGCCTCCCCCAGGCAGCCCTCCAGGAGCCTGTGCTAAGCTGGGGCTGCGGAGAAGCGTCCTGTGGCCGACAGCTTGTGTGTTTGGTGTAGGGAGTGCTCTCAGCCCGTCACATGCACTTCTCAATCTTCTAGAAACCCAAAAAAGAAAGACGACCTCGGGACAGAGGAGAAAGATCCCAAGTGTTCACACAGTTACACGGAGTCTTTATGGCAAAGAGAACATTTAGCAGCTTTGAATATTGGGGCATCTCCTTTTTACTCAACACAAGCATTCTAGACCCTATAAGTGAAACAGGGCACAAGCCCTAAAAAAATCAAAGCGCCAAGAAATTCTAAGACTAGTTTTTTGTTGTTGCTGGGTTGTGTAATTTTCTGTGTTTCCCCAGTGACAAGCCCAGTTGTTGGTAGGCAGAGGCCCTAGGGAAGGGTCACTCCCCATTGTTGTGCTGAATCCTGCCTGGAGGCTGCTGCACTAAATCCTCCATCATTCCCCTGCCTCATAGCAGTCCCCCAAGAGGAAGGCTGCAGGCACAGTTCCCAGAGCACTGCCAGCACCCTACCCCAGCTACAGAAGAGCTCAGGCAGCTGGTGAGGGGTGGGGAACACAAACACCAGACCCAAGGAGGATGGCATTCACATGCAGGCTCTGATGGAGACAGTGGGAGCCTCAGCTCAGGGGTGGCTTGAGTATGGAGGGAGATGGAGTGGCAAGGGCAGTGAATGACATGCGTGACATTGGGGCTGCTGCAACATGGGGCTACATGACCCTTTTCTGTTCACTCTTCAACCCTAAATCTCCAAGCCAGTGTTGGGGCCCAGTGGCTCCATTCGATTGAAACATTCCAGCCGATGATACCCAAGAGCCTCCCCTTCAGGGATGCCAAAGTGCAAGGAGCAGAAAGAGTTAACATCGCCCCTCCCCACCCCCACCCTGTGTCTGTGTAACCCCCCTGGGGTGAAATGGGGTTTATCACCAGCGACCTAGGCCCACCAGAGTCACTCAAACGTGCTGCCTGGAATCCTGGCCAGAGCCAACCTTAATCTTCCCTCTGATTTTCTTCCCACTTTGATTTTTGGGGTTTCCTTCTCTTTGCCTCTGTCCTGGAATGAAACTTTCTGCCACCTTCCCTTCCTCTCACAGGTCCATTCCTTCCCCTTTGTCGGCCTTTGCTCCACACAGCTCCTCTACCTCCAGCAACTCCACCACCACCCTTGCCTCACAGGAAAGTGGTAGGGTGAGGACCCTGTCTGTCCAAATGGTCTGGCTACTTCCACTCCACCCAAATGGAGCTGAGCCAGCCAGTGCCTGCGCCCGCCTCTTCCTGTACACTGACCCGCAGTCATCCCATCTGAGAAGATATATCGGATAAGAAGGCATTAAAGTTCCCGCTGTAGCTGTAGGTCCAGGTCCAGGTCCAGGCCCAGCCCTTCTCCAGTTTCGGTCTTGGTGGGCATCAAACCCCCTTCCTCCCCAGGCTCACTTTCTCCTGTCCTTTGGCTTCCTCTCCTGCCGCCGGGCCTGCTGGTCGGCCATCGTGCGGGGGATGAGGAGGACACTGCCGTCCCCAGCGTACTGGAGCGCATACTGACTAGGTGAGTAGGGCCGCCCATTCTCATCCCGCAGCCGCCCAAACACCTCCTGGTACAGGCTCTGGACCTTCTGCTTCATCTGCCGCAGGGAGCGCAGGAACTCCACTTTCTCCCGCAGCAGCCGGGCTTTGTCGCGTTGCAGGTCCTCCACATCACGCTCCAGATTCAAGATAGTGTCTAGCTTGCGCTTGCGGCAGTTCTGTGCCGCCATCTTGTTCTTGCCCCGGCGCCGGATGTCTCGGATGAGGCTCAGCTGGGCTTCGCTCAGCTGGTATTTGGACAGCAGCTCATTGAACTCCTCCACAGGCAGGTTGATGATTTTGTCATTGGTGAAAGGAATCTTCATGGCTCGGGCTCGGTGCTCATCCCGGCTCATCTGCTTGTCCAGGAAGTCAGCCTGCTTCTCCTTGCTGCCTTTCTTGAGGGCACTGGGTGGTGGCAGGTCGGCTGAGTCCAGGGCACTGGGTGCCATGTTGTATGTGTGGTTGTGGCCCACGTGCTCCAGGTAGGGCAGGCAGGAGAGCTGAGCCGGATCCTGGTAGCTCATGCGGCAGAACTTGGAATACTCAGGCTGGTAGCCCACAGCACCCTCGGCCTCTTCCAGATCCAGGGTCTCAGAGTCAGAGCTGTAGCCAACCGCCCCTTCCTCAGAAAAAGAGGAAGACGCAGAGGAAGAAGCAGAGGAGGAAGAGGAAGAGGAAGAGGAGGAAGAACTGCCTTCAGAGCTGCTTAGGGAAGAAGGGCTATGGCTGGAGTCTAAGGAGAGGCCTGAGTCAGAGTCAAATTCCTCCTCCAGCTGGGAGGCCTGCACAGGGTTAAAGCCTTCTTCAATGGCCAGGTCCATTAGGCTAATCTCATCCAACATGGCTTCATCTAAGAGACCCCCCAGTGGGTCAGGCAGCTCTGGGCCTGCTGTGTCATTGGCTGTGCCATTGAGCTGGGGTGGAAAGAAGAGCCCTGTTAGGTTGGTGGAGCCGAAGGTGGAGTTGAGGCTGGTGGAATTGCTGGGGACCAATGGGAGCAGCGTGGAGCTACTGGCCACAGGCAGGCTTTCCACCTCGGGGCTGAAGAGTAAGAAGTCCTGGCTGCAGCCCCCCAGGGACGCCTGATGCAGGCTGACATTCTGATTGATGGGAGTGTTGGGGGCAAGGCTGTAGTTGGTGCTCAGTGGATCTCCAGAAGGGGCATTGTACAGGATTTCACTTGCTGATGTGTTCACTTCCATGGCCTGGGAGGGGAGAAGAGCACCACTGTTCACTAGGAACTGACTCCCTCCCCTGGGGCTCACACACTGCAGGCACCCAACAGAGGCACAGCTGCTGGGTGTAAAGGCAAAAGACTAGAAACCAAAGCCCACAGTGTCAGCTCCTGACCGAGCTTCATCCACCAGGCCTGGTAGAGATGGGTTCTTCCACGTAGGCTTGACCCTAATGTAGGACTGACCAGCTTTTCCTCATTTTTGGCTAGACTCACCCCACCTTGGAGGGAGAGGAAGAAAACACTACCTTGTTACTGCAAAATCAACACAGTGAAAAGAACACCCAGACTTATGTCAGAAAACCTAGTTGCACCACTTGCTGTGTGACCATGGGCACATCATTTAACCTCTCTGAGCTTCAATTTCCTCACCTTTGAAATAGTAAAGGCTGACTAGATGATTGTGAGGGCCAAGTGAGAGAACGATGGCTGTAAAGCACCATGTGAGTGTCAGCTATTATTAATGCAGAACCTTGGAAGTACTCAGCAAAGTGCCTATTTGCCTGAAGGAAAGGAAGAAGGCACACCCAAGAGGCAGGCCCTGATTTGGAAGGCTGAGTCCTGAGGGTTTATTTAACCCAAACCCTACCTGTCTCCACCTCCCATTGCCCCAAGGACACACCTGGACAGGTTTCCTCTCAGTGTCCCCACTTTCCTATGGATCAGAGACAGTATTACTCTCTTTCCGCACAGATGGAAAAGCAACTGAGTGCTAAGACACCCTGTGCAAAATCCAATAGGTTTGTGCCGTTCGACAATCCTACCTGCATTTCCATGATGGACATGAGATCTTGCCACTGCTGTTCCAAATCAAATGGTGACTCTGTCCCAGTCAGGAGAGGAGACAAGAGGTTGTTTTGAAGATCTGGGGGCTCACTCTCACTAGGCACTGCTTCTGTTATGCTGGATATGTCTGCTGGAAACTAGGGCAAAACATAGAGACTTTAACCAGGGGGAAAGAAAGACCTTGTGCCTTCCTCCCAGAGACTACCACCTGGAGTCTGTTTCTGTTCTTCTTTCCTCTGCATTTACCCCCAGCAGCCAGGACAAGGCCAGAACCAAGAGCTGGCCCCTCAGCCATGAAGGGACACACCAGGTACAGGCTGCCCTGCTCACTTGGTGGGCTCTCACTGGAGTCCTGCTCACCTCAGCATTCTCCCCAAAGGGGCAGGTGGCTTCCAGCAGCCTAAGGCACTCTTCCAGGGACAGGGCCGTCTGGTCCTCCCCACTAGGCACCTGTGGCAACAGGAACTGTAAGTCTGACTGGGGTCTTAGCTGCCTAAGGCTCAAGCTTCTTTCTCAGAATGGGTGAAGGCCTGCAGTCCCCCTCCCATTCCCAGGCTAATGGCTGGTCCCCAATCCCAAACTCCCAACAACAGAAGGGAGAGTGAAAGAGGCCTGAAGCAATCAGGAAGATGCTAGATGCTCTGCCTCCCTTGAGTTGTCTGTTGCCAAGGCCCGGCCCTTCTGCGTCTGCTGCCTTCCACTCCTTTCCAAGACTCAGCTAATGGGACTGATAGACCCAACCCAAAACAGAAATTCAGGTCCACCCCACACACAAACTGTCTTCTCTAAGGGAAGTTTCTGGAAGAACTCCAGCCTGGTTTTTGTCAGGGGAGAAGAAACAAGAAGAGAGCCCAGTGAGCGGAGGTGATGGTACCTGTGCAGGGAAGCTCTCCCCAGTCTCTCCATCCACTAGCAGGTTCCGTGCCAGAGCTTCCGCGCCCTCGCCTGCCCAGGTGTCCTGCTCGCCTCCATCTCGCAGCTCCTTCTCCACATCCTGCTCCTTCTGGCGTTGACTATAGTCAAAAACCTCACGCCCAGCCCCCAAATCAATATCCTGTCGCCAAAGGATGTCAATCAGATCTATGTCCTGAAAGACAGATCACATGACTTTAGCTCTCAGAAACCTGGGTCCTTTCCTTGTCCTGCACCTCAGAGGTCCCTCCGAGTGTCACCCCAGCTAGTCCTGCCTTTACCCCCTGGTCCCTCTGCACCAGCAAGTGCTCACTCATCTATTTCCAGACACTATCCCCTCACCACACAAAGCCACTAGCAAAACCATTAGCATGACTATCATCATCAAGGTGGGAATGATTGCGATGTGGACCAAGACACGCCCGGCCAAAAGGCAGGGCCGCCTCACCCCTACATAAAGAAGGGGAACATCAGGAGACACCTCTCATTTTGGGAGTCAGTCCCCTTAAAATGTGGTTTGGTGGAAGCTGGCCATGGCAAGCAAGAGCAAATTGTCATGCAGAACTGCTTAGCCGTGGCCAGGCTTGCATCAGCCTTGTGGTGCCATTTCATTTGCATAAAGGGGTGGGGTAGGCTGGAGAGGAAAATCCCTGCATTTCCAACCACCTGATGCAACCAATGACAACGCCATGCTGTCTCCAGCCCTTCCTACAGCTATTCCCCATTCCCCAGCTGGCAGCAAGAGTAAGGCTGATACCCACAACTCCTCAACCCCAGGCTCACCTCAAGATTCATCCCTACCAGAATTCCCACTCTCAGATGATCCCTAGCGGGGCATCCCACCCCTGCCCAGGCCAGCCTGTGTCCCCTTACAGCAGGGCTCTCACTCCCTTCCTCACCACACCCCAGGACTCACCAACTCCCCATCAGTCAACCTACTCAAGGACATAACCCCCATCACTGCTCAGCTACAACTGCCACCTTGGCCACCAAAATGCCCCCCTCCCATTCTGCCCTGGTGGCTTGTGAACAGTTGCTGCAGCAACTGCCACCCCCACTGCCAACAGCATAGAACCCCAATAAATAGAGCTATTTGGGCTTCCTATATATGGCACCCCCCTGTAGTCGTGCCCTCCCCACAAGCCTGAAGAAACCCTAAAGTGTTGCCTTCCATCCAGGTGATAAAATGCAGACACACACTTTCCAGAAAGCAATTTCCTTAGATCAGACCCACCTCCTCCCTACCTCTAAGCCGGTATCCCTCTCCCATTAACCCTCCCTGACCCTAAGACCTCCCAGATGTAATATTCCCTTTAGTCTCCCCACATACACCAACCTGAACAGAAGCCCTGGACCCAGGAGCAGAGGGGGGCTGGGCCACCCGGTGACAAGCCAGCAAAGAGTTAAGGGGCCGGCTGCCTTTGGCATGGCCCCCACCACTGTGAGAGCTGCGGTCCAGGCGGGTCATGGTCTGCGAGATGAGCCCCAGGGCAGCCGGTGCCGGGAAGCCGGACAGGGGGCTGCAAGGAGCTCTTGGCTTTCAGGGAGCACACCAGGCTGGAAGGGTGGCCCCTTGCTAGCTCCGAGGGGCCTGAGGAGGGTGCCCCGCCCGTGATGCTGCCTGGGCGGCCCAGCCCAGCCCCCTTCCTCCATCCTTGAGCAGCCCCCTCCCACCTCAGAACCCCAGTTCCACTCAGGCGCCCAGCTGCCCCCACCCTGAGCTCACCGCAGAGGCTGCAGTGAGATGGGACTCCCACCCCATGCTCCGTGCTCAAGGTGCAGAGGAAAGCAAGCTCCCTCCTGGGCCTATCCTCCCGCTCCTCCCTCTCCCCCTCCCCACGCCCCCCAAACTTGTTACCTAGGCTGCAGCAAGGAGCCAATCCCCTCCCCCTCCCACCCCGCAGGTCACTGCTGAGGCTGCAGAGAGCCAATCCCCTCCCCCAGGTCAGCAGCTGGGCTGCGGAAAGAGCCAATCCCCTCCCACTGTCGTTACCTAGGCTGCGCAGAGAGCCAATCTCCTCCCCCAAGTCTCCGCTGGAGATGTGGAAGGAGCCAATCCCCTCCCACCGCCTGTTACCTAGCTGCAGACGGGAACCAATCGCTGCATCAGGGCAGCTGGAGAAGCTGCCGCAAAGAACCAGCCCATCCCTGGGCCGCCTCCGTCTCCTTGAGGAGATGCGCCCAGGGGCGGGCAGCCCCACCCAGCCCAGTCAGTCAGCTGGGGTGGCGCAGTGAGAGCCCTGGGGGAAGGGGTGCCACTCTCCTCCCTCCTGTCGCAGCTTGCTCATCCAGCCCACTCAGGACTGGGCAGACACTCCTCCCCAGATTCTCTGGGAATCTAAATTCTTTGCTGGAAGTGGAAGGAGTTTTCCCATTCCTAAGGAAGGCAGTGGCCAGTTCTCAAGGCCAGGGATTCAGGGGCCAGGCTGGGCAGGAACCCAGGGCACACAGGCCCACCATAAGTTTTGTCACCCCAAAATAGGCAAGACTAGGGAAAAAGGAAGGCCATTTTTCCCAAATGCAGCAATGTCACAGTGCTGGCCAGGCCTAGCCCTAAGCAAGAGGAGGGGAGACACAACCCGGAAGCCCTACACTTAGAGAGACAGGTGCTCAACATTCTCCTGGCCACAAATGTCTCCATTCCCCTTTTACCCCAGCTTTGTTCAAGAACATTCCCTGCCTACATCTCATCCAAGCAGGAAAGCAGCCCCTCACAGACTCAGTATCACAATACAGACTCAGTATCACAATTCAGACTCCCTGGATTGGTGTCTCAAGGGGAAATTTAGCTCCCTCCCCACTGCTGCTCCCCTGGAGCCTAAGGTCAGGTCAAAGAGACAGTATGTTCTCTCTGGTCAGTCTGCTCCTAGCCTGAAAAGAGTTGTAAACAGGCCACCCCCCTGCTCTGGGCAGAAAGCCAATCTCAAGGGGAATCCTATCCCTGACAAGGGCCTAGGCTATGGCTGTCCATAGAACAGGCCTGGCAGCAGGAGAGCACTACCACCCCAGGGATAATACCGGTTCCAGCAGTGCCTGTCACATGCTCTGGACCTGGGTATTTTTATCCCTGAGTTGCTGAGGAAATGTTGTTCTAGACACATAATAATCCTCCCTTCCCCCATACCCAGCCTGGGCCCCTAATGCTGACCCACCCCACATCCCAAAGGGAGTCCTAAAGGCCTGAGATAAGGAAAAGCACGACCTTCACCAAGGCCAAGAAACAGAGGAAGGGAGCGTCAAAGTCCCATCCCATCCTGCCCCAACCCACCCAATTATGTCCAAAACATCCCATCCCATTCCCATCCCAAAAGGAACTGATATGGAGCTACCCCTGCAGGGTTTCCAAGAGCAAACTCAGTTCCACCCACCCCTGGGGGAGCTACACTGGGGCAGGAGTATGAAGCAGAGACAGGGAAGCACACTTTAGAACACTGTGCCAAGACTGGAGCCCACTTGAACGAAGGGGAAAGGGCAAGCAGAAGAAAGGTGAAGTTCCAAGAGGTCCTGTAAGAAGCTAAAATAAGAGGCCCTGAAAGGTAAGAAATGTTCCTGGCTCCTGCGCTCAGATAATCCTAGTCCCTCTCGAAGCAGGTCCAGTATGAGCCATTTGAACACAGAGCAGTGTCTCAGTCCCTATACTACTGACACCTGGGGTCAGACAAATCTGTTGTTTGGAGGTGTCCTGTGCCATTTAGGATGTTAAGCAGCATCCTTGGCCTCTACCCACTAGGTCCCAGTAGCACCCCGACCCAAAGTTGTGACAACCAAAACTGTTTCACCATACTGGCACCTGCACCCTCGGGGACAAAATCACCACTGGCCTAGAACAAGCCATACTCTTTGACAGTCACTAACAGTCAGAGAACTGAACTCAAGAAAAGTCTCCAAAGCAGGGAAGGAGGGAAAACATGGTCTGACCTGGCAGGCAGAGGAGCCAATTTCTGCAGCATCTGTAAAACATTTTACATTCCTCCACATAGCCACCTCCAAAAACCCAATCAGGCCTTTTCCTTCCCTAATGGCCAGAGGAGTGCAGTAGGCCTTTTTCGCAGCTCCTTAAGGCTGGGTGGCAAACCAGAGCCATACAAACCCACAACTCAAAGCAATCTTATCATGGTGGGGCAGAGGCACCGGGAGCCACTTGCATCTTAAAAGGCAAAGAATGGCATCACTTTCTGCCCAGAACAGTATGTCAGGCATGTGACAAGAGCTAAGGATCTCTTCTGACAGCTCAAAGCAAGTTGACTTGGGCAGCAGAAGGCAGTTCTCTTCTAGCTCCCAGCCTTCTTTTCCCTACTCCCTGCAGTGGGCCTTTAGCAAAGAATGGAAGCCTTGGCCCTCTCCTGGCCAAGAATAGCTATTTAAATCTACCCCTTGGCTCAGGCCCAGGAGGTCTGAATTATCACACAATACAAGAGGCCTGACCATGAAGGAGAACTTCAGGGTATGTCTGTGTTCTGATGTGGGGGGAGGTAAAAGGCAACAGTCCATAAAGTATTTGTGTCTTAGCAACAGATGTACACTGCATAAAAGCCCATCACAACATGACTCCTCCCCCACCCCAGGCCTCAAGCAGTCATGCTGAAATCCAAGCAGTAAACACCCTGGCATGTGTAGGAACCTCCCCCACTGCCATGACAGTACATTTAGTTAGGTCAATGGTTCAACACAGGAAAATGCTCCCAGCCCCCAGTCCTAATGTCAGACAGTTCAGCCCATCCCTACACAAGAACAGCACCTGAGGCCCCACTGGAACCTGTCTGGCTCTTTACAGGGCTCAGGGTTGTGACCACAATCCTTCGGGACCAGCCCACCCCCACCCCCAAATCCCAGGCCCCACCACCCACCACAGGTCCACTAACCTCTTTGGTTAAGTCTCCACTGACTGGAGGGGCTACAGCCCCCAAATCCTCCAAATCTTCACCGAATCCCTGTTCCGTTTCGCTTTCTCGAACCCCGTTGTCTGGGCCTGTCACATCTTGGAGGCCACTGGAACTCTCGAGAGCGAGGCCTGAGTTGGGCTGACTGCCAGAGACAGACCCCTCTGGGTCTCGGTGAACCAGCCAGGCATTTACCTCAGTGGTTGGCACCTGGAACCTGTCCAGGGCCCTCACCTGACTGAGGAGCCGCCGGGCAGTGAAGTAATTGTCCAGGTCTATGCTCTTGGGGTGGATACCATAGCCATCCAAAGTATTCCTCAGGTTGTGGAACTGGGTCTGAGTATAGGCAGAACTGGGCCCCAGGATGATCTCCCGGAGTGGGGGAAGCTGTGAGGTCAGGTAAGTATCCACGTCCACCCGTACCCCAATCAAACTTAGCAGAATGGTGAACTGGAGAAGTCCTTCCGTTAAGTATTTCTTCAGAGAAAGCATTGCTGAAGGACCAGAATGTTTATGCTTTTTGGTTTTTAAATATTCCAAAGGATAAATCAAGGCCACTGCTCTGCCGCTTCAGCCAGCAGGTTACCCTGCTCGGTGCCAAACCCCGTACCCTACCCTGGCAGAACACAAGGGCTGAGCTCCCTGATGGCCCCAGAGGAAAGCACACCCTGTGGAGCCAAGGCCAAGGCCACACTCCAGACAACATTCACTTTTCCCTTCTCGACACCTCACCTCTGAAAGTGCAACTGTTCCTAAACCAGTCCAGGCCCTCACGGCTCACGTGACTTACTGTCTCCACAGTCCACATACAGTCACTTCCTCACTCACATTAGTTGTCCTCTCGTAGAGTCCACTGCAGGCTGTTCTCAGGAACAGCTGATGGATTTTTTTTCCTTCTCCCTCTTAATGTTTATTTTCTTTGGCTGGAGCTACAGGCCTTTTGTCTTGGATCAGAGTGTCCCGCCTCCTCCACACTTACCAGGGGGGTTTCCAGAGAAACCTGAAATAGGAATCACAAAAGCAACAGGGTAAGATTCCATACTTTTCACATCATGATCAGGGTAGGAAATCTTCACAGTAGAAGGCAGAAAACACATTCAAAGGCCACTTTCACTTTTTTTTTTTTTTTTTTTTTTGAGACAGTCTCACGCTTTGCCCAGGCTGGAGTACAGGGGTGTCATAATCTCCACTCACTGCAACCACGACCTTCCGGGTTCAAGTGGTTCTCCTGCCTCAGCCTCCCAAGTAGCTAAGATTACAGGCGTCCGCCACTATGCCCAGCCAATTTTTGTATTTTTTGTAGAGACAGGGTTTCACCATGTTGGGCAGGATGATCTCAAACTCCTGACTTCAGGTGATCTGCCCACAGTGGCCTCCCAAAGTGCCGGGATTACAGGTGTCAGCCACTGTGCCCGGTCTAAAGGCCACTTTTAAAGGAAGAAAGGACTACTTAATACTCTCAGAAAAAATAAAAAAAATAAAAAAAATAAGCCGGGCGCGGTGGCTCAAGCCTGTAATCCCAGCACTTTGGGAGGCCGAGGCAGGTGGATCACGAGGTCAAGAGATCGAGACCATCCTGGTCAACTCGGTGAAACCCCATCTCTATTAAAAATACAAAAAATTAGCTGGGCATGGTGGCGCGTGCCTGTAATCCCAGCTACTCAGGAGGCTGAGGCAGGAGAATTGCCTAAACCCAGGAGGCGGAGGTTGCGGTGAGCCGAGATTGTGCCATTGCACTCCAGCCTGGGTAACAAGAGCGAAACTCTGTCCCAAAAAAAAAAAACCCAAAATATAGCAACCGATCATAGACGTAAGAACTATAAAAGAGGGTACTGATCACAAAGGATCTCAGTTACTGTATATTAAACGTGCACTATTCTAAAAGGTCACTTTCTTTGGATAAGCAGACAATGACCAGGGCATCTAAAATATCTTACACCTTTGTCTTATTTACCAGCCCTCCTCCCTGCTACAGGAGCATTACCCAGCTTCTATTTTTACATGAGAAGCCCATTTCCTGTCTTAAAAGTAAAGCTGGATTTTCACCTCTCAGGAGAAAAACCACCTATAACAGTAGTCTTTTCCAGTTCGAAAAGGTGAAATTATTAAAGGGTAAGAGTGTGGAAGGACAAAAGGACAATGTTAAGGCCACCACTTCACCCAGAAGAAGAATGTCTTTTGTTTTCTGAACTTTGAAATCCGATTTCCCTTTAACCTCAGAACTTAAAAAAAAAAAAAAAGAAAAAGGCTAGGCGCGGTGGCTCACGCCTGAAATCCCAACACTTTAGTAGGCCAAGGAAGGAGGATCACCTGAGATCAGGAGGGAGGATCACCTGAGATCAGGAGTTTGACAACAGCCTGACCAACATGGTGAAACCCCGTCTCTACTAAAAATACAAAATTAGCCGGGGAGGGTGGCTAACGCCTGTAATCCTAGCTACTTGGGTGGCTGAGGCAGGAGAATCGCTTGAACCCAGAAAGCAGAGGTTGCGGTGAGCCGATATCGCGCCATTGCACTCCAGCTTGGGCAACAAGAGGGAAACTCCGTCTCAAAAAAAAAAAAAAGAGAGCGAGAGGGAGGGATGGGGGCCTACTACGCAGGACTATTCCATCCAGAATTTGCATAGGCAGGTTTTATTTTCATTCATGTGACCTTCTGAGCCAAAGCAGAAGGATACGGCCACGTTCTCCAGCCAGCCTGCCCAGTGCCGAGAGGGTAAATCTGTTTCTGGTCTCCACTTTTGAGCTTCTATTAATCTAACAAACCAAGACATATCTACCGCTCTCCTCTCCGGCGATGTGACCCATCTACCAACTTCACACACACACACACACACACACACACACTCCCTCTCAGAGTAAACACAATTGCGACCCAGAATTCCTGCTTAAGCTACACTCCCGTTCTCACGCAATTTATTACTAAAACCTCCCAAAAGCCAATTAAGTTCGAGAAACCGGACAAAGTCCCTTAAAAATCGAGTTAGGGGCACGTCCCTGGCCTGAGGCTGGTCCCACCCTGCCCGGATACCCGAGTCCGGCTGAGACCAAGTCGCCATGCCCACTCTCGGCGCCTGAGCTTCCAGCCTCCTGGGGCGGCCAGCGAACAAGTGCTACTTCCCTGGCCTTGACCCACCCTTACAGCAAACCCCACCCCGCCCTCCATCCCGATGGCCCCACCCCACTCCCAAGTCCGGGTCTCACACCACGCCTTCTCGTGCCTTCAACCCTGCCCAGTCCATCCCACCCCGGAGCAAGCTGTCCTCGGCCCAGCGCGCGGCCCCTCCCTGTCAGGCCCAGGGCCCGGCTCCGGCGGGAACCCCGCTCGGCCCCCGCCTCCTGCGCCTCAGCACCATCCCGCAGCCCGTCACCCCATAGGCCTCCGTCCCGAGGCGCTGCACCCCTCCCTTCCGGGAAAGGAATGTGCCCGATACCCGCTGCTGAGCTCGGCGTTCGCCGCGGCCGCCACAGCAGGCCCTCAGCCCGAGACCCGGCCTCGCCGCCGCCACCGCCGGCCGGCCTAGAGCTCCCCAGCCTCCGCTTCCCTCCCCGCCCCCTCCTGCCACCGCACTCGGAAGCCCGCCCGCCGCAGGCACCCTAGTTTCTCCAATCAACGGGCCGATACGGTGACCGTCGCCGGATGTCCTTCTGATTGGCAGCAAAGAGGGCCCAATGGCTGAGTGTACCTCTTCATCTCCGGGCACAATTTCCCAAGACTGACATAATTTCAGGCCCAATGGGTGCCTAGGCCCGCCCCGCGGCGTGGACCCACCAATGAGTAGGGCGAAGGCCCTGCTGTCTGGCATTCTGGACCCCTCGGCCGCGCCTTCGCGGCGGGTGGTGTTAGCGGGCTGGGCATCTGGTGAAGTATCCAGATTGGGCGCCTCCAGAGCTTTCTGTAGCCGGGCAATGAGGCCCTAGGGCAGGGAATGGGAGGTTGTATCGCCGTCGAAGTGCGGAACTCCCCTCTTGAGGGTTCCCACAGTGACTTGCAAAAGTCCAGTGAGACCCAAGAGGGCTGAGACGAGGCACGAAGCATGCGGTTCTTGCGGTTGCGACGCTCGAGCCGCCATCTTGGGTGCTGGCGGCGGAAACCAAACTTACTCTCGGGGCGAACCTGGAGCCACCCCAGGAGTGAGGGACGGTTGCGCCTCATGGCCCAGGCAAGGGTACCTTCGCGGGAACAGTCCTGCGGACGATTGTCGTGAGAGTGGTGGGACGTTGGTGGTGTGAGAGATGTGGGGTAACGGCAATGGAAACACTCCAAAGAGCTCCCCTCGCTTGGCCCCCCTCCAAACTCATCTAATCCAACGGAGCTTAGTCTTGCTTTTTAAGGGACGTTTCTCAGTTTCCAATTTCTCCAGCCCCATCTGGTTGTATTTTCAAAACACGTTTGTGGCTCTCAAACGTTAGTTTACTCCCAACATCACTTGGGGAGCTTCTAAACTTACGCATTCCGAGGCACCACTGGAGAGTCTGATTTTGTGACCCTGGAGTGGCGGCCCGATAACCCGCCTGCTGGGGCGATTTTAACGCAGCTGATGCGAAGAAGACCCCATTTAGGGAATCATTGGGTTAACGTTTGCAATGCGTTGCTCCCAGCTGTGGGACAAAGAGGTGTCAATTCAAGTTCTGTCTTCTTGGAAGACCCCATAATTTATGGGTGAGTCAGTCCCTGAGTAACTAAGGACAAGGCCAATTGATAACCCAGTAAATGATCGAGCGCATTTTGTGCTTGCAGAGTTAGAAGGCTTACTTTGGGGCGGTTTACAGAATAAGTACTTTCACTGTGTATAAACATACACCAGCAACTACTCATGGAATTCTTACAAAACTTCTGAGCTAGTTTACCGTTTCAAAGACTAACTCAGAGGACATGTCTTATCTATTCCAGACTGGACTCGAACTCCTGGACTCAAGCGATCTTCCCACTTAGCAGGGACTACTGGACACCTGTCTCCCAATAAATACTTGAGTATTAACGACATGAGGACTGGAACTTTGTGCGTTAACTGTGACAACTTAGTAGACACTCAAATACTGAGTATTTGAAGGGGGACTCAAGCAGGCAGGCCTGTGATTTTCCTGTTAAAAGCAGAAATTAAACACGCCTTGGAGGATGTATAGTTTTTTTGTTTTTTTTTTTTTTTGAGACAGAGTTTCGCTGTTGTTACCCAGGCTGGAGTGCAATGGCGCGATCTCGGCTCACCGCAACCTCCGCCTCCCGGGTTCAGGCAATTCTCCTGCCCCAGCCTCCTGACTCGCTGGGATTACAGGCACCGCCACCATGCCCAGCCAATTTTTTGTATTTTTAGTAGAGACGGGGTTTCACCATGTTGACCAGGATGGTCTCGATCTCTTGACCTCGTGATCCACCCGCCTCGGCCTCCCAAAGTGCTGGGATTACAGGTTGAGCCACCGCGCCCGGCCTGGATGTATAGTTTTGAAGGATATGGCATGCTACCAATAAAATAGAGCATTCAGTCCCTGAATTAGTGAGACAATGAAGATAAAGACGGGTATTGTGTAATAAAGGAGGAGAAATTTAGTTGTGGCCATCAACTCTAAAAATCAAGAAGGTTGAGAAATACTGTAAAACCATAGAACTGGGCTGGGCTCAGTGGCTCACAGTGGCACCTTGGGAGACCGAGGGGGGAGGATTTTGTGAACCTGGGAGACCAGCCTGGGCAGCATAGTGAGATCCCCATCTCTACAAAAACAAGCAGGACCTGGTAGCACACATCTATAGTCCCAACTACTCAGGAGGCGGAGCTGGGAGGTTGAGGCTGCAGTGAGCTATGATGGTGCCAGCCCGGGCAACAGTGAGGTCCTGCCTCAAAAAAATCAAAACAATTCAAAAATACAAAGTCTCCACTAAAGTACAGTGTTTAAATACAAGATGATTTTGAGAAGGTGAGTGGTCTTTTTTCTTTTTTTTTTTTTTTTGGCACAACAAATACAGAACAATTTTCAGTCCTAACACAATTCAAACTAAAACTGGGCAATCATTTTATCTATGTGGAGTTTCCTGCATAGCCATTTCACAAAGGTGGGCAGAAAAAGGGAAAGAGAGTTGCAAGGGCCGAAGAGAGTAAAGGTATAGAGACAAACTCAATTGCAACAGTAGGTCTAGGCCTAGCAGAGTGTGGGCGCCCAGGATATTTGATACTCCATGGAATGTCTTCCATTCTGTCTAGAGTTCCAGATCAAGTCTGAGCAGGTGCAAGCTTCTCAGAACCTGCTGATTAACCTTGTAAAACCCAGGGTGTGTCCTTCTTCACCCAGGAAGCCACCCCTCTCTTTTCCCCCCTACACTCTCCCCCTCCCGTTGCCTGGGACAGCTGTTAATAGGACAATTACCCAAGAAGCAAAAGAAGAATCTCATGCTGATGTGTCATCAGTCCCGGTATATCCATTAAATCAGACTGAGACCACTGGAAAAAGTGAGCGCATGCGCATGGCTCCCTAAGGGAAAGGCTGGCAGCCATTGTAAAACCAGGCCTTGCCCCTGCGACCGTAGGCTGTGCAGGAGAGGGAAGGCAGTGGAAACCAAAAAGAGTTGGGTCTAATGCACA
This sequence comes from Sapajus apella, assembly GCF_009761245.1. Taxonomy (NCBI): domain Eukaryota; kingdom Metazoa; phylum Chordata; class Mammalia; order Primates; family Cebidae; genus Sapajus; species Sapajus apella. Next base: position 6,251,806 of record NW_022436952.1, on the reverse strand, counting down.
GGGATTTGGGGCCAGCTAACAATAAAACATACACGGAAATCCCCACCCTGGGAATAGCAGTGTCGACCGACCCAGCTTCCCCCGTAGGAAAAGCTGCTGCTGCCACCAACAGGCAAAATCCATCCCACAGTCATCCCCAGAGGATGACACATGCCAGGAATCCTCAGAGAAGGGGCTGTGGGAGGGCAGGCTGGCTGGGGCTTCCATTTCTTCTGAAACAGTGAAATTGCTTTTTTCCCTTAAAGGGAAACCCAGTCTTTCTGCCATTCTGGTTCCCCATTATCTTTCCTCTAAAAATGTCTCTAAGGCAAGGCACAGTTCCTCATGCCTGTAATTCCAGTACTATGGGAGGCCCAGGTGGGCAGATCACTTGTGCCAGGAGTTTGAGACCAGCATGGGCAACATAGTGAAAACCCATCCACATAATTTTGAGAATAAAAAGTCCAGGCATGGTGGTTCATGCCTGTACTCCTAGCTACTGCAGAGTCTGAGGTGGGAAAGGTCACCTGAGCCTGGGGAGGTTGAGGCCGCACTGAGCTGTGATCACGCCACTACATTCCAGTGTGGGCGACAGAGTGAGACCCTGTCTCAAAAAAAAAAAGAAAAAGAAAAACATGTCTTTAAGTGTTGCTAATCTGTATAAGTATTTCTTACTCTCCAAACTCATCTAATCCAGGGGAATAGATTAGATAGATGATTGCCTGAGATTTCCTTACAATCCTGAGAGAGTCTAGGATGACATCATGTCAGTACTAAATGTTAGCATGTTTTGCAAAAAAAAAAAAATTCTTCTGGTTAATCCAGAGATCTGGCCCCCTCTCTTACGTGGTAAACATCATTAGCAAGCTTGTAGCCATTAAACCACCAAAAAAGGTAAAGCCCTTCTGCAAGCCAGCCTCTTTCCTATGCACCACTACCACACTGTCTTAGAAGACTGCTTCTCAATCCCGGCTGCGCATTAGAATCACTTAGGCAGGGAGCTTGTAAAAAATACCAATGCCCAGGTCCCACCCCACACCAATTAAAACAGCCACCCAGAGCAGAATTAAGCATCTGTATTTTGTAAAAGCTTCTCAGGTGATTCTTATGTGCAGCCAGAGTAGAGAATTACTAGCTTGGAGTAAGAATCCACATTGGGTTAAAAAAACAAAAACAAGCAAAAGATTGTGGTAATACAGACAGGAACACAGACTAAAATGACCATCTGACTTTTTTTTTTTTTTTTTTTTTTTTTTTTTGAGCTGTCGTCTCGCTCTGTGGCCCAGGCTGGAGTACAGTAGTGCCATATCAGCTCAATGCAACCTCTGCCTTGAGTTCAAGCAATTCTCCTGCTTCAGCCTCCCGAGAAGCTGGTATTGCAGGTGTGCACCACAACGCCTAATTTTTGTATTTTTAGTAGAGACAGGGTTTTACCATGTTGGCCAAGGCTGGTCTTGAACTCCTGACCTCAAGTGATCTGCCCACCTCAGCCTCCCAAAGTTCAGGGATTACAGACCTGAGCCACTGCACCCGACCCATCTGACTTTTAGAAAATGTTCTTTCTTCACCTTTACCATGAAAATGCCTCATTGTTCATTAGTGTCTGAGTGTAACATTTTTTGAAGCTGAGTTCAACTGTCCTGTATGTCTTGCTATGTTGTCTGAAACAACACTAGGTAATGTTCTTTGCATAGCTCTGTGTGACATGTCACAATCAAGGAACTGCCATTATGAGGAGGAAGAGTGGGTGTTTTGGACTCGTAGCTGGGTTAGAAAATCTGGCTCTGTCTCTTACTAGTTAGGCCATATCAAGCTAAATGGAGGTAACGATAGACATATTCACAGATCTTAAAAATCAGATCAAAGGCTGGGCACGGTGGCTCCTGTAATCTCAGCACTTTTGGGAGGCAGGAGGATGACAATGTTGGGAGTTCGAGACCAGCCTGACCACATGGTGAATGCCTGTCTCTACTAAAAATACAAAAATTAGCCAGGCATGGTGGTGTGCTCCTGTAATCCCAGCTACTTAGGAGGCTGAGGCAGAAGAATCGCTTGAACCTGAGAGGCAGAGGTTGCAGTGAGCTGAGATCATGCCACTACACTCCAGCCTGGGCAACAGAGTGAGACTCTGTTTCAAAAAAAAGACTTTAGAAGAAAAATCAGATCATGTGCCTAAAGCCATTAGTGCCTGGGAGAAGAGCTGAGTGTAAGGCCCTGTCTTGGCCAATCTTCTCTCCACCCACCTTAAAACTTTATCTCAGAGAAAGCCAAAGGCGATGAAGAAATGAGAGCTGTCCTTAGAATGGTCTACTAGAAACCTATCCTACAGACAGAACATGGAAGTTTTAGTTTTCTCTCTAGAGGATGCCACCAGCACACACTTCCACGCCTCATATTCCACACACACCTCCCCCTCTTGACATTAAGCAGGAAGGATAGAGAGAGGCTGGTACCCAAGGGAGCTGTTTCTTCTTGTCACATAAGAACAGATGCTGAAATCCTAGGACAGACAGCACAGAAATGTGGCAACAAGGGGGTGAGTCAGAGGAAACAAAATGGTCTCCCCTTTAAGTTATACCAAGGCCCAGAGGAGAACCTTGTTTGAATTGCCTGCCTCCTGGGACACCAAAGGGCAGGAACCAGTTCTGAGTGCACTACTTCACAGGTTCCAGCTGGGTAGGGATGTGCATAGCCCACCTCCCCGCCCTACTGGGCCTATCCCAAAGGGAGGAGAGGGCAGAGAAACATAAAGGCTGCATTCTTTTTGAACCCAACTTGGCTTCCTCCTGCTGGGGAGGCTTTCCTGCTGAGTCTGCTGCTGCACATGCGTGCTTCCCATGTGCTGCAAGCCTTAAACTGGAAAGTCCTCTTAGGGCCATGCTCTGTGGAAGACACTGTCCCAACACTGGGCACACATAGCTTTCATGTTTATGTAAAACTGCATTAAAGGTGCACTTCAGGGCCAGCCACAGTGGCTCATGCCTATAATCCCAGCACTTTGGGAGGCAGAGGCAGGCGGATCATCTGAGGTTGAGAGTTCGAGACCAGCCTGACCAACAAGTAGAAACCCCATTTCTAACTAAAAATACAAAATTAGCCAGCTATGGTGGCACATGCCTGTAATCCCAGTTACTCTGGAGGCTGAGGCAGGAGAATCGCTTGAACCCAGGAAGTGGAGGTTGTGGTGAGTCGAGATCACACCATTGCACTCCAGTCTGCGTAACAAGAGCGAAATTTCTTCTCAAAAAAAAAAAATTATTATTATTTTTTTAAAAAGATGTAAAGAGATTTTATAAGCTGGGCATGGTGGCACACACCTATAATCCCAGCACTTTGGAAGGCCAAGGTGGGCAGATTACTTAAAGTTGGGAATTGGAGACCAGCCTGGCCTAGGCCGGGTGTGGTGGCTCACGCCTGTAATCCAAAGCACTTTGGAGGCCAAAGTGGGTGGATCACCTGAGGTCGGGAGTTCAAGACCAGCCTGACCAACATGGTGAAACCCCGTCTTAAAAAAAAAAAGAAAGAAAGAAAAAGCAGCCTGGCCAACATGGTGAAACCCCTTCTCTACTAAAAATACAAAAATTAGCCAGGTGTGGTGGCGTGCGTCTGTAATCCCAGCTACTTGGAAGGCTGAGGCAGGAGAATTGCTTGAACCTGGGAGGCAGAGGTTGCAGAGAGCCAAGATTACGCTACTGCACTCCAACCTGGGTGACAGAGTGAGACTCCATTTCAAAAAAAAAAAAAAATATGTAAAGAAATTGTTTTTTGTTTTTGCTTTTGAGATGGAGTTTCACTCTTGTTGCCCAGGATGGAGTGCAATGGCATGATCTTGGCTCACCACAACTTCTGCCTCCCGGGTTCAAGCGATTCTCCTGCCTCAGCCTCCCGAGTAGCTGGGATTACAGGCATGCATCAACATGCCCGCCTAATTTTGTATTTTTAGTAGAAACAGAGTTTCTCCATGTTGGTCAGGAACTCCTGACCTCAGGTGATAGCCCTCCTCGGCCTCCCAAAGTGCTGGGATTACAGTTGTGAGCCACCACACCTGGCCAAGAAATTTCAAGAATAGCAACAACAGTGGAAGAGGTGGGGGGTGATGAGAACTTTGTGGTTCCTAAGCTTCCTTCCCCAACCTTCTCTCATCCCTATCCCCTTGACGCCCTCCAGTGCCTTCCTGTCCCCAACCTGTGTAACTGACTCCTTTCCCACCTCCCCCATGGAGCCAGCCAGCTCCCTAAGTCCTCTATTTTCCCAGGTCTTCCTCTAACCCTTCTGGCTGCTTGTCTTTCATGATTGGTACCATATGCCAAACAGAAATGCTCTTGGAGGCTTTTTGGTGCTGTCCTTGTAAATATGAGCCCAAAAAATGGACTAGCTCACAGAAATATTAAGGCATCAAAATAACCAAATCAGTGTTTTTAAAAATAACATACCCGCTGGGTGCCGTGGCTCATGCCTGTAATCCCAGCACTTTGGGAGACCGAGGCAGGCAGATCACCTGAGATCAGGAGTTCGAGACCAGCCTGGACAATATGGTGAAACCTCATCTCTACTACAACTACAAAAATTAGCCAAGTGTGGTGGTGGGCACCTGTAGTCCCAGCTACTCGGGATACTGAGGTAGGAGAATCGTTTGAACCTGGGAAGCAGAGGTTGCAGTGAGTCGAGATTGAACGACTGCACTCCAGCCTTGGGTGACAGAATAAGACCCTGTCTCAAAAAAAAAAAAAAAAAACCATACCCAGCCATGACCATTGACATAACTTCTGATGATCTGGAATCCAAAGACATAAAATGCCCAAATACTGGGTCTTTTCCCTGCCTGCTGTATAAAATAGTGTCAGTTATGTTCCCTGTTACAACTGATAGCCTGCAAGGAAGGTTCATATGTGCCTTCTAAGTCATCATATAGGGAGGGTCAGTAGATGCTTCCTCAAATATCTGCATGGCCTGCTTCCTCCTTTCCTTCAGCTCTTTGTTCAAATGTTACCTTGTTAAAGTTTTCCTCAGCAGACTCATGAAAATGGTTTTCTGCCCTGGCAGCCCCTGACTTCTCATGTTCCATACCCCATTTCTGCTCTGTTTTTCTTTGCAGCACTTATCCCCAACTCACATAATATCCACTTTACCCATTTATTTGTATATTATGTCTTGCACAGACATGTACTCATGCACACACACAAACACTTGATTGTAAGTTTCATGAGAGCAAAAATTTTCTTTTGTCTGCTACTGTGTCCCAGTGGCCAGAAAAATACATAGTACATATTATGTATGTACTCAATAATGTTTGTTTGTACAGCACTCAATAAATGTTTGTTTGTACAGCACATAAAATATGGTGGGTTTTTTTTTTTTTGAGATGGAGTCGCTCTGCTGCCCAGGCTGCAATGGCATGATCTTGGCTCACTACAGCCTCTGCCTCCTGGATACAAGTGATACTCCTGCCTCAGCCTCCTGAGTAGCTGGGACTACAGGCACTTGCCACCATGGCCAGCTGATTTTTGTATTTTTTGAATAGAATCAGGGTTTCACCATGTTGGCCAGGTGGGTCTCGAACTCCTGGCCTCCTGCCCGCCTTGGCCCCTCAAAGTGCTGAGATTACAGGTATGAGCCACCACGCCCAGCCAATATGGTATCATCGATAGGTACATTTTAATTATTATTAGTTAAAATGTGATATTTGTAAATATTTATACATGATCTCCCTCATCCTGAATTCCTTTATTCATTTACTTATGCCACAAATGCTTATTAAATATCTGTCATCACCAGGCCCTGTAAGAAATACTAGGGATTCCATAGTGAACAAGACAAGCATACTTGGCTAGGCAGTGTAGCTCACACTTGTAATCCCAGGGCTTTGGGAGGCCAAGGCAGGGGGAGGGCTTGATCCCAGGAGTTCAAGACCTGCCCAGACAATACAGCAAGACCCAGCCTCTACCAAAAAAAAAAAAAAAATAGCTGGGCATGGTGGCACATGCCTATAGTCTCAACTACTCAGGAGACTGAAGAGAGAGAATGGCTTGAGCCTGGGAGTTTGAGGCTGCAGTGAACTATGATCACACCACTGCACTCCAGCCTGCATGACAGAGCAAGAACCTGTCTCAGAAAACAAAAAAAAAGTCACATTCATTTGTTCTTGCAGGCCTCAAAGTCTCGGGGGAAGAAGGAACACCTGTAAACAAACTGGTAAAAGCTGGGAATGGTGGTTTGTGCCTGTATCCCAACACTTCGGGAGGCTAAGGTGAGAAGATCACTTGAGCCTAGGAGTTCAAGATTAGCCTGGGCAACATAGTGAGACCTTGATTCTTCTTCTTCTCCTCCTTTTCCTCCTCCTTCTTCTCCTTCTTCCTCTTCTTGTTTTTTTTTTTTTTTTGAGACAGGTTCTCATTCCCATTGCCCAGGCTGCAGCACAGTGGCATGATCTTGGCTTGAACCCCCAGGCTCAGGTGATTCTCCCACCTCAGCCTCCTGAATAGTTGGGACTACAAGAGCACACCACCATAACTGGCTAATTTCTTTGTAGTTTTAGTAGAGACCAGGTCTTACCATGTTGCCCAGGCTGGTCTTGAACTCCTGGGCTCAAGCCATCTGCCCACCTCAGCCTCCCAAAGTGCTAGGATTACAGGTGTGAGCCACTGAGCCCAGGCTTGAGTCTTCATTTCTACAAAAATAAAAATAAAAACAAAATTATCTGGGAGTGGTTGCATGCACCATTGGTCCTGGCTACTCGGGACACTGAGATGGGAGAACTGCCTGAGCCCAGGAGGTTGAGGCTGCAATAAGCCCAGATCGAGCCACTGCACTCCAGCCTGGGCAAGAGAGAGAGACCGTGTCTCAAACAAAAAAATTAGTAAAAATAATATTTAGACATTGAGAAAGTGCAATGAAGGAAAGAAATAGGATGCTGAGATAGAGAATGTGACAGGAGAGACCTATCACGTCAGATATGGTGGCTGTCAGGAGGACCTTTTGGTAATGACATTTCAGCAGAGCCTTGAAGACAAGAAGGCTTGATGCATTCAATGAGGAAAGTCCCATTCTGTAACCATCTAGGGTGAGTGACTGTGGTCCACAACATAAGAGGGCTTGAAGAGAATAGGGAAGAAATTTTGAGTCAAAAACCTGGGTTCTATCCACAGTCAACTAGCTGTACAGTCTTGAAAAGGTCACACAACCTCTGAGTCTCTCTTTCCTTAAAATGAGGGTCCATCATGCCTACCTCACAGGTGTGGGCTATATTAGATAATATATGTGAAAGTGTCAAATGTAAAATACATGCACAGTCTTGTTACCAGATACGTAACAGTAACATATGTATCACTGAGGTGTGAATTTCCCTCTGGCCAGCATACCCTGAAATGAGATATTTTCTTTGCTACACTTAGACCAAAGAAACCAAAACATGCTGCAAAGCCCAATGTCATTGGTGGAGCATTTGTGCTGCTGGGCGTCTGGCTTGCTTCTGATGGTGCCACATCTGTGTCTTAGGAGAGCCTGGGGTGGTGTCTCCAGGACTTTGGTTCCCTTCTGCAAGTAGTGAGAGAGGAATAGGAAAGCCTCTTCTCCACAGAGGGGTGTTCCCAGAACTATCCTCATCTGCTGTCGCTGATAGACCCTGTCCGTGAGATCCAAAGGGTGACCTGTCATATTTGTTCCCGTGGTACCTACCAGGGCTCAACAGACAAAAGTGGGCTTTGCTTGTGTTTGCTGCTGGACCCAGGACAGCCTACAGACACGGGTGCACACCAAAGCCACAGACCGGAGAGCAGGCAGGAAGCGGGACGATGGCTGGTCTTGGGGTACCCTCAGGATGCAGAGTTCAGGGCTGTAAGGGAAGGAGCCAAGGAAGAGAGAGGGAGAGGGGAGGTGGGGGAAGGAGAGGGTGGGGGTGAGGGCGGGAGGGGAGAGCAAGGAGAACGAGCCTGAGGACGGGGCCCTGAGGAAAGGAAGGCCACGCGTGAGAGGGTGCCGCGGGGCGGGCGCGGAGGCGGGGCGGCGGCAGCGGGCAGGCGGCGGGCGGCGCTGTCAGTGCGAGGCGGCGAGTGGAATGCAGCGGCCCGAGGCCTGGCCACGTCCGCACCCGGGGGAGGGGGCCGCGGCGGCCCAGGTCGGGGGCCCAGCGCCGCCTGCTCAAGCTGGGGAGCCCTCGGGGCTGCGGGTACGGAGCGGGCGGGCGCGGGGGTCCCGGGCGGCGGAGCTGGGCCGGGACGGAGCATGGTGGGGGAGCAGCCAACTCAGAACTCGCTCAGTCGGTGGCTGGGAACTTTGTATCACTCCTTGACCGGCTCCAGGCCCGGGGAGAAAAAGTTCGTCCCGGCGCCGACCGGCAAGGAGGCCTGTCCTGACTGGGCTGAAGTTTTGGGTCCATTTGGAGCGGGGGTGGCGGGTGAGTTGCGATTCCGCGGGGAGGGTAAGGAGTGGCCTGTCCGTCCCAGACTCGGCTCCCATCGCCGGCGGGTGATGGGCATGCTTCTGGAGCCCACCCGGGCCAGGGCCTGGGGGCATGCTGAGAGCGCAAGTCCAGCCCGGCCGGGGATCAGCTGGAAGGAGGAGGCTCGGCCCACTGTCCCCCCCGGCCCAGGTTCTGTGATACACTCCGACTCGGGCTCTGGAGCAGTCAGTGCATGACAGAACTTGGGCCCGGAAGGACCTTCTGCACCCAACGGGCACAGCCCCCACTAGGGCCTGCAGTGGAACATCTGCCTGGGAGTGGGCACCTGGGTTGGCTCATGTGGCACAGGGTTGGGTAGAAGGAGCTGTGGACCTTGAGGGCTGGGGTTGCTGGAGCCTGAGGATGTATCCTAGGCCAGCCCATGGATACATCAGGGGCCAAACAGAACTCTTCTCCCTGGTGTCAGTTGCAGGAACCTTCCCTCTACACCATCAAGGCTGTTTTCATCCTAGATAATGACGGGCGCCGGCTGCTGGCTAAGGTAACATCTGACCCCACCCGTGAGGGGCACAGTTCCCACCCAGCTGACACTCCTGTCTTAGGAGAAACTCCACTGTGATCTTTGACTCAGGGCGGCTCAGCTTAGACCCCTCCAGAGGTCCTTCTCATCCTCCTGCCTTGTCAAGATGCTGCTCTCTGAAGTGAGGTGTCTCCTCTTTTTCTACTCATGCACCCTGAAGTGTTTTCTCATCATTCTGCTACTGGCCAGTTGGACCTGGGCCTGGGAAAGTTCTGCCTAATGGGTCAGTGGAGTGTTGAGCCTGTGACTCAGGAGTCTTAGTCCCCAAACCCCCAAACAAGCTCTTTTGTTCTTTGGGGTTTGTCTCTAAACCTCCTCAAAACCTCCACTTTTGTTCTACAGCTTGGTAAACACTAAGGATTTAGTCTAAGGAGTCTAAGGATTTAGAACCAGATGGGATTTTAGAGACTGTATAATCCAACTCTTTAATTTTGCAGATGAAGAAAATGAGGTGTAGAGAAGCTAAGTAAGTTGACTGAGGTCACAAGTATTAATATCCTAACAGATCCAAACTCAGGTTTTACTTATTACTTAATTTTTTCACTTCTCCCATTTCACAGGTTTCACAGACAAACTCAGGTTTCTTGACATGAAGCTCAAGGTGGTTTTCACTGTACCCCCCATTCAATTATCTGGCATCTATCCTAGCAAACATGGCCTGAGCGAACCAAACTAAAATAATCCAAAAATAAATTTTTACTGTTGACACAATTAATTGTTGTGGAGCTGTAGCATCTGCATTAGCTATGAAGTGCATTATAAGGCCAGCCGCAGTGGCTGATCCTCCCAGCACTTTGGGAGACTCAGGCGGGTGGATCGCTTGAGCCCGGGAGTGCCAGACCAGCCTGGGCAACAAGGCAAAACCCAATCTCTACAAAAAAAAAAAAAAAAAAATCCAGGTGTGGTGGTATGTGCCTGTAGTTCCAGCAACTTGGGAAGCAGAAGTGGGAGGATCACCTGAGCCTGAGAGGTTGAGGCTGCAGTGAGCCATGATAGAGCTACTGGACTTCAGTCTGGGTGACAGAGTGAGACGTCATCTCAAAAAATAGATTTTCTGTTTGTTTGTTTGGAGCTGAAACTTACTTGTTTTTATGACATTCAAATAAACTTTTTCACCACAGCAGCGGACAATAGGGAGACAGCTAATCTGCTTGCAGATTGAGTACTAAGTGGCAAAATCCACATCCAGAAAACTGAAAACTGAACTGACCATACCTTGCCCTAGCAGATGGTCACAGGTGGATCAGCAAGGCCAAAGGTTCTTGCTCCCTACGGATTAAGAAACTGAGTCAGAGAGGCTCACCATTCCCAAACAAAAAATGTTAATTTAGTTATGGGATATGTGCCAGTAATTATTTCTTAGATATTTAATCTTCACTATAACCCTGTCTGCAGTCAGACCATCCTTAGTGCTGAAATCCAGCTTTGGCCTCACAACTGCGAGATGTTGGGGAACTTACCTGACTTCTTTATTTTTTTGAAACAGAGTCTCACTCTGTCACCAGGCTGGAGTGCAGCAGTGCAATCTTGGCTTACTGCAACCTCTGCCTTCTGGGTTCAAGCAATTCTCCTGCTTCAGCCTCCCAAGTAGCTGGGACCACAGGTGCAGACCACCACAGCCAGCTAATTTTTATATTTTTAGTAGAGACAGGGTTTCACCATGTTGGCCAGAATGGTCTCAATCTCTTGACCTTGAGATCCACCCACCTTGGCCTCCCAAAGTGCTGGGTTTACAGGCGTGAGCCACCACACCCGGCCGTTACCTGGCTTCTTGATGCCCCACTTTCCCGATCTGTGTAATGGGGATAATAAAGTAGCTGTCGTTATGATTGTTATTGTTTTAAAAAGACTCCTGGCTGGGCGTGGTGGCTCACACCTGTAATCCTAGCACTTTGGGAGGCTGAGGTGGGTGGATCACCTGAGGTCAGGAGTTCAAGACCAGCCTGACCAATATGGTGAAACCCCGTCTTTAAAAAAAATAAAAAATAAAAAATAAATAAATAAGACTCCTGGTTTTGCTATAGACTCAGGGTGCTGTAGAATTAGTGTGCCCTAGAGATCACATCAGTCCTTAGCATGCTGAACATCTGCTGAATATACAACATCCTTTAAGAAACCAGGAGACTCCAAAAGTAGGCCTCAATATCCCTCTACTTTTTGGGACTTTCTTTGCTTAGAATTTGTTTTGGAAGAAGTAGTGAACCAGCAGGCCTAGGGTGCAGTAATGGGCAGATGGGGCAGGGACACAGAATCCCGCTTGCCCAGCACCCACTATTTCCTGCCCCCCCTCCCCGGCTCCAGGGAGGAGCCAGTCTGTGTGGAAAGCTATGGCCCCTTCTCCTTCCCTTTCTCATAGTATTATGATGACACATTCCCCTCCATGAAGGAGCAGATGGTTTTTGAGAAAAATGTCTTCAACAAGACCAGCCGGACTGACAGTAAGTGTCCCCCTCTTCCTCCACCAGACTCTCAGATGCACATTGATCTTCTCCATCTGGACACATCTGTCCTGTTAGCCTTGCACACCCACAGGCCATTTCCCTTTCTTTTTTTTTTTTTTTTTTTTTTTTTTTTTGAGACGGAGTTTCGCTCTTGTTACCCAGGCTGGAGTGCAATGGCGCGATCTCGGCTCACCGCAACCTCCGCCTCCCGGGTTCAGGCAATTCTCCTGCCCCAGCCTCCTGAGTCGCTGGGATTACAGGCACGAGCCACCACGCCCAGCTAATTTTTTGTATTTTTAGTAGAGGCGGGGTTTCACCATGTTGACCAGGATGGTCTCGATCTCTTGACCTCGTGATCCACCCGCCTCGGCCTCCCACAGTGCTGGGATTACAGGCTTGAGCCACCGCGCCCGGCCCCATTTCCCTTTCTTTAGTGGCTTTTTGTCCTCTCCTTCCCAGTTGTTCTCCACTCCCTGTCACTCTCCAATCCCCCCACCCAACCCTGAGCATCCCCAGACCTCTCTCTAGCTGAGGAAGCAAATAGTGTTGGGGCCCCAACATGGATCTGGTCCCAAGGTGCTGTACAGGGTGGGAGTGTGGGCAGGAGGTCAACTGGTCAACAACTGGGCTTGTTGCCTCCTTGGCCTGAGGCAGTCCCTAGAAATAGAGTAGCAGATAAGGGGAAGGACACAAGGCAGCCTAATGGTAGTGTCCCTAGTGCTGGTCTTTCCAAGGGTTCCATAGAAAGGGGAGAAGGAAATAAGAGGAGAGGCACAGAGTCATAGATAAGGAGGCGGGGCTAGGCTGGGACCAGGCAAGGTGGCCAGGACTGAAAGCTCCCTCCACTTCTAGGTGAGATTGCATTTTTCGGGGGCATGACCATCGTCTACAAGAACAGCATTGACCTCTTCCTATACGTGGTGGGCTCATCCTACGAGAATGAGGTGAATTCAGGAGGTTGGGTCAATGAGGGTCTATGGGGAAGTGGCCTAGAATCTGGGCTTGAGGCTGGACCCTGGAGGCTCACCATTGGACTGTCCTTGGCTCCATGGGGTAGAGGGGGGCAGCCAGAAGGGTTCTTTCTGGGACAGTGTGTTATCCTCTATGCCCCTTAGTTTCCTTGGGAACCAGGAATGAGGTCATCACTTCCTCTGCAGGGAGGCTTTGTCCTTCTTAAACTTAACTAGAGAAGGATACACTCAATGTCTCCCAGTGGAGAACCCCAGTTTCCCAGCCCAGACACAGGGAAGTTCCTTCTAATGTCACACTGCAGTCAGTCTCCAGCCCAGGCTCTGAAAAGGGAGCATTCTCCATTGTTGCCCACACAGGTGGTCTCCAAGGGCTTCTTTTGACCTTCTCAGCCTCAAGCTCTCTTGTTTTCCTCCTCCCATATCTGCCCATCCCAGCTGATGCTCATGGCTGTTCTCACCTGCCTGTTTGAGTCTCTGAGCCACATGTTAAGGTGAGTGAGGTTCTCTGCCCTCCAAGGACCCATCCCCCAGTCCCTGATATGTCACAGGGCCCTTCCTCCCTGTTTTTCTCCTGAAGTCCCCAAAAGACTAAGATAATCCAAAAAGAAAAGTCCATAGTCGATACAATGAACTGAAGTAGGGCTATGCTATAACATCTAACCTGGTTGTGAAATGCATTTGGGGTTCTGTGGCGGGTGCTGAGGTGTCAAGGTCCAAAGTGTAGGAAGTTGGACAAGGTGGGGTGCAAGTAAGCAGAACTGCCCTCTGCTCAGGAATGCCTTGCATGGGCTCTGTGCTCACTACCCTTCGCATTCTCCTTTCCATTCCTTGTTTGGTAAGGGGTAAATGAGGCAGTCTTTGGAGAGTGGGGTTGGCCTCACCTAGGCAGGAACTCAGTTCCTCCCAGCCACAGGGAGGCTCAGAGTTTGTGTCCACCTTCAGGAAGAACGTGGAGAAGCGCTGGTTGCTGGAGAACATGGATGGAGCCTTCTTGGTGCTGGACGAGATTGTGGATGGCGGGTAAGGAGGGGATGGTCAGGGACACTCACAGCAGCAGTGCCTTTGAGAGTCATCAGCCCCAGATGGCACCCAGCATGGCCAGAAGTCTGACCAACTTCTCACTCCCTCCCCCTGCATATTTCCAGGGATCCCATTCCCCCACCCCTTCCCCTTACTAGTGCCCCACTCATGAAGATGGAAGTTGATTTCAATGTTAGCCACAGTCAAGCCAAACAAGACAATAACCTGATGTCAAAGTATGGCAGACTGTTGAATAGGCAGGGTTTGGGATTTTCCCCAAACCCTGCCTATTCAAGAGTCTCCAATGCCCAGGGGAAGCACAGATTCTGGCCCTCTCTGTAAGGACTTCAGACAGTCCTACCAGCCCCACACCTCCCACTCTTAGGGCTCAATTCCAACACCAGTTAGATGCGTGATCTGGATCAATTACTGACTCCCCAAGCCTTACTTTCTCCATCTTTAAGATGGGGATAATAAGGGATTGTGGGGATGAAATGAGAAGATACATGTGAAATTTGTGGTTCTCGTTCAATAAATGTTGCCTCCTATTGGTATGCTAGTATATTCTTAGGAAACTAGGAGCACTTTAAAGAAAAGTTGGTTCGTGAATTTCCATCAGGGGATCAATATTCAGGTAGAAAAAAAGAAGTTCTGGGCCGGGCGCGGTGGCTCACGCCTGTAATCCCAGCACTTTGGGAGGCCAAGGCGGGTGGATCACGAGGTCAAGAGATCGAGACCATCCTGGTCAACAAAATGAAACCCTGTCTCTACTAAAAATACAAAAATTAGCAGGGTATGGTGGCACACACCTGTAGTCCCAGCTACTCAGGAGGCTGAGGCAGGAGAATTGCTTGAACCCAGGAGGCAGAGACTGCGGTGAGCCGAGATTGCGCCATTGCACTCCAGCCTGGGTAACAAGAATGAAACTCTGTCCCAAAAAAAAAAAAAAAAATTCTGGCTCTGGAACAAAGGATAATAGAAACTTTTGAGCACTTTAGAAACATACATGCCTCTATCATTAGATCTTTTTTTTTTTTTTTGAGACAGAGTCTCCCTCTTGTTGCCCAGGCTGGAGTGCAATGGCACCATTTCAGCTCACTGCAAACTCCACCTCCCAGGTTCAAGCGATTCCCCTGCCTCAGCCTCCCGAGCAGCTGGGATTACAGGCATGTGCTACCACGCCCAGCTAATTTTGTATTTTTAGTTAGAGACAGGGTTTCTCTATGCTGGTCAGGCTGGTCTTGAGCTCCTGACCTCAGGTGATCCACCTGCCTTGGCCTCCCAAAGTGCTGGGATTATAGGCTTGAACCACCATGCCTGGCTGCTATTACATCATTTTATAGATTAGGAAACAGGCCCAAAGGTTCAAGTGACATGCCAGAGGTCACTCACATAGCTAAGGAGTGGTGAGGCCAAGATCTAAAACCCACGTGCATGGTTCCAGGGGTTGTGCTCTTTCCATGGCACTGTACTGAACTGCCTGGGGCACTAAGGAATGTTCCCTCTCTATAGCCATTAACTGCCTGCTACTGCTAGGCCTCCTGCAGATTTCTGGAACTCAAAAGGGAGTAGGGTAAGGCCAGGTTTGGTGGAGCCAGAAGCATAGACAATTTGGTGAACTCTCTTGAAGGAAAACTTTACACAAACACACACAAAACTACAAATGCAAAACGAGAGGCAGGGCTCTGGATGGCTTGTGCAAAGGAGGATGCCTGAGGTGTAAGCTTCACAAGCTTCCTGTCTTTGCCTCGGAGGAGCTCACAGTTTCCTGCCAAGAAAAACTGGGGAAGCGCCAGTCAGGAGACAACGCCTAAACTGGAGCCTTGGCCTGGGATGCTCTGTCTCTATGGATTACAGGACCTCTGGTTAGGGAGCCTGGGGCAGGGGGTGCCCAGCCCAAGGATGGGACCTGGAAGAGGCTACCAAGAAATGTCATTTCCAGCAATTTGGTAAAAAAAAGAAAAACAAAGCTTCTGGCCTGGAGGAGCCTCACTGGGTAAGAAGGTGCACTCAGATCCTGTCATCTTTGTCCTGCCACAGTGACAGGCTCTCACACCCATGTACCCTACATGTACATACCCCCAAGGCCTCATGAAGGAGTGCCTGCTCTCTGAGAAAAGCTACAATATTTGGGTCTATCAAAAGGGAAGTTTTTTTTTGTTTTTTTTTTTTTTTGAGATGTTGAGATGGAGTCGCACTCTGTCGCCCACGCTAGAGTGCAGTGGTGCGATCTCAGCTCACTGCAACCTTCACCTCCCGGGTTCACGCAATTCTCCTGCCTCAGCCTCCTGAGTAGCTGGGATTACAGGTGTGTGCTACCACACCTGGCTGATTTTTGTACTTTTAGTAGAGACAGGGTTTTGCCATGTTGGCCAGGCTGGTCTTGAACTCCTGACCTCAGGTGATTCGCCCATCTCAGCCTCCCAAAGTGTTGGAATTACAGGCATGAGCCACCATGCCCAGCCTTAAAAACAAAACAAAACAAAACAAAACAAAACCTTAAAAATGTTTAAAGTTAAAAAAAAAAAAAAAAAAAGGGAAGAAGTTGGGTGGATGCTTACTTTTGGATTTTCATTTCTTTTATGTAGGGCGTGACCCCATGCCATAAAGTAACAGTACAACAAATTAAGAACCCCCAGGGCCTTCCTTTCTAAGTCTTTTCACAGGAATCCACCCCTAAACCCAGAAAGTGAAGTAAAATTTCAAGAGCTCCTGAGTTTTGAGAGTCCCTGCTTTTGACAGCCTGATTGTTCTAGACCAAACTGTTACCCACTTTCAAAGATTTTGCCCAGGGATGACAAAGCATGTGGATCACTGGGTTGAAGCATCAGGGAATCAGAGCTGAGGCCCCTACATGCTGAGAGAGAGTTCTGACTTGAGGGCTATCAGTGGGAAGGAACCTGGAAGGTGGAGATGTTGCAGGATGCCTAGGGGGAGAGAAGAGGTTTGATAAGATGTTGCAGGATGCATAGGGAGAGGGAAGAGGGAAGAGGTTTGTTGCAGGATGCACAGGGAAAGGGGAGGATCGTGCCACTGATTTGCCTCCTGTTTTTTATCTCATCTTGTAGTGTGATTCTGGAGAGTGACCCTCAGCAAGTGATCCAGAAGGTGAATTTTAGGGTAAGAGTCTTCCTGCATGTCCCCTTACTCTTCTAGGCTGCCCTTCCTGTCCTCCCTGGGCACAGGGCTACCAGGGCCTAGATGGTAGAAGCCCAAGCTCCTCTAGCAGAAGCCAACCACTGGGCTGATAAACTTCTTAGGGGTGGGATGAGCAGTGGAGTGGGGGTGGTGGTGGGATGTCAGTTAATGGAAGAGATCTTCCTGTCCTTTCCCCAGCTAGGAGCACAAGTACCTCACCTCTTTCCTGGTGGGAAGTATAGACTAGGGAAATAAATACACCCTCAAAGAGGCACCAGGTGCCTGCCCTGGCCTTGAGGTTGGAGGTCAGGGGTATGGATAGAACCTCCCTGCCTTGTTTGGCTTTCTCATGTCTGGATGAAACCTTCCTTCCCATCTTCCCTTACCCTCTATGCACCATAGCAGAATCCCAGGGGTCCTGGCTTCCAAATGATAGGCTGCAGGACTTCTACTAACCAGTGACACAGATGCAGCCTTGAATCACCCTAACCACTGCACCACCTCACCCATTCCCCAAAGCCCCTTTCACCTCCCTGACCTAGACCCTCACCCTGGTCCGACTCCACCCTTTGACTCTGTTTCCTTACAGGCAGATGATGGCGGCTTGACTGAACAGAGTGTGACCCAGGTAGGCCCTCCTGTGTCTACCTTGGCTAGAAATGGTCTAGAGAAATACGAGGAGCAGAGCATCCTAGGGGGACCCAGTAGGGCTATCAAGGCTGAAAAACCAGGGGTGCAGAAGGGAAGGGATGAGGCGGTGACAGGTCATATCTTGGAGAGACTCACTGGAGGCCTCTGGCTCTCCAAGTGGGGGGCGCTGGGCACTAATGGATGAATGGGTGTGTTACTATTAGCCCACCTCCTCTCCTGGCTTGGTTTAGTTAGATTGAAACTGGGATGAGCTGCCTACTTTGGAGATGGCTGGGTCACTTGTCTCCTCAAAAAATCTGGGAACTCAGGCCTCTGATGCACTCTCTACCCAAACCTGGAAATGGTACCAAATAGGAGTTTGGCTCCTAAACCCTGTCCTTGCCATTTAGAGTGCACACTGGGATTGTTAAAGGACTCTCAGACCCATGATAGGATCTGACTTTTCCCACTCATTACTTGTCACCTTGCCCGTGAATGACCTGGCTATGGAAGAACCTGCCACAACCCTGCACGGTCCTATCTGGAGGTGCATGCGGAGTGGGAGGCCGGGGGATGTTCCAGGCTCTGAGGCCTGATCAGTTCCCCAACTGCACAAACTTCCTGCTACTTCAGGCTGACTGTCTTGACCTCTCTTCTGTCTGCCTGCAGGTCTCTCTGCTCAGACTAATCCTGCTTGTATGGAACTTCCCGCCCTGGCACTAACTCCTCGTGCTGTGGTGGCCCTGCCGAGATGAGCCTGTGCTGTCTCATGTAGAGCCCCAGGTGTGGTGCCCACTTTCCCGCACTGCCCTTGGCGTTCACTCTGCCTTGCCCTCCCCTCTGATTCCCCATGTTTCCTCATACCATGCTGGAATGAATGCAGCTGCAAAGCAATTTTCAGGGTGGAAAAAGGGTAGGGAGTAATAAGCAGAACAGATAAGCCTGCAGGTGTGGCCGGGCATGGTGGCTCATGTCTGTAATCCCAGCACTTTGGGAGGCCAAGGCGGGTGGATCATGAGGTCAGGAGTTCAAGACCGGCCTGGCCAAGATAGTGAAACCCCATCTCTACTAAAAAAAAAAAAAAAAATTAGCCAGGTGTGGTGGTGTGCACCTGTAATCCCAGCTACTTGGGAGGCTGAGGCAGAGAAATTGCTTGAACCTGGAAGGCGAAGACTGCAGTGAGCCAAGATTGTGCCATTGCACTCCAGCCTGGGCAAAAGAGTGACTCCGTCACACACACACACACACACACACACACACACACACACACACACAGAAAGAACACTGGTGCTTGTGGAAGTCATCCCAGGGTACATGTTCCACCATACCATCTAAAGCTGGGTGACCTAGGGCAAGTTACTCAACCTCTCTGGGCCTCATATAATAGCAGAACCCTCCCCATGGAGTTATGAGAATTCAGTGAGCCAATACATGGCAAGCTCTTAGCAGGCTCCACGCACGCTCTTAGCAGGAGCTAACACAAGCTGAATAACCATCAGTATTTTTCCAAAGGGAGAAAGAATGAAAACATAGCTTTTTTTTTTTTTTTTTTTTTTTGAGATGGAGTCTTGCTCTGTCGCCCAGGCTGGAGTGCAGTGGCATGATCTTGGCTCACTGCAACCTCTGCCTCCCCAGTTCAAGTGATTCTCCTGCCTCAGTCTCCCAAGTAGCTGGGACTACAGGTGCACACCACCATGCCCGGCTAATTTTTGTATTTCTATTAGAGACAGGCTTTCATCATGTTGGTCAGGCTGGTCTTGATCTTCTGACCTTGTGATCCACCCGCCTGGGCCTCCCAAAGTGCTGGGATTACAGGCCTGAGCCACCACGCCCAGCCAAAAACAGCACTGTAAATAGAATTCTTGAGTAAAAACCAAGGAAGCTGCAGGTAGCCAATGCGGGATAAAATCAGGAGAAAGTTAGATTCTGGCTAGGAGAATCAGGCGAACCCTAAGCCACTGTCCCCAGGAGAGGAGGGAGACTGTGCAGGAGGAGACATAGTGTTCCCTCCTTCTCTGGAAAGAAATGAGGCTGAGTGGCTGGAGGGACAATCTGAGGGACACACCTGGAGTCTCGTCCGCCTCTCCCGCTTTGGTATTGCGCATGCGTGTGTGCACTTGTACTGATCTGTGTAAGCACTGGGCTGAGACTTTCCGCTGCAGGGCCTGGGAGTGCACACAGCTGAGAGCAGGCACCCCATGACAGGGTCTGGCCAGCCACCCTTTGCCAGCTGTGCCACATCAGCAGAAGTTGGGGTGGGGTGTTGAGGACACATTGCCAGCCATGGCCAGAGCTAAGGGTTTGCTGAGGCGTCTGAGCACAGGGAGTGTCAGACCTGGGCCCCGTCTCCACCTGGACCTGGCACCGTGGGCGGGAACTCTTATGCCATGACAAGGGGAAGACAAGGCTGCTGCCACACCCACGCTGCAGATGCAGGAGCCAGAGGTTTGGCAGGCTTGGCCCTGAGGTGGGAGCTGGCTGCAGCCAGTTTGGTCTGCCCTTTCTGAGGGAGGGTTGGCCCAGTTTAAGCCAAGTGGAGACAAGCTGCTGCCACCTAGTGACTAGGGGTTGCAGGGACGCTTGGGAAAGGTGGGCTGTGGACCTCCTCCCCATGACTGTGTGTGGAGGCATTTGACATTCTTAATTCTCTCTCAACCTCCCCCACTCCAGGTTATTCAGTCCGCCAAGGAACAAATTAAATGGTCGTTGTTGAAATGAAGGCTGTGGATTCAAGGCTTCCTGCCCTCCAGACCATTTCCCCACTCCTGGCAACAGCCCAAAGATCCCAGGGTCAGGAGAGACCCCTCTGCATCCCCAGGCTCCTCCCAGAACTGACTCCTAAGGTCTCCAGCCATGGATTCTGAAATGCAAAAATCTGGCCTCAGCGGAGTCACCTCTTCTCATTGCCCCGGCCTTAACTCATACCCTAGGCATTCCTGGCCCCAGGGCCCTAATAAACCTGCTTTTGTCTTCTGCCTTGGGTCTCCTTATCTCTTGGCCTCAGAAGTGTGTGTGTTCAGATAAGGGCTCCTGCACTTTCTGTGGCCCAACATAGGGATATCCAGTACGGGGGGGGGGGGGCATGTCCCTGTGGTTGTGTGATTGGGGAGAGATGTGGGACAAGGGAAAGGGAACTATTTAACACGTGAGGGGGTGCGACGCTGATACCACAGAGCCCTATGTGTGGCGTATACTGCCAGGTAGGGGAGGGCAAAACATGGTACCTCTATTTTGCGGTGCAGAACATACATGATGGCTCCGCTGGGGATTCCTTGAGTCACTTTGTCCATTCCCAGCCTCCAGAAGGGAAAGGAGTAAGGCTTTCTCTGAACAAACCGAGGAACAGCGTGGCTATTTTTCTTGGCATGCCTGGAACCGTGGAAATCCTATCCTGGCATACACCCTGGGCACTACAGCTCTCTGCAAGCTTGCGGGTGGTGGGGGCGAGTGAGCATGGTCAGCCCCCACCGTGCACATGTGTCCTGAGCACCCAGTGCGCTGCAGGGGGTGTGAAGAATTGCAGGTCCGGAGGGAGAGGAGGGCGGAGGGGTGTCCCAGGGACAAACGAGAAGGATGGAAATGTATAGCCTTTGTGGGCGACGCGACTTCCTTTCTCTGTCGTCGTTCCAGAATGTTCTCTGACGCGTACACTTTCTGCGTCCCTGTAAATGCGTCCCCGAGCTTGTCTAGCGTGGCGTCCCGGGACAGCTCGTTTCCCTTGATGCTTTGCGGTCTGCGGCTGGCAACTCACGCTCCACCCCGGCCCCATCCCTCGCGGGCGCGCAAGACCACGAGAAGTCCCGCCCCAGGAAAGCATCCGCGGTCCTTTGGCGCCACCTGCAG
Organism: Sapajus apella; assembly: GCF_009761245.1. Classification (NCBI taxonomy): domain Eukaryota; kingdom Metazoa; phylum Chordata; class Mammalia; order Primates; family Cebidae; genus Sapajus; species Sapajus apella. The sequence goes on along the minus strand of NW_022436952.1, from coordinate 6,230,806 downwards.
GGATAGATGGGAAACGCGCTCCCGCCGGGGCAGCTCCGCTGACTAACTCCGCCCCTAGGGCGGGCCCGACTCCGGCTCCTGAGAGTGTCTAGCTCTTTTCCAACACAGGCGACAGGGCGTTGCCCCAGCAACCTAAACGCGTGACCCACCCTGCTAGTTCCGCGCCAGCGTGGGCACAGGAATTTCAGCGAGAAAGAAAAAGTGGCTAGCCGTGGATGTTAATAGAAGTTGTCCCTGCGGCTTTCAAATCCTACATTATAAAACTGTCCAATTAAGATTGGACACTTAGCCTGTAATCCCAGCACTTTGGGAGGCAGGGGCGGGCGGATCACAAGGTCAAAAGATCAAGACCATCTTGGCCAACATGGTAAAACCCTGTTTCTACTAAAAATACGAAAATTAGCTGGGCGTGGTGGCGTGCGCATGTGTCTCAGCTACTCCGGAGGCCGAGGCAGGAGACTTGCTTGAACCCGGGAGGTGTGAGATTGTGCCACTCCACTCCAGCCTGGTGACAGAGCTAGACTCTGTCTCAAAAAAGAAAGATTGGACATTTATAACGGGCTTGACTACTTCTGTAATTAGAGAAAATGGTAAATATATAGTTATGTAAACATTTACATTGTAAGAGCTGGGTGTATAACTCATCCCAGTAAATAATGCAAAATGGCAACTCTTGAAAGGGGTGGAAAAAAAAGAGTATTCGGTTAAATTCCTTGGAGTTCAGGAGCTAGTGTGGCAACAAAGGAGACATTTTCCATAAATATTTTGGCAAATACGCGGCCACACCCAGGGCTTGACTCCCTTCACCACCCTTAAGCGACCACAAGGAGGGAGGGGCAAATGCGCTTCCTGGCAAAGCGGTCCTGCTCGCCTCGGCCCTGACATTCCAGTGTAGCAGGGACGGGAATGGAAAGGGGCAGGCAGGAGCCCGGCCTTCACGCAAACTGGCTCACCGAATCCTGTGAATTACGCGGTGCTCTTCCCATTTTACGGAGGGGAACACTGAGGCCCTGAAAGGTTGAAGTGTTTGGTGCAGTTTCCGCAGCAGTTCAGGTGGCTTTCTCACGCCTCCCTGCCCTAGGCCCATCCGAACCCCTGGCCCACACAAGAACCGTACTGGGTTCAAAGGAATGAGCTGAAGGGGCGTGGCAATGCCGAGAGGCGACCCGAAAGGTGTCCTCGTCTGCGGTGGCGGAGGGACTGCGGGGAGCGGCGGTGCTGCGAAGCAGCCGACGGACCCACGCCGCGGCGGAGAGGACCGCGCAGAGCGGGCTGTGCAGCACCGGGAGAAGTGCCGAGAGGGCCGGCAGGGAGGGGCGCTGCCCCTTCCCGAGGACCCCGAGTTTGCAGGCCCAGCTTTCTGGGGGCTGAGGCGGAGACCCCGCTGGAGGTGGAGGGCCGTGGGCTGCTTTGCCCCCAGCCCACGTGGCACCCGCAGCCCGACAAGGCCGCCAGGACGGCAAGCCTGGCCAGCCACCCAGAGTCCTGCCGGCTGGCACCGGCTTCCTCCAGACGTCATTAGCGCTGCCACAGGCTGGAGCCGGCAGGCGCGGAGGGGAGCGCGGAGGACTGGGTTTCGGGAGGGGTTGCCGACGGTTCCGGGCGGGGCCCGAGCGCCGACAGGGCCTGCCTTCCTGTCAGTCTCCCGCCATCCCCAGGGCCCCTCTGCATCTTTCTGCATTCCTCCACCCGCTTGCCCTCGTGAGCGACCCTGCGGGCCCCAAGTGTATAAGAGAAGGGGGCCTCAGGGCGCCTTCTTTCCTCCAGCAGAATGGGCACCAGGGCATGTCTGAAACCCAGACCCCAGGAGCCAGGGCCCAGCCAGAAGCAACGCACAGAAACAGCGGCCCCAGGGCTCTGGCGCGGACAGGACGCCAGCAACACGCAGACCCAACCCGGGGCGCAGAAGTAGTGCAACCAGGCCCTCGGACCCCTTTTATACCACTTAGAGCTCCGCGCGCCCCCTGCCTTCCAGCTATTGGCTGGCAGGAGGGCAGGGCTGGTCGGGTTGGCTGGCATCCAGGCGGTGATGGATGGCTCCCCGCTGGCGGGACCGCAGCCTGGCTGGGTGCTTTGCAGGGCTGCAGAGATTGGCGGGGGTGGGGCCAGCCAGGCCTGGGGGTGGGGTGCAGGGGGATGAGGAGGACATGGCCTGAGGCTCAAATTTTCGGTGTCCTTAACCACCCTTTAAAACTTCATTATAGGCCGGGCGCGGTGGCTCCCAGCACTTTGGGAGGCCGAGGCGGGTGGATCACGAGGTCAAGAGATCGAGACCATCCTGGTCAACATGGTGAAACCCGTCTCTACTAAAAAAATACAAAAAATCAGCTGGGCATGGTGGCACGTGCCTGTAATCCCAGCTACTCAGGAGGCTGAGGCAGGAGAATTGCCTGAACCCAGGAGGCAGAGGTTGCGGTGAGCCGAGATCGCGCCATTGCACTCCAGCCTGGGTAACATGAGTGAAATTCCGTCTCAAAAAAAAAAAAAACTTCATTATATAGCGGGAAAAAAAAAATCTTACCTCTAAATTCCCCTTAGGTACCCTTTAACTTTGCAGGCCCATTCAGGTAATGTTGAACAAGTTACCCAAAACAGACTGGGCACAACCCTACAGACCTCCATTTATTTCCAATTTGGGTCTCATTCATTCAACAATATTTGTTTGTTGATTCGTTCATTCAAATATTTGAGTGTTTGCCATAAGCCAGGCACTGGAGAAAGACAGTGAGAGAGAGACTGATTCGACCCGCAGAGGGGTGAGGGTGGAGGGCTAAAAGACAGGAAGGGATTTAAGAGATATTTGAAGGTAGAAACGCCTTTTTAGCACTGAAATGTCCTTTGATGTGATGGGAAAAAAAGAAGGTAGAAATGCCTTCTAAAATCAAATTATGTTCTATATCTTGATCTGAGTATTAGTAAAAAGTCACAGAATTTACACTTAAAATATGTGCTCTTGGCCGGGTGCGGTGGCTCAAGCCCGTAATCCCAGCACTTTGGGAGGCCAAGGTGGGCTGATCACCAGGTCAGGAGATTGAGACCATGCTGGCTAGCACGGTGAAACCTCATCTCTACTAAAAATACAAAAAATTAGCCGGACATGGTGGCACACGCCACCTGAGCTACTCGGGAGGCTGAGGCAGGAGAATTGCTTGAACCCCGGAGGCAGAGGTTGCAGTGAGCCGAGATCACGTCATTGCACTCCAGTGTGAATGACAGAGCTAGACGCCATCTCAAAAAAAAAAAAAAAAAAAAAGTGCTCTTTCCTGTAGGTAAGTCA
>NW_022436952.1:6213504-6227429 GCF_009761245.1 Sapajus apella | reverse complement strand
ATATGATAAAGTAGAATAAAAGTTTGTGTATATTTATCTCAAATCTCTGTAAATAAACAAAGATGATATAGAAACAAAGCTGGAAGGAATGCATCAAGTTATGAATTGTGGGCCGGGCACGGTGGCTCACACCTGTAATCTGAGCAATTTGGGCGGCCGTGGTGGGAGGATAGCTTGAGGCCAGGAGTTCAAAACCAGCCTAAGCAACATAGCAAGATCCCATCTTTACAAAGAATAAGAAAATTATCCAGGCATGGTGGTGCATGCCTGTAGTCCTAGCAACTCCAGGGGCTGAGGCAGGAGGCTTGAGTCCAGGAGTTCAAGGCTGCAGTGAGCTGTGATTGCATCACTGCCCTCCATGCTGGGCAACAGAATGTGATCCTCTCTCTTAAAAAATAAAAAGAAGCCGGGCGCGGTGGCTCAAGCCTGTAATCCCAGCACTTTGGGAGGCCGAGGCGGGTGGACCACGAGGTCAAGAGATTGAGACCATCCTGGTCAACATGGTGAAACCCCGTCTCTACTAAAACTACAAAAAATTAGCTGGGCATGGTGGCACGTGCCTGTAATCCCAGCTACTCAGGAGGCTGAGGCAGGAGAATTGCCTGAACCCAGGAGGCGGAGGTTGCGGTGAGCCGAGATCGCGCCATTGCACTCCAGCCTGGGTAACAAGAGTGAGACTCCGTCTCAAAAAAATAAATAAATAAATAAAATAAAAAATAAAAATAAATTAATCGACTGGCTGCCAAATTATATTCTAGCATCAATGTGTGTATGGTCCTCATGTGTTTCCTCATCTCCCTCATATCTATCAACAGGAACTGGAAAACATGTTAGATGAGGTTCTAAATAAATGAGTGTGAGACACATATAAATTTTGTACTGCACAAATAGATGAATCCCATCCCTCAAAATGGACCCTTGGTAAGAAAAGCAATGTTAATAATAATAATAAAATGATAAACTCTTTTGGAATGAATTCTTTCAACAGACATTTACTAACAGGCTCTTCCAGGCCAGGCCCCTTGCTGGGATTGTTGGGAGCTTCTAAGATGAATTGGGAGACACGGTTCCTGACTCAGAGAGGTTACAATTTGGCTGGGGACAAAGTCATCTATACAGATAAGGAAATTGTAAACATTCACAGAATAGACGGTATATTACATAACATATAAAGAAGGAATATGGGGAAAGAGATACCCCAAAGGGAGCAACAACATAAGCAAAGCCAGAGGTAAGGAATCTCCATTTAGGCTGGGGGCAGTGGCTCCTGCCTGTAATCCCAGCACTTCAGAAGGGTGAGGCAGGCAGATTGCTTGAGTCCGGGAGTTCAACACCAGCCTGGACAACATGGTGAAACCCTGCTTTTATTTAAAAAAAAAAAAAAAATTAGCTAGGTGTAGTGGTGTGTGCCTGTAGTCCCAGCTACTGGGGGGAGGGGAGAAGGGGCGCTGTGGGCTGAGGTGGAAGGATTGCTTGAGCTAGGGAGGTCAAGGCTACAGTGAGCTGAGATCAAGCCACTGCATGATCCATCATGACTGCATGAGCCATCAAGACCCTGTCTCAAAAAAAAAAAAAAAAAAAAAATCTCTGTTTTGTTTAAGGACTTTGAGGCATGCAAATGTAGCTGGAATGGTGTGTGTCTGCATGGAGTGTGTTGAGATCCGAGGTTTCTTCTAGATAGGTTGCAACTGGGTCACAGTGGGCAATGAACGCCATACTGAAGAATGAGTGTTGTCTATTGAATTTGCTACGATAGACACCTTAAAATTACCATTGTTCTCAAAACAACCTAACAAAATAGATATTGATGGACTTGCTGCAGCCTCAACCTCTGGGGCTCAAGCTATCCTCTTGCCTCAGTTCCCCGAGTAGCTGGGACCACAGGCATATACCACCATGCCCGGCTCATTTTTTTAATTTTGTAGAGATTTTGTTTTTTAATTTTGTAGAGATGAGGTCTCACTATGTTACCCAGGGTGGTCTCAAACTCCTGAGCTCAAGCGATCTGTCCACTTTAGCCTCCCAAACTGTTGGGTACACCACACCCAGCCCGTTAACCTTCTTCTTACAAATGAGGGAGCTGAGAGCCTGAGAGATTGAATAATTTGCCTCAGAGCTCATAGGTGGGATTTAAACTCATGCTGGTCTGACTCCATTGCTCACTCTTCTTTACCCCAACCACAGAACTAAAGAACTTGGCTTGTATTCTGAAAGTAACAGGGAGCCACTGAAGATTTTCAAGCTGTTAAGATGTTTAAGCTGTTAAGCATCAGCTCTGCGTTTTGAGGGAGGAACTCTGCTAGCAACATGGAACCTGGATTGAAGAAGAGAACAGGAATTGAGTCGATTTATGACCCACAAAAAGAAATCTTTTTATTACAATCACTTCTCATTCTTTATCCAAAACAGTACCGCCCAGCTTGATTGCTGATCTTATTCATCAAACAGCTTGCAAAAATCAAATCCACTCTCAGAATTTGAAGAGTTGGTGCTTGAATTAATTCAGATAATTGCAGGCGATCATTCCAAAAGAGGCCTTCCAAAAGGACCATTTTGTCAGGGACAATAATCTGAATATTTAGGTTCTGAAAAGTATGTTTAAAAATAACAAGTTGTGTGCCCTCCTCTGAAAAGAAAAAAAAAAAAAAGAAAGAAAAACAAGTTGGCCTGTCGCAGTGGCTCATGCCTGTAATCCCAGCACTCTGAGAGGCCAAGGCGGGTGGATCATGAGATCAGGAGTTTAAGACCAGCCTGGCCAAGATGGTGAAACTCCGTCTCTACTAAAAATACAAAAAAAAAAAAAAAAAAAAAAAAAGAAAATTAGCCAGGTGTGGTGTCAGGAGCCTGTAATCCCAGCAACTCAGGAGGCTGAGTCAGGAGAATTGCTTGAACCTGGGAGGCAGAGGTTGTGGTGAGCTGAGATCACGCCATTCCACTCCAGCCTGGGCAGCAAGAGTGAAACTCTGTCTCAAAAAATAAAAAAATAAGTCTACTTCTTATCTTATATATGTAGTGCCCTCGAATCACTCTCACATACCCCCACTCTGAAAATAGAAACATGCACTTCAAATGATAGAAAAACAAATAGCAAGAGAGATATTATTCCATTTGACCAGACCCACAATTTCTCTTTGTCTAGACACCGGATTTTTTTTCCTTTTTTTGAGACTGGAGTGAGGTGGCATGAACACAGTTCACTGCAGCCTCGACTTCCTGGGGACAAGTGATCCTCCTACTTCAGCCTCCCATGTAGCCTGGACTGTAGGTTCACACCAGGACACCTGGCTTTTTTATTTTTTTTATTTTTTGGTAGGGAGATAGGGGTCTCACTTTGTTGTCCAGGCTGGTCTCAAACTCCTGGGCTCAAGTGATCCTCCTGCCACAGCCTCCCAAAGTGCTGGGATTACAGGCCTGGCCTTTTTTTTCCCCCCAGGGACAGAATTTTGCTCTATCACGGAGTATAGTGGCATGATCACAGCCTCACTGTAGCCTCAACCTCCCAGGTAGCTGGGACTTCAGGCACATGCCACCACGCCTGGCTAATTTTTTGTTTTTTTGTAGAGACAGGATTTTGCCGCATTTCCCAGGCTGGTCTTGAACTCCTGGGCTCAAGTGATCCACCTATATCAGCCTCCCAAAGTGCTAGAATTACAGGCATGAGCTGTCACACCCAGTCCAGACACCTGATTTTTTTGTTGTTGTTGTTAAGTGGGAGTCTCGCCCTGTTGCCAGGCTGGAGTGCAGTGGCATGATGTCGGTTCACCGCAACCTCTGCCTCCTGGGTTCAAGCAATTCTCCTGCTTGAACCTCCCGAGAAGCTGGGACTGCAGGCTCATACCACCATGTCCGGCTAATTTTTTTTTTTTTTTATTTGTTTTTTTTGAGACGGAGTTTCGCTCTTGTTACCCAGGCTGGAGTGCAATGGTGCGATCTCGGCTCACCGCAACCTCCGCCTCCTGGGTTCAGGCAATTCTCCTGCCTCAGCCTCCTGAGTAACTGGGATTACAGGCACGCGCCACCATGCCCAGCTAATTTTTGTATTTTTAGTAGAGACGGGGTTTCACCATGTTGACCAGGATGGTCTCGATCTCTTGACCTCGTGATCCACCCGTCACGGCCTCCCAAAGTGCTGGGATTACAGGCGTGAGCCACCGCGCCCGGCCCGGCTAATTTTTTTGTATTTTAGTAGAGACAGGTTTTCACTGTGTTGCCTAGGCTAGTCTTAAACTCCTGAGGTCAGGCAATTCGCCCACCTCGGCCTCCCAAAGTGCTGGGATTACAGGTGTGAGCCACCTCGCCCGGCCCCGACACCTGATTTTTAACATATTAAAGATGTGTGTTTTATTCTCATGGCTGTCAGTGAGCCCTCATCTAAAACAAACAAACAAACAAACAAACTTAAGGATAGAAGAAAACCCTGGAAGTCATGAGGCTATATCCCTGCTTCTAGACAGCAGCTTCTTAGTGAGTGACAGAGTGTTCTGGGCTATATACAGGGCAAATAGGTGAGGACTCAGGTTCTGGGTAATGGTTGGAAGACTGGTCTCAGCTGCTTACCATCCCTAGCAGCCTTGTGTTTGGAAGGTTGGAGGGCTCTTGGAACATCCCCTCCTAAGAGATGGCTGGAAAAGTCCAGAATTATCTTATCCTGGGGAAACAGATAGGATAAAAACTTCTGGGACCAAAAGTCCCCCAAAATCTCAGCGTTCTCGGATGGCAAGAAAAAGTAGCTCTCACAGGTTTCCCCAGAAGATGGTGCTGTAACACAAGCCCCTCTTTCATCCTTAGCCTGGCTGGGATCAGTGACAGGGCTACGAAAAGGCTTGCAGGAACCAGACCTAGAGGGATCTCTACTCCCTGTTGGGCAGGAGTTACCGCACAGTGCTAAGCATTGCAATCCATTCCTAGATACCCCCTAGACCACAAAAGAGAACCTTGGGGGTTCCCATATCAGAGCTGTGAGCACCTCGGGGAGAACATGAAGGTGAGAGACCCTGGGAACCAGGGACAGCAATTGTCCTGAGAAAACTGGGCCTCTGATAAAAAAAACACTGTCAAGAAATACAGACCTGGCTGGGCATGGTGACTCACTCCTGTAATCCCAGCACTTTGGAAGCCGAGGTGGGCATATCACTTGAGGTCAGGAGTTTGAGGCCCACCTAGCCAACATGGTGAAACTCCGTCTCCCATAAAAATACAAAAATTGGCCAGGCGCGGTGGCTCAAGCCTGTAATCCCAGCACTTTGGGAGGCCGAGGCGGGTGGATCACGAGGTCAAGAGATCGAGACCATCCTGGTCAACATGGTGAAACCCCGTCTCTACTAAAGATACAAAAAATTAGCTGGGCATGGTGGCGCGTGCCTGTAATCCCAGCTACTCAGGAGGCTGAGGCAGGAGAATTGCCTGAACCCAGGAGGCGGAGGTTGCGGTGAGCCGAGATCGCACCATTGCACTCCAGCCTGGGTAAGAAGAGCGAAACTCCGTCTCAAAAAAAAAAAAAAAAATACAAAAATTAGCTGGATGTGGGGGCATGCACATGTAATCCCACCTACTCGGGAGAGTGAGGCAGGAGAATTGCGTGAACCCAGGAGATGGAGGTTGCAGTGAGCCGAGATTGCCCCGCTGCACTCCAGCCTGGGTGATGGAGTGAGACTTTGTCTCAAACAAACAAACAAAAAACAAATACAGACCTTTTCTTCCAACTCTGGAGATTTTGCCCCACTCCCCAAGGTAGCTGGGAGGTTGGGGAAGGGGGCTGAGAGGCTTGGACACCGATTGAAGTTTATACTCGAAGGTAGAAAATTAAAAGGTGGGTCGTTCTGGGAGAGCAAGCTAGAGGTCTTCAGATTAGAAAAGTGAAGCTCGGGCCGGGCGCGGTGGCTCAAGCCTGTAATCCCAGCACTTTGGGAGGCCAAGGCGGGTGGATCACGAGGTCAAGAGATCGAGACCATCCTGGTCAACATGGTGAAACCCCGTCTCTACTAAAAATACAAAAACATTAGCTGGGCATGGTGGCACGTGCCTGTAATCCCAGCTACTGAGGAGGTTGAGGCAGAAGAATTGCCTGAACCCAGGAGACGGAGGTTGCGGCGAGCCGAGATCGCGACATTGCACTACAGCCTGGGTAACAAGAGTGAAACTCCATCTCAAAATAAATAAATAAATAAATAAATAAAAAGAAAAGTGAAGCTCAAAGGGCGACTTACCCAATGTCACACAGCTAACAAGGGACAGAGCTGAGACAAGGAAGAGAGTTTCCTGGAACCCTCTCACCTCTTTCTGCCCCATGTTTTCTGCAGAGCACGAGAAGATAACGTTTATAAATAGAATTCCCTTGACAAAGAGCACATTCCCAGGCAGTTAGAAAAAAATAGTAGGGCTCTTTGACTCAAAACCCCAATACACATTTTTCTTTTTCCTTTTTTCCTCTTATTTATTTATTTATTGAGATGGAGTCTTGCTCTGTTGCCCAGGCTGGAGTACAAAGGTGCAGTCTCAGCTTACTGCAACCTCTACCTCCTAGGTACAAGCAATTCTCCTGCCTCAGCCTCCCGAGTAGTTAGGATTACAGGCACACATCACCATGCCCAGCTAATTTTTGTATTTTTAGTAGAGATGGGGTTTCATCTTGTTGCCCAGGCTGGTCTACTCCTGACCTTGTGATCTGCCTGCCTCGGCCTCCTAAAGTGCTGGGATTATAGTCATGAGCCACCGTGCCGGGTCTCCAATGCACATTTTTCTTTGCATGTTTTTTTTTTTTTTTTCTAAGATGGAGTCTCACTCTATCACCCAGGCTGGAGTACAGTGGCCCAGTCTCTACCCATTGCAACTTCTGCCTGCCAGGTTCAAGCGATTCTTGTGCCTCAGCCTCCTGAGTAGCCGGGATTATGTGCCACCATGCCCGGCTAATTTTTGTATTTTTAGTGGAGACAAGGTTTCACCATGTTGGCCAAGTTGGTCTCGAACTCCTGACTGCAAGTGATGCACTTGTCTAGGCCTTCCAAAGTGCTGGGATTATAGGAGCTCAACCTTCTTTGCATGCTTTTTTTTTTTTTTTTTTTTTTTTTTTGAGACCGAGTTTCGCTCTTGTTGCCCAGGCTGGAGTGCAGTGGCATGATATCTGTGCACTGTAACCTCTGCCTCCGGGTTCAAGCAATTCTCCTGCCTCATCTTCCTGAGTAGCTGCGATTAGAGGCACCTGCCACATGCCTGGCTAATTTTTGTATTTTTAGTAGAGACAGGGTTTTACCATGTTGGCCAGGCTGGTCTTGAGCTCCTGGCCTTAGGTGATCCACCTCCCTCTACAGTGCTGGGATGACAGGTGTGAGCCACGGTGCCTGGCCCTTTGCATGCTTTTAATTAGTTTTACTGAGGTATAATTTACTTACTTTATGCCCATTTTTAATTTTAATAAACTTATCCACCGTCTGCATTTCAGTTGGACTACGATGTATAGATATTTTGTGTAGTTTCTAGGTACACAGACTCCAACAGTATTATTTATTTATTTATTTGAGACAGGGTCTTACCCTGTTACCCAGGCTAGAGTGCAGTGGCATGATCGGGCTCACTGCAACCTCCAACTCCCAGGCTCAAGCAATCCTCCTACTTCAGCCTCCTGAGTAGCTGGGACCACAGGCATGTGCCATCATGCCTGGCTAATTTTTGTATTTTTAGTAGAGATGGACTTTCACCACGTTGCCCAGGCTGGTCTTCAACTCCTCAGCACAATCTGCCCGCCTTGCCCTCCAAAACTGCTGTGAGCCACCATGGCTGGCTCCAATAGTGTTTTTTAATTTTCACTTTATTTATTTATTTAGAGACAGAATCTTGCTCTCTCACCCAGGCTGGAGTAAGTGGCGCCATCCCGGCTCACTGCTGCCTCTGCCTCCTGGGTTCAAGTGATTCTTATGCTTCAATCTCCCAAATAGCTGGGACTAGAGGTATGCGCCATCACGCCCAGCTGATTTTGGTCTTTTTAGTAGAGACAGGGTTTCACCATGTTGGCCAGGCTAGTCTCAAACTCCTGACCTCGTCATCTCCCCACCTCCGCCTTTCAAAGTGCTGGGATTATAGGTGTGAGCCACTGTATCCAGCCATGTGTGTTTTTTAAATAACGAAATTAATAACTGAGTCCCATCAGCTGCACTTCTTTTCTGAGAGAGGATAATTTATATACAAGATACAGAAAAGCTTCTTGCACAATGTTCTTTTAATAGGATTTATGTAAACTCACATTTGTCAAGATCTGTAAAAGTATTCTATTTCTTCCACACATGTAATTTTTTTTGTACCTCTATCTCAGTGAAGGAGGCAGGCATTGTCATTCCCACTTGTCAGGTGATTAAGATTGCTCTCCGGTCCTGGGAGCAGAAGCAGAAGCGGCCTGAACTCAGGTATGGATTTCATTTTGAAAAAAGGTCTCCTTCTTGTAGGGCATCATCATCCCGGACCCAGTGGGCCTGCCCTTTCTATTTATTTCTTAGCAAAACCAGAAAGTTTGCTGGGGTCAGTAAGATGGAGCATCATGACTGACAAATGGCTGGGATTAGGCTAATGGGTAGGCAGCTGTGAATGGAGGAAGGAGATGAGGGATCAGACCATTTCCCCAGATTCCAGTGGAAACTTTGGAGGCAGTATCTAAATGAATCAGAAAAGCTAAGAAGCCTCAAATACCTTGCAGAACACTGCCCGTAACCTCCCACCTTCAGCCCCAAGGAGGATTGGGATGCAGGGAGTCTGCAAATAAAACAATTGTTTACAAAGGCTAGAGAAGCATGCCAGGAAGCTAGTCCAGGGGCAGAGTTTTCAGGGTCTGAGATTGATACTACTTCATCCTGAAAATTGAAAAAAAAAAAAAAAAAAGTGTGAGTCTTTTGTTCTCTACTCCCTTTAGTTCTGGGAGTGCATTTGGAGTTTCCTTTAAATTCTATGTGGATATGGGAGGCTGAGGCAGGAGAATCACTTGAACTCAGGAGATGGAGGTTGCAGTGAGCTGAGATTGCACCATTTGCACTCCAGACTGGGTAACAGAGTGTGACTCTGTCTCAAATAAAAAATTTTTTAAAAAAGAAAGCAAAATAAAAAATTAATTCCATGTGGATAAATTGAGAAGAGCTAAGGTGTAACAGATGAGAAAGAGACAGAGGGGGGCCAGGCACAGTGGCTCACACCTGTAATCCCAGCATTTTGGGAGGCCACGGTGGGCGGATCACCTGAGGTCAGAAGTTCAAGACCAGCCTGGCCAACATAGTGAAATCTCGTCTCTACTAAAAATACAAAATTAGACAGGTGTGGTTGCACCCGCCTGTAGTCCCAGCTATTTGGGAGGCTGAGGCAGGAGAATCAGTTGAACCCAGGAGGCAGAGATTGCAGTAAGTGGAGATTGCACCACTGCACTCCAGCCTGAGTGACAGAGCAAAACTCCATGTCAAAAAAAAAAAAAAAAAAAAAAAAAAAAAGAAAGAAAAAAGCAGGGTTGGGGCTGGGAAGGCAAGAAGGAGATAGCAGAGGATAGACAAGGGAACCTCCCGCTTGGGAAGGCTCTTGCCTATCCCACTTCCAAGACGGGGGCCCTCCAGAGGATGTCCAACTTAAAGCTTGGATCCTGGGAAGCAGCAGGAGGGGATTGGTGTGTCCCAGGACAGATCGCCTTAAGGGAGCTATTTGTAGACACAGAGGCCCAGAGGCTGCCTTAGGCAAGCTGCTTAGGGCTTTGGGTCACAAGAAATCCGGAGAGTCCCTGGTGAAAATCTTTTTTCTCCTCCTCTTTCTGACTCTCTTCTTCCTTCCACTTTCCCTAAACCTGCTGAATCCCTTAGGCAGCTGGGATCAACATAAGCTAGAAACTGATGCGTGTACAAGGGAAATGGGGAAGCCTAGAAACAGCAGAACCTGGGAGAGGTGTCTGTGTACAGGGCAAATGGGGGGAGCCTAAAAACAGCTGAATCTGGGGAGATGGAACTGCCTAGTGAGAGAGAAGGGGGGCTCTGGAAACTGCCGAACCCACAGAGGCCAATTTGTGTACTGAGGAAATATGGGGGAACCTGGAAACAGCAGGATCCGGGGAGACAGTCGTGTACAGGGGGGCAGACAGAGGGAGTAGCCTGAAAACAGTTGAATCTGGGGAGGTAGATTCGTGTGCAGGGAGAACAAGGGGAGGCTGGAAACAGCACAATCTGGGGAGATGGGATAGTGTACAGTGGAAGCTGGGGCAGCCTGGAAACCGGGCTCTCAAGGGATGGATCTGATTGAAACTGCATGGAGGGTCAGGAGCCTGGGGAATCTGATGTGGCAGGCGGGAGCAGGGACAAGGGCAAGCACAGGGGTGGAGTCGGGTGGTGGTTGGGTGGAAGGGGAACGGATTGGTACCCCCTGCTTTGTAGGTTTGATTTAGACCCCTTGGCAGCCTCTTCTTGCAGACAGAGCATGGTAAGTGAGTAGCTCTCCAATGGGAAGCCAGGATTTCACACAGAAGAGAAGGGTCTTTGTGTGCAGTTGCTGCCCTGGTCCTAAAATGAGCAAAGCCTGGAATTCCCTAGGGGAGACAGCCCAGGAGTTGGGGTGAGGGAGGATGAGGAGGTTGAAGAAGCTTCTGTCCCTTTGCCTGCCTTCTTCCCAATCCCTCTCTGACAGGGACAGGCTTCTTTCTCCCGACCAGCCTGACCTCTTCCCTCAGCAGTTCCCTTCTGAGTGACAGACAAAGACAGAGCTGCAGACAATCGACTGAAGGAGGCCCCACAAAAGTTCCCTCCCAACCCACCATCCCCCATTCCCCCCCACAGAGGCCCTGGGCCAGTCAGGGCCAACAGGAGCTGTCACTCTAGTGGAGCTGCCTTCAGGTGACAGGCCTTCAGGAGACAGGGTGACTAGAGGCTGGGAAAGGACTGAGATTTTTGGGATTCTGTCTGTGCCTCCTGGAAACCCGACTTTCCGAGCTGGTTGCCTCTGAGAGAGGAAGGAGGGCAGAACAGCGGCCACTATCGCAGAAAGAGAAACCTGGTTCCACCATTTCTAGCTGTGGGATCTTGGCCAGTGGTCATTCCTCTCTGGGTTTCAGTTTTCTCATCCGTAAAATGAAGAATTGGTCTAGATCTCTAAAGGCTCTTGCAGCTCTAATCCTCGTGAGGATTCTTAGCAGCCTCAGAGAGAGAGCTCAGCCTGGCATTTCTTCTCATTCGATAATATGGCTCAGAACTTTCTGGCGACCATTGTGGGGAGGCAGGCATTTGGGATGTTGTGGGAGTGTTTAGGCAAGTTTCCCTGGCATTGATAACACTTCTGGAACATGTGTGTTTCTACTTTTCCTCACTCTAAAGGGTTCCTCCCCATGAGCAAAATTATTTTTTGCTCCAACCACCTCGGGCTTCCCGTCTTGTGATTTAGGCTGGAAGGTGGAATCTGAACCCAGAATCTCATCCACCTGTCCCAAATCTGCCCTTTTTCTCTGCTGGTCTCACTCCCAACCCCTCTGTGCTTTTTTGCCTGTGGCTTCTCTTATTACCCGGTTTCTCCTAAAGTCAAGGATGTTTGGAAAGGGGATTTATGCTTGGGATCTTATAATGAAGCCTCAGAGACTCAGGGAAAGGACCCTCCTCCCCTGACAGAAAGACAGTCAGGTACCCCAAGGCCCTGAGGCATCACGCTGCCCCTGTTCATTCCGAAGCCTGGAGAGGGTTCGCAGTGCATCCCTTGCAAGGCTGCCAGCGGGGAGTACATCTGAAACCACCTATACGAAGCCACCCTCAGCCTGGAAGCGTGGAAAGCATAGTGTGTGGTGGTGCAGAGAGGGTCAAATAACCATGGGCCTAACTCCTGCCGGTCCTTAGTGGCTGGAGTAGCAGAGCTGTGCTTCTCCACTCCTGCCTTTAGTCTGAGAAGCCACTGTGTTTAGCACAAGAAGCATGGCTTAGGCTGATTCAGCTCTGATGGTTCCAGATACCCTGCCCATCTCCAGTCTGCCCAGGTGAAATCATTCCCAGCACTTACAGAACGGGAATGGAAGAGTCTTGTCCAGATGGAAGGGGAACTATAGTTGCCTGCCTTACCTCTCTTGGGGACCTCAGGTGACCTGCCTCAACATACCAAGGGGGAGGAGGAGGAATCTTCAGGGGACAGTGCTGGGAGCTGGATTCCCCAGGTCCAGTGTCACCAGAGATGGCCTGGGGAAACAGAACCTCTTGAGAGTCGCACTGGGGCCTTCCTAACACAGGCTGAGTGAGGGGTATCTCTCCCCAACTCTGCCTTCCTGGGCATCGTCAGGGATGCACGGGCAGTTCTTAATGAGTCCCAGGGCTGTGGGAGCTGAAGGGGTGGTGGGCTGGACGGAGGAGGGAGCGGGGAGGGGATCTGATTAGAATCCAGGCCGTATGGCGAACACTGCGGAGATGGAGGTAATCACTGAGCGGGCGAGACAGCGTGCTCCGCGACAGCAGGCCGCCCCGCCGTCGCCATGGCAACCGCGGCCTCCGGGGCGCGCGGCTCAGCGCTGCTCGGCGTCCGCGGCGGAACATCTGCTTTGCACGGGGCTGCTGGGAGACCGGGGGCGCGGGCGCGGCTGCTCCCCCCACCCCGCGAAAAAGAAACAAATTAGGCCAACTGTCCAATGAGGGGCCGCAAATGTATTTATTAATGCGAGGGAAAGGTTGTTCCGGAGCGCAGTTTGATTAATGTTTGAGTCTTCAGCTTGTCAGTCTGGTTTTGTCTCCTGCAAAAGGGGAAAAGGGAGGGGTTGGGTGAGGGGCTGGTAGGGGAGTGGGGAGGAGAGAGACAACAAAGCGGGAGGGGATGTTAATAGCTAAATAGGCTCTTTTTCATGTTTCCCCCAGCCTGCCACCCTTGATGGATGGCTCAGACAGACACCAGAGCGCATCAGGGAGACGCGAGCCCCTCGGAGAGGTGGCGAGATGGAGGAGAGGGGGCCGCTGAAGCCTGGCTGGGGTCGGTGGGGCGGGAACTCCCGAGGGCTGCCTGGAGAGGAATGGCCCCAGGAAACGGAACGGGCAACTCCTGGGGAAACCAGAGGAAAATTGCACTCATGTTTACAAGTCTTCCCTCCTCTCCCCAGTTTGCCCCTCTGGGCCCTGGAGACAGCACCGAGGTCGGAGAGTGAGGGTCTCCATACCCTCTGGATACAGAAAGGGGCGAGAAGCTCTCTTCCGTGGCTTAGGGATGGGAGAAGGGAGGTGGGCAAAAGCCTATGGCTTCGAATTCTCCTTCCTCTCACTTTCCTCTACCCTTTTCTTTCCTCTCACCCTGTGTCCTTGGCCTTTTATCTTATCTTCACTTTTACTCTGTTGTCCCTCCTTCCTTCCTCTTTGTCTCTTCCATTGTTTCTTTCCTCCATCTCTTCCCCTGCCCCGGTTGGTGACATCAGCTGGCTGTGATAGGAACTGCCTTGGGGAGCTGTCTTCTGTGACCAGTTTGAACACCTATACTGCTTTCTATTTTTCCTTCCCTAGAGCCATGGGGGAACTGAGAGCCCCCTTGGAACCCCACACTTGACCGAGTTTGTGAGAAAACACACACACGCACACAAAACACACACACACACACACACACACACACACACACACACACAAACACACCACCCTTTGTCTGCCCTCCCCACCAAATCCTTCTCACCTCCAGCCCACTAGGAATATGGAGTGGAGGCCGGATGCGGTGGCTCACCTCTGTAATCCCGGCACTTTGGGAGGCTGAGGTGGGGGGATCACCTGAGGTTGGGAGTTCGAGACCAGCCTGACCCACATGGAGAAACCCCATTACAGAATTAGTTGGGCGTGGTGGCACATGCCTATAATCCCAGCTGCTTGGGAGGCTGAGGCAGGAGAATCTCTTGAACCTGGGAGGCAGAGGTTGCGGTGAGCCGAGATCATGCCATTGCACTCCAGCCTGGCAACAAGAGCAAAACTCTGTCTCAAAAA
>NW_022436952.1:6210697-6213404 GCF_009761245.1 Sapajus apella | reverse complement strand
AAAAAAAAAAAAAGAAAAAAAAAAAAAAAAAAAAAAAAAAAAGGAAAGAAAGAAACAAAGAAAGAAAGGAAAGGAAAGAAATACCCATTTACCAAATTCTAACGTGACTTTGCAGCTCATGTTACCTTCTTGTACAGGAAAGAATTGCATTTATACATCTGAAGACCTTTGCAAGAGGGAAGTTATTGAATTCCAAAAAAAAAAAACCCTACTTGATGGGCTGGGGACCGTGGCTCATGCCTATAATCCCAGCACTTTGGGAGGCCAAGGCAGGTGGATCACTTGAGGTCAAGAGTTCGAGGCCAGCCTGGCCAACATGGTGAAACCCTGTCTTTACTAAAAATACAAAAAATTAGCCAGGTGTGGTGGTGGGCACCTGTAATCCCAGCTACCCAGGAGGCTGAGGCCAGAGAATCAGTGGAACCTGGGAGGCAGAGGTTGCAGTGAGCAGAGATAGTGCCACTGCACTCCAGCCTGGGTGACAGAGTGAGACCCCATCTCAAAAACAAAATAAAACAAAACCTGCTTGAGCAGATCAGAGCCCCACTTTCCACGGAAGATTTTTATTTATTATCATCAGCATCACAATTATTATATTTAATTATTATTTACAGTGTTAGGATGGAGGGATTATTCTCTTCAAATGTGGTCATAGCACAGTGGTTGAGAGCTGTGGCTCTGGAATCAAACCATCTTGGCTGAATTCTGGTTTCTCTACTCGTGCACTGGATGACCATGGGCAAATTACTTAGCTCTCTCTAAGCCTCAGTTTCCTCATCAGCAAAACGGGGATTATAGTTGTCCATAGATTACTGGGTTGTAGAACAGACAAATGACATAATCCATATAAAGTGTATAGCATTGTGTCTGATGATTATTATATGCTCAATACACATTGGCTGTTACTTGGTTATAGATCCTTTTCAAACACAGCTCCCGATCACCAGCACTGAATATGATGCATTACACTCCAACTATGTATGTGGCATTACATTAAATATAAGGTAGCAAGAGATATAAACATGACTTCTGCTCTCCAAGGGTTTAGTCTTTCTGTTGAGAAACAGTAGATGCATTAAAAGTTACAAATCACCAAATAAGCGTATGCCAAGTGCCAAATGAAAGTACAAATGCCAGATGCTTTCAACACTCAGCTCCAAGGGAGGGGTTGCAGGACTTGGAGCTAGGGGCCTGCCACAAAAGAGGCCACTGAGCCTGGGTCTTTAAGGAAGTAAGGGATGGAATGAAGTGAAGTGAAAAAGGGAATGGCATGAGCAAAGACTATGAGGATGGCTTGCTTTTGAATGAATGAGTTTGGCTGGATTTAAAGAGGAAACTTGGAGCTGGGTGGGTGGCTTGTGCCTGTAGTTACAGCTACTCCAGAGGCTGAAGCATGAGGATCACTTGAGTCCAGGAGTATGTGACCAACCCAGGCAACACAGCAAGACCTTATCTCTAAAAAACAAAAACAAATACAAATAAAGTGTATCAGCCTGGGCAACATAGTGAGAATTGTCTCTATAAATAAAAAATTGGCCAGGCATGGTCATAGCTGCCTGTGGTCCCAGCTACTTGGGAGGCTGAGGTGAGAAGATGGCTTGAGCTCAGAGGCAATCAAGGCTTTGGTGAGCTGGGACAGTGCCACTGCACTCCAGTCTGGGAGACAGAGTGAGGCCCTGTCTCAAAAATAAATAAATAAATATAAATAGGGCCAGGCGCGGTGGCTCACGCCTGTAATCCCAGCACTTTGGGAAGCCGAGGCGGGTGGATCATGAGGTCAAGAGATCGAGACCATCCTGGTCAACATGGTGAAACCCCGTCTCTACTAAAAATACAAAAAATTAGCTGGGCATTATGGCGCGTGCCTGTAGTCCCAGCTACTCGGGAGGCTGAGGCAGGAGAATTGCCTGAACCCAGGAGGCGGAGGTTGCGGTGAGCCGAGATCGCGCCATTGCACTCCAGCCTGGGTAACAAGAGCGAAACTCCATCTCAAAAATAAATAAATAAATAAATAAATATAAATAAAGTATAAACTTGATAAGTATCCTAAAGACAGGGCCAGGCGCAGTGGCTTACCTGAGGTGGCCTGTAATCCCAGCACTTTGGAGGGCTGAGGCAAGTGGATCACCTGAGGTCAGGAGTTCAAGACCAACCTGGCCAACATGGCAAAACCGTGTCTCTGCTAAAAATACAAAAATTAGCTGGGCGTGGTGGCACATGTCTATAGTCCCAGCTACTCAGGAGACTGAGGCAGGGGAATTGCTTGAAGCTGGGAGGCGGATGCTGCAGTGAGCCAAAATCGCACCACTGTACTCCAGCCTAGGTGACAGAGCAAGACTCCATCTCAAAAAATAAAGAATTTGAAGACAGGACCCAGATACTTGGTCTATATGTTGTATGCTTTAGAGAAGTGTTGGAGATTTTTGAACAGCAGTATCACACATGTAAAAATATAGGTATATATGTGTGTGTGTGTGTGTGTGTGTGTGTGTATTTTTAAGGAAGGTTAATCTAGGGGTGCTGCATAGAATGAACTGGTATAAGAGAGACTAGAGATCAGCCGGGCACGGTGGCTCACGCCTGTAATCCCAGCACTTTGGGAGGCAGAGGCGGGTGGATCAGAAGGTCAGGAGATCAAGACCATCTTGGCCAACATGGTGAAACCCCATCTCTACTAAAAATATTTTTTTTTTTTTTTTTTTTGGGA
>NW_022436952.1:6138852-6210297 GCF_009761245.1 Sapajus apella | reverse complement strand
GAAACTCCATCTCTACCAAAAATACAAAAATTAGCTGGGTGTGGTGGAGGGTGCCTGTAATCTCAGCTACTCAGGAAGCTGAGGCAGGAGAATCGCTTGAACCAGGGAGTTAAGAGGTTGCAGTGAGCCAAGATCACACCATTGCACTCTAGCCTGGCCACAGAGCGAGACTCGGTCTAAAAAAAAGAGAAACTAGAGATCAGGTAACCAGTTAAAGGAGGGCTTAGGCCAGAATGAAGAGAAAATAATAAATTCGAGAAACATGAAAAAGTTTGATAAGTAAATGGATGTTAGGAAGGGATGGAGAAGAGTGACAGGGCACCAAGCTCTAAGGCTTTGAAACTGGGTGACTGGGAGCAATCTACAGGAACAGGGTTTGGTCACCACTACCCTGAGTTCTGGTTGGAGCCCAGGTTCCCTGAGTTTAGCAGACCACTGTAAAGCCTGCTGCCACGTGCTTGGTGATGTGGTTTCATATTTATTGGGTATCTGTTATGGTGTGGGTATGGTGGGAAGTTAGTTATCCATCCTCCATCAGTCTGACATGTGTTTTGAGTAGTTGGAAATTGGTTACCCTGTACATCTTCTGTTGCCTACCTGCCTCTGTCATAACTGATCTTAGAGGCTGAGGTTTCTTTCTTTCTTTTTTTTTTTTAAAGACGGGGTTTCACCATGTTGGTCAAGCTGGTCTTGGACTCCCGACCTCAGGTGATTCGCGCACCTTGGCCTCCAAAGTGCTTGGATTACAGGCGTGAGCCACCATGCCTGGCCAAGCTGAGGTTTCAACCTATGGAGAGCATAAATAACTCTTTGGGGAGTTAAACTTAAGGCTCAGCTCCACCCACCCAATACTTTAGCAAATGGACCAAGAAGAATGTGCCTATCCCATAGGCCCTGTCCTCTGAGACCTTAAGCTGTAAGAGGGTCTGCCGTTTGACTACCAAGTAATGAGGCAAATTTATAGGCAAATGCCTTAGGAGTCATTCCTCTCTATTTGAGGATATTCCCTTCAAAGTCATGTCACCAGGAGACTGCACTTATTCCAAATGCTTCCGTTGCTTAAAACATTTGGGGAGCCTCCCTGGGAATTATCTTCAGAGTCTTCAGCACATTTGTGTGGCTTTCCTCAAAGGTACCAGATCCTCATCCTTGGAAGGTGGTGGGATGGTTGCAATGTTTTTCTATGGTTGCCATTTTCCAAAAAAGTTTTGAAATTGCTTTTAGCAATGGCAAAGTGTTGAAATAGAATTATAGGCTCCTACTAAGAAGTCATGACAACTGAATGCCATCTATGATCCTGGATTGGATCCTGGACTGAGGGTAGAGAGAGTTTGACAATGGGAATAGTCATAAAGGACTTTACTGGAAAAATGGATGGACATTGAATATGGGCTGTACATTAGATGGTATTCTCATAACAATGTTAAATTTCTTGCTTTTGATCATGCTACTGAGGTTGTTTGTGTAAGAGAATGCCTTTGTTCTTAGGAAACACGTACTAGAATATTTAGGAGTAAAGGGACAGGATATCTCCAACATGCTCTCCAAAACTTCCAAAAAAATGCATATGTAAACATGTAGATAGAGAAGGATGAAGTGAATGGAGCAAAATGTAAACAACTGATGAATCTGGGTAAAGGGCATATGGGAATTCTTTATACTATTTTTGATATTCTTTTATAAGTTTGAAATTTATAAAAATAAAAAGTTACCCAAAAACCAACTCTATAGCCTCCATCTAAAAGGAGAGAGATTCAATTAGATGCTGATTCTTTCAAAATAGTCCTCTTAGGAGGCACTGCACTCTTCAACACTTTTTTGAGATTGGGTGAAAACATGAAAGACGAGCTCATCAGATCTGTGGATGATACAGAGACAAAAGAGAATTAATGTTTTGGGTGGCAGGCTAAGGATTTAATAAGACTGTAGCAAGATAGGAACATTGACCCAAATCATACACAGTTTAACATGATGTACACTCTATCAGTGTTAGTTAAATTGAGTTGAGTGAGGTGAAATTTAAATGGATTAAATGATAAGTTTCATACTTGTCACCAAAAGAGTTAATTCAGTAGGGATGAGGAAGATATTGCCTAAGAGTGATATATACCAAAAACAGTAAGTTTAGTTGCCTGCAACCTCAATATGCCGATATGATGAAGCTGATATTATAAAGAAGCTACTTTGGGCTGGGTATGGTGGCTCACACCTATAATCCCAGCACTTTGGGACGCTGAGGAGGGCGGATCACTTGAGGCCAGGAGTTGGAGTCAGCCTGGACAACATGACAAAACCCTGTCTCTACTAAAATACAAAAATTAGCTGAGCGTGGTGGCATAATACCAGCTACTGGGAGGCTGAGGCACAAGAATGGCTTGAATCTGGAAGATGGAGGTTATAGTGAGCCGAGATTGTGCCACTTCACTCCAGCCTCGGAGACAGAGTAAAACTCTAAAACAAAACAAAACCAAAAAACCTGCTATGATCTGCATCTGCTGTAAAAAAAAACCTAGAGATTCTGAGCTGCATTAATAAAAATACAATCTTCAGAACAAGGGAGGTGATTGCCTTTCTTTATCCTGTGCCCTTTGGACTTAATCTTTAGGGCTGGGGCACTATTTATAAAGAAAGGCATTGCTAATGTAAAGGCCTGTAGAGATAGTGAGATTTTGAAAGGAGAGCATTTGAGGAGTAAGTGAAGGAATTAGGGATGTTTAAACTCTCAGGGATTCCTGTTGGCTGCCTTCTAGACATTTGATTGGCGTCTGAACTGGGGAGGAAGATTTACATATTCCCTATCAATTCACACAATGAAAAGAGGACAGAAGGAGTGAATTACAGGGAGATCATTTCTGGTTTAGTATGAGAAAGAATTTTCCAAACATTAAAACAGTCTGAAAATAGAAAGGTGTTACCTACTGAGGTAGTAAGCTCTCTGCGGCTGGAAGTATCCAAAGAAGGCTGTTATGAGGGATACTATAATAAGAATTCTTGCAGCAGGAAGGTCCCTAGGTCAGGTAGACTGCTGGCCTGTTGAACTCTAAAATTTTAGGTAATTACATGTCTATTTATGAAAAAATACACCTATGGGCCTCTTTTCTCCGTGGTCTTTATTATATAATGTTTACAGAAACGGCCCACAAACCCACTGATTGTGTAAAGCTTGGGAAGCCTGGACTGGGAGCCTCTTCCTTTTGAATTCCTTGCTTCCCTACCCCTTCTCTTTTCCAGCCTTCCATCCTGCCCCTTGGTTGCCTTTGTCTAGAACTTTCCATGTCTGTCTGCATGATGGGACTTCTTAAGAGATTTGTAATGTTGAAAATTCTGCCGGACCCTGTGGCTCATGCTTGTAAACTCAGCACTTTGGGAGGCCGAGGCAGGCATATCACTTGACACAAGGAGTTTGAGACTAGCGTAGCCAACATGATGAAACACCACCTCTACTAAAAATACAAAAATTAGCTGGGCGTGGTAACTCATGCTTGTAATTCCAGCTACTTGGGAGGCTGAAGCACGAGAATTGCTTCAACTCAGGAGGGGTTGCTTGAACCCAGGAGGTTGCAGTGAGCTGACATTGTGTTACTGCAGTCCAGCCTGGGCAAGAGGGTGAGACTTCTCAAAAAAAGAGGCTAGACGGGGTGGCTCATGCTGATAATCCCAACACTTTGGGAGGCCAAGGCAGGTAGATCATCTGAAGTCAGGAGTTCGTGAATAGCCTGGTCAACATGGTGAAACCCTGTCTCTACCAAAAATACAAAAATTAGCCAGGCGTGGTAGCTCGTGCCTGTAATCCCAGCTCCTCGGGACACTGAGGCAGGAGAATCACTTGAACCCAGGAGGCAGAGGTTGCAGTGAGCTGAGATGGCACCACTGCAGTCCAGCCTGGGCGACAGAGCAAGACTTCTTCTCAAAAACAAAAACAAGACAAAAAACAAAACAAAAACAAAAAAGAAAGAAAAGTCTGGGTATCGTGCTAGTCTCCCTACTGAGGCTGAGTCTGACACATAGCTGATTGGCATTTGCTCTCAGAGAACAGTTTCTGCTTTTGAGGAATTTCATTGGAATCCCAGCACTCTTGCTTAGCGTGGCAGGAGGTGAAGTGAAGGTGTGAGTTAGTGGAATATGTGGGTTCTAAACCCCAAGTGGAGCAAACCCCTGAGGATGGACTGCACATCTCAAGAGCAAAGGAAGGTAGAAAAGAGAGATCAGAGATAGGCTCCTCTTCTCTCCTGTAGCCTTTCCTCCAGTTCTTTTCTGTTTTAATCACAGGAAGAGTGATTAGTCAGCGGAAGAAGGACGGGGGAAGAAAGCAGATGAGTTTTATCTGGCTGGGGTCTGCCCAAGCCGCAGCCATGTGACTACCTGGCTGACCTGGGGTCTCCATCATGTCCCTGCCTGTCCACAAGACGGATCAGGCTGCCCTTCTCTGCAGCACCCGTCCCCCATTCCAGGAGAGGGTTGCTAGGATAATTATAGCCTACTTGTTTCTCTCCCTCTCTTTTATTCCTTTAGATCCTGGACATTTTTACTTTCTCGGGGAACTGGGGAACTTCTTCAACACCGTAGTAAACTAGAATCTGGAAGGTTCCCTCCAGCAGAAATGAGGAGGTTAAATTCTCAGAATCATCCCTATTTTTTTTTTTTTTTTTTTTTGAGACGGAGTTTCACTCTTGTTACCCGGGCTGGAGTGCAATGGCGCGATCTCGGCTCACCGCAACCTCCGCCTCCTGGGTTCAGGCAATTCTCCTGCCTCAGCCTCCTGAGTAGCTGGGATTACAGGCACGCACCACCATGCCCAGCTAATGTTTTGTATTTTTAGTAGAGACGGGGTTTCACCATGTTGACCAGGATGGTCTCGATCTCTTGACCTCGTGATCCACCCGCCTCGGCCTCCCAAAGTGCTGGGATAACAGGCTTGAGCCACCGCGCCTGGCCTATCATCCCTATTTTTTACCCTTCTCTACCCACCTCCCTCCCAATGTTAACTAGGAACCTATTGCTTTGTCCTCTTTGTCCTTCATTTCTTTTTTTCTTTTTTTTGAGACAGAGTATCACTCTGTCACCCAGGCTGGAGTGCAATGGCATGGTCTTGGCTCACTACAACCTCCGTCTCCCAGGTTCAAGCGATTCCCCTACCTCAGCCTCCCGAGTAGCTGGGACTATAAGCGCATGCCACTAAACCCGGCTAATTTTTGTATTTTTAGTAGAAATGACGTTTCACTGTGTTGGATAGGCTGGTCTCAAACTCCTGGCCTCATGATCCACCCGCCTTGGCCTCCCAAAGTGCTGGGATTACAGGCATGAGCCACTGCACCCGGCCTTTGTCCTTCATTTCACTCTTGTTACCCAGGCTGGAGTGCAATGGCGCGATCTCGGCTCACCGCAACCTCCGCCTCCTGGGTTCAGGCAATTCTCCTGCCTCAGCCTCCTGAGTAGCCGGGATTACAGGCACGCGCCACCATGCCCAGCTAATGTTTTGTATTTTTAGTAGAGACGGGGTTTCACTATGTTGACCAGGATGGTCTCGATCTCTTGACCTTGCGATCCATCCGCCTCGGCCTCCCAAAGTGCTGGGATTACAGGCTTGAGCCACCGCGCCTGGCAGTGTCCTTCATTTCAACAACACAGAGCCTTTCCCCAAATATTCAGGTCTCTCTGTCATCCATAAAATTGCTCCTCTTGACCTGCTGGGCTCAAGTGATCCTCCCACCTCAGGCTCTTGAGTAGCTGGGACTACAGGCATGCCCCACTATGCTCACCTAATTTTTGTATTTTTTGCAGAGATGAGGGTCTCATCATGTTGCCCACTCTGTCTTGAACTCCTGGGCTCAAGCTATCTGCCCGCCTTGGCCTCCCAAAATGCTGGGATTACAGGCATGAGCTACTGTGTCCAGCCTCAGGAATCTCATTCAGTATTGAAGGAAACGGACCTGGCTTTGAATCCAGATTCTATCAGTTGCAAACGCTGTGACCTTGGACAAGTGGCAAAATCTCTCAGAGGATCCATTATTCCACGTGTGAAATGGGAAAAATTATACCTATTCACAGATTTTTGTAAATATTCAATGAAATAGTGCATGTCAAGCTCTTAGCAAGTGACTGGCAAAGTAAGTGCTCAAAAGATGGCAACTATTGCTGCTAGGGCTCACCTTTGTTTGTGCTAAGTGGATGAAGTAAAAGGAGATGACAGGGGTTAAGGGGACACACCAGAAAGGAGTCTCACAGAAGAGACGCTGAAAGGGATGGATCTGGTTAATGCAGGCCAGATGGCAGAGAAGGAGGAAGATGGGGAGAAGGAAAGAGGAAGGAAAGGGCTCATTGGAGACTGGCCTGGCAGGGAAAGAGAGAAAGTTGGGATGCACAGAACAAGACAAAGCACGGGAAAGGGACGGACAAACAGCAGATGGGAGAGGAAGACAGAATGACAAAGGTGGCGGGGGTTGCGGGGGTGGTGGGAACCCAGCTGGTGTGAAACAGACAAGAGGTGCAGAAGACAGAAGGAAAAGAGAAAACCAAGGGGTGGGGGCGGTGCCAATATGATACATGGAAGCAGGGGCAGGACAGACAGACTGAGAGCGAGTTGGGAAAGCACAAGACGGACAGACAGATGGCAGGGACAAGAGGGTGCCCTGGGTTGCCTGCATTCTGCTGTGTTTACCAGCTAATTGAGTTAAATTGTTGTCAGAGATGTAATTAAAGGGTAGAGAGAGCTCTCTGGCAGGCCCGAAACAGATGGAGGGGGCTTTAATTGGTAATTAAATTCTTCCCTGGCAGCTGAGGAAGGAGCTTGTGCTTCAGCCTCACAAGGCCACGGGTGGCCTTCCCCCCATTCCCGGCCCCTCTCAGGGGCTGTTTGGGGAGGGGGCTGGGCCCTACGCACCATCAGCCTGGCAGGCAGCGAGGCCTGGTAACTGCAGGAGAATGCATGCCAAAGCGACCCTTCTTCCCTGCTGGGGCTGGCTCAGCTCCCATGAGCGAGTCCAAGCAAACCCACCCCGGTTCCTGCCCCTTCCCGACCTCCCCACCCCCACCTACCAAACTAGCATTGACCCATGAATTCCTGCATAGCCCCCATTGCTTCACTTGGGATCCCAGGGAAGAATAGTGGGGCTCTGGCCCTGCAGCCTGATTGGCTTGGGAAGAGTTAGTTTAGTCAGGGACCCAGGCAGACCCATCTGTTGGCATGGCTCCCACGAGCCTGTCAGCATCTGCCCCCTCCCCCTGCCCTCCCTTCCAGGAGATGCTCTGCAGGGATTCTATTCTGCCTGGCACATCACTGTCTGGCGCTAACACTGCTTCCATCCTTCTCAACCCCCTGCCCTCACCCCCACAGCAGCAAATAAGGCAGGGATGGGATCAGTCGCCCTGATGGGCAGACAGATTGGTTAGATGCTCTAAGATGTGGGCATTTAGACTTATCAGCTTTCAACTCCAAATCTCAGTTTGAACTGCATTTCATTGGAGAAGGACCCTTGGGATTGGCAGATTTCCCGGAAACCCACAAATTCTAGACATGATCCATTTCAAAGAAAGAGATAAGTAAAAACAGAGCACAGAGGCAAGGCTTTTTAAAAGAAAGCTGAAAGGGAAGTTACGCAGAAAGAAAATCCAGGGCAGACACTGTGGGATTGTTGTAAAATGTGTGGCTGACTGTGAGTCAGCAGTAATACAGTGCTATTCTCACAAATGCAAGCTGCATGCTGGATACACAAATAAGGTACCTGGGGGTCATTCTCATTGTATCTCAGGTGATCAAACAAAAGTTCTTTGTCTTGCTCTGGGCTCCAGGGAGCCTAGAGAGTCATAGGTGAGTTTTGAGGGTTTCTGGGGAGAACTGTAGAAATGACAGAAAGGTTTGGAGGCACAATGCCCGACTGTATGGATTTTCACTCAGTTTGTCAAGCATTCTCTGTTCTTTTGCCTTCAGCCCCACATATGCTGGTCTCTTTGCCAGGGTCTTTGCTCCCCACCCTTCCTTCTCCATCCCTGGACTAACTGCTACTTATCCTAAGGCTGAAAGCTAGTCCTCCTTTCCTGCCCTCCCTTCCTACCTCCCTTCCTCCCCTCCCTTCCTTCCTCCCTGCCTCCCTCTCTCCCTTCCTTCCTTCCTTCCTCCCTTCCTCCCTTCCTTCTGATGGAGTCTCAATGTCTTCCTATACACTGGAAAGCAGTGGTACAAACACCATTCACTGCACCCTCAACCTCCCGGGCTAAAGCAATTCTCTTGCCTCAGCCTCCTGAGTAGCTGGGATTACAGGCATGCACCACCACGTCCAGCTATTTATTTTATTTTTTGTAGAGATGGGGCTATGTTGCCTAGGTTCATCTCAAATCCCTGGGCTCAAGGGATCCCCCTGCCTCAGCCTCCCAAGTGCTGGGATTACAGGCATGAGCCTCTATACCTGGCCAACATTGCAAATTTAACTGTCTGACTCCCTTAAAAGGCTATAAGCTCCAAAGGCCAAGGATAGTGTCCATTTTGCTCATCTCTCCAACAGCTACTGAAAGACCTAGCAAGTAGGAGGTGCTGAATTAATTTTTGTTGAATGAAGAAATAAACCCAGAACATTCAGGTGAAGAAAGCAAACTCTGAAAGTCATCAGTGAAGTTATTATACAGATAAGAGGCCTAGAAATGCAGCCAAGATTTAGGTTAGCTGCAGGGAATAACTTTTTGGGCTTCTTTTTTTTTTTTTTTCATCTTTGTCTATTTGCTAAGGGAAAATGGGGAAATCTCCATTTTCTTTTTTTTTTTTTTTCTTGAGGCAAAGTCTCACCTTGTTGCCCAGGCTGGAGTGCAATGGCACAATCTCAGCTCACTGCAACCTCCGCCACCCAGGTTCAAGCGATTCTCCTGCTTCAGCCTCCCAAGCAGCTGGGATTACAGACATGTGCCACCATGCCTGGCTAATTTTTCTATTTTTAGTAGAGATGGGGTTTCACCATGCTGGCCAGGCTGGTCTCAAACTCCTGACCGCAGGTGATCTGCCCTCTTCGGCCTCCCAAAGTGCTGGAATTACAGGCGTGAGCCACCTTGCCCAGCAGAAATATATTTTAGAAACAGAAAGAAGACAAAGTCTTATGACAGGTCAGCCGGTGGTAGCTTTCACCCTCTGCTGTGGGAGGTCAGGAGAGTGAATATGCTGGTTCCCAAACACCAGACCCCACCCCCACGGGAGATTTTTAATAATCAGTATGTCTAGAGGCAGGGGTAAGAAATCGTACTTTTTAAATCACCCCAGGTTATGATAATTCTGATGATTGGCAGATAGAAACCATTAGGGTAAATGCCGGGTTTCTTTCAGCTACGAACATTTGTTTTTCTCTCCTTTTCTTTTGCTTGCTGGCAATTTTTTCCCACCAGCTAGAACAAATCAGCCCAGCTGATTCTACTAGGCCTGAAAGAAAGCAAGCTTGGGGATATTGAATTCCTCACATAACCTTGGCAAAAATACAGGTGAAACATGCTTATGGGGTGAGCCCTTCCACTACGTGCAGAATGGGACAGCTCTATTTTCACCCCTACCATCCCCATCATAAAGATCAGCCTAAATATGATTTTAAGCCTGGTTCAGCAGTCCCATTCTACAAAACGGTACTGAAATACGAAAACTGTCATGGTCAGGAACTGCTGGAGCTATGGGTTGAGCCCTGCATTTGAACACCAGCCTTCACTTCCTGGTTAGTATCCTCCCCACCACATGATAGTGACAAAGCTTATTTGGCTTCCCCCAGATAGGTCCAGCTCTCCCTGGATTCATTCATTCATTCGGCATTCATTCTCCTGCAGTACCTGAATGGATCCAAATGTCACATCATTTCCCTTCATGCAGCAGGGCAGGGGCACAGTTGTGGGGAGGTGGGTGACATTCCCTCCCCTAAAGCCATCCTCCTGCCACCCACTGAGAGATCCCCTAGTGAGAGACTGTTCCGGAGGGCACCACTGCCTGCCGAGACCACCAGGAGGCCTTGGGACCTGCAGGGTTAAGCATCTCCAGAGCTGCTTCCTGCATCATCAAAGCTGACTTGCCCACACAGCCAAGGCTCAATGAGCTAAATATGGTCATAAAGCCTAAGCCTCATCATTGTTTGTCATCCTTCCTCCTGCATCACTTCTTGTGGCCTGTTACTTAGACTCACAGGATTGAGAGCTCGAACAAATCTCAGACTTCAAGTCTTGGGTTTTGGCAAAGCTTGGTATGTGTATGAGGGGAGTGGGGAACACCTGTTTCAGCCAAAGCAATTCTATTTATGTTTTGTTTGTTTGTTTGTTGTTTTTTGAGAGGAGTCTTGCTCTGTCGCCAGGTTGGAGTGCAGTGGCACGATCTCGGCTCACTGCAACCTCCATCTCCCAGGTTCAAGCGATCCTCCTGCCTCGGCCTCCCGAGTAGCTGGGATTACAGGTGCATACCACCAATCCCAGCTAATTTTTGTATTTTTAGTAGAGATGGGGTTTCACCATGTTAGCCAGGCTGGTCTCAAACTCTTGACCTTGTGATACACCCGCCTCGGCCTCCCAAAGTGCTGGGATTACAGGCATGAGCCACTGTGCCTGTCCTGTTTATGTGTTTTTTTGTTTGTTTGTTTGTTTTGAGATGGAGTCTCACTCTTTCGCCCAGGCTGGAGTGCAATGGTGTGATCTTGGCTCACTGCAACCTCTGCCTCCCAGGTTCAAGCAATTATCCTGTCTCAGCCTCCCAAGTAGCTGGGATTACGGGTTCATGCCACCACACCCAGCTATTTTTTGTATTTTTAGTAGAGACAGGGTTTCACCATGTTGACCAGGCTAGTATCAAACTCCTGTGACCTCACCTAATCCGCCCACCTTGGCCTCCCAAAATTCAGGGATTACAGGCGTGAGCCACCATGCCTGACCTGTTTATGTGCTTTTGTATAACATGTTAAGAGTTCTGGTCAGTGTTGTGCTGGTAAAAGTTTACTAGCTGGCTCTCACTTGGAGTGCTGAAACCCTGATTTGTAGCATTTGCTTATTTCTGTGTTGTAAATAGTTCCACCAAAGTCCATTTCAAGCCACCAATTGGAAATCCCAGTGCAAAATTGGGAAATGCACATAATTGGCTCTTGGGAGCCAGTGCAAGCCAGCTGCAGCGTGGCACTGGTTCTGGCCTTTTTTTTTTAAAGATGCGGGCTTGCTCTGTTGCCCAGCCTGGAGGGCAGT
Organism: Sapajus apella; assembly: GCF_009761245.1. NCBI lineage: Eukaryota > Metazoa > Chordata > Mammalia > Primates > Cebidae > Sapajus > Sapajus apella. The sequence goes on along the minus strand of NW_022436952.1, from coordinate 6,199,119 downwards.
GGCATGATCTCAGCTCACTGTAACCTCTGCCTCCTGGGCTCAAGCCATCCTTCCACCTCAGCCTCCCAAGTGTCTGGGACTGCAGGCATACAACACCACACACAGCTAATTTTTGTATTTTTAGTAGGGACAGCGTTTCACCATGTTGCCCAGGCTGCTGTTGAACTCCTGAGCTCAAGTGATCCTCCCACCTCAGCCTCCCAAAGTGCTGGGGTTACTGGCATGAGCCACCATTGCCCAGCCTGGTCCTTCTTTTTAAAAAGAAGTGTGGGTTAGGTGCAATGGCTCACGCCTGTAATCACAGCACTTTGGGAAGCTGAGGCAGGGGGATCACCTGAGGTCATGAGTTTGAGACAGGCTGGCCAACACGGCGAAACCCATCTCTACTAAAAATACAAAAATTAGCCAGGTGTGGTGGTGCATGCCTGTAATCCCAGCTACTTGAGAGGTTGAGGCAGGACAATTGCTTGAATCTGGGAGGCAGAGGTTGCAGTGAGCTGAGGTTAAACCACTGCACTCCAGCCTTGGGTGATGGATGGAGCAAGACTCTGTCTTAAAAATAAAAAGTGTGAAGACTTTTCTATTACTACCTTTTAAAGATGAGGCAGCTGAGGCCCAGAAAGATTAATTGTTGCTGAGAGCCACACAGCTTACTAGGACCAGATTCCAAAGTCCCTGATCCCTGAACCACCAGATCCCACACTCCACAATCCAACTGGGCTGGACTGTCTAGGCAGGGAGGAGAGGAGGCAGACATCACTGCAGCAGCGCCAAGGCAGGAGCGCAGGGGGCGATGACCAATGTCAAAATAAGTGGCCAAAGAGTCTCCCAGGCAACCTTTGCTGGGCAAAACCAGACCGAACCCAAAAAAACCCCTCAAACTTGAAGAGGCCTATTTTGAACCAACCCTGTTCATGTCCTCATGGAGTAAATTATTCCCCATTCTGGCTTGGATGAAACAAGAAGCATCCTTACCCCGTCTTCCCCAAGTCTCTCTCCTAAAGCTACGAAAAGTCCTTGGGCAATGCACTGTATGTGGGTTGAGGGGGTGGGGTGGGAAGTGGGAAAAAACAAACCCTTTTAGACAAGTCCAGGAATAATTATTTCAGCAGCTGTTATATTTTCTTCCCGGGTAAGGAGCATAAGAAGGAAGCGTGGTGCAGTGCTGAGTGGAGGCCTGGGTCTTCTAGAGCCCTGGATTCTCACTCTGGCTCTGCTACTCATTTGGGTGGTGGATCTCTTCCCCTCTCTGGACATTAGCTTCACCATCTGTACAATGAGAGGCTAGAACTATGCTTTCCAACATCTTTTTCTTTTAAAATGCCATGAATCACCATGGAGAGAAATGGAGACCACCCAATAATGCAGTAATGTTTCTCCCCCAGTCCTTACATCCCGCTGTTTCACCAGCTTCAACAAACGCCCTTTCCTCGCACCTCTGAAGATGCTCCTCACTCCATAGACAATACCCCGCAAAGGCCTCTTCCAAGTTTCTCTGACGTCTTCCAGGATTGACTTGGGGCTGCCCCAGCCTGGCATCTGGTCTCCTGTGTCCTAGTCATTCTTTGTGTACATGTTTCTTCCCTAGGAGCTGGGGTCACCGTGCCAAGGAGGAGGAATGAGAAGGGGGTGTCATCTGTTTTGCATAACCTCTGCCCGTCTACCCTCCCCGCCAGAGTCTGGTTTGCCAGAGGAGGGGAAGGAGGGTAGGGATGGGTGGTAGAAGAACCCTGTGACCGCCCCCCCGACAAGCCTGTCCTAGAGCTTCCCATCTGACTGTCTTCTCCTCCACAGAAGGAAAATGGGTCACGCTCCACAAGGGCCTGTTATCGCCAACCTGGCCTGCTGCTGCCTGATACAGCCCAGCCCTCCCCCGCCAGATCTCATTAAGGGGTCACCGCTTATGCTTCCCAGCCGCCCCCCATCCATCTTTGGCCATGGATGACAGACTGGGCCCGGAGGCTGATGTCCGGCAGGTGATGGGGTTAATGGCAGAAGAGGGTAGAGGGCAGAGGCCAGCCAACTCACAGTGGTGGGAGGGCAGTCTGGGAGGCCCTGTCTCCACTCCAGTCAGGCAGCCCCTCAAATTATAGCACCTGGGGGAGGGGTGAGCCCTGGACCCCTCCATCCCCAGGGAAGCAAGGTGGGCAGTATCAGCCATCTTGGAAGCAGATGGTGGGAGGAGAGAGTGTTAGCCTGGGACGAAGAGGAGTGAAGACACTTTGAAGGGGAAGGAGAGCTGGAAAGAAGAGGGGGAAATTTCTATATTTGTGGGCTCAGTGAAAACATTGCTTCTTGGAAGCCTGGATGCTCTTTGGCAAGAAGCACATATTTGCAGATGCGTATGAAATCAGGTGAGTATTTTGAAGATGGGTGCCCAGGACCCATTCTGTTTTCCTTCCCAGTTGCCCAGTTCAGCACCCAGCACTGTGGTTAGGAGTAAGTTTCCAGAGTCAAATAATATGGATCTAAGTCTTTTTCAGGTCCTTTCTATGTGACACGGGTAAGTTACTTAAGCTCTTTGAGCCTGATTTTCTCCATCTGTGCCATGTAGCTTCTGTGAGGATGAAATGACACTGCACATGGGAGAGACAGCACCTGGTCCTGTGCTGTGCTAGGATTAGCTGCTCTTGGAAGTAGCGAGCTCATTGCTTTAATTACTGCAATCACCTTTGCTGCCTCTCTCCCATCCCCAGGCTTTTCCCAAGCCGTGTGCCTGGGACCTTCCTCGTTTGACCTCCTACATGCCTGTGATCACCTCCTAGCCTGCCCCAGGGAGCTGCTGAATGCTGCTTTGGGGGCAGCTGCCCCTATCATGGCTCCCAGAGGGGAGGCCCCACAGAGACAAGGGTTAGTCCCTCCAGGCCTTTGAAGCCCAGGGAGGGAAGGGGGAGGGGCTGCCCTGTGCTCCTGACCTGGGGGGTGAGGCTCACCCCCCCCACCATGAGAGGAGAACAGAGGAACAATGGGCAGTGGAAGCCCGGCTCCCACGCCGGCCAGCTGGCAGTCAGGAGAGGGGGTGGGGTAGGGGTGGGAGTATCCCCGCCTCAGAGCAAGCAGAAAGCTTCAAGAGGCTGGGGTCTCCCCAAAAGGACCCTGAATGTCAAAGGTATCCTATGGAGACGCGGAGAGAGATTTTTGCAATGTGGCTTCCTGGACAGAGGTTGTCCAGAGCCCCCCATGATAGGGTACAGGGAATGCCCCCAGTTCCAGGGACCCCCTCAAGCATACCTTGCTCTCACGGTGGGCAAAGAGCCAACCAGCACCACTCTGCCCTCCTTCTCAAGCCTGGATGGAGTGCCCCCGCTCTGGGGGTGCTGATCACCTCCATTAGGTCCTCAATCTTGCGAGGATAATGCATGGCCCAGGCTGGGTGGGGGAGGAGGCCCCTGTGGCAGAGAAGCCAGGAGACAGGACGCAGTAGCGCCTGAGCAGAATACCAAGCAACTGCCTGGTTGCCTTGGGCCTGAGGCCACCCCTGGCGGCCAGCAAACTTGGGCAAGGTGAGGGTCTGTCCCCTGGCTACCTCTACGCCTTCATGCCCAGCTCTACCAACTCCCTACTGTGGCTGAACTCAGTGAGGCTTCTCCGTGGGGTGCCAAGGTCCTGGGTAGCACAAAACAGCCATGCTCACCCCACTCAACTAGACCAGAGCCCTGCCCATCTTGAAGTCTTGAGGATGACCCAGCAAGATGAGAATTAACTACACCCCAATGGAGGTGGGAAGTCACATAACACAGAACGTTCTCCCCTTTCCTTGTCTATCCACGGTTGTCAAAGGAAATAAAGCTTTCTTCTAGAGTGAGTGTTGGAATGGTATGGCCTGCTCGTCACTCAGTCCCCTGTGGGATGTTGCTGCTGCCTTTTGCAGCTTGCTCTTGTTGTCCATGCCTCTAATCTTAGTGTATCAGACCCCAGCCTCCCTTGCCTTCTGTTGGGAAAGCCTTGTAGCCACCTCATATGATACTGCAGTGCAGGTGACAGAGTCCTTTCACTTGGATAGGCTCATTTGACTCTCTCCTTCCTGCCAGGTGGGAGGGACAGCTGTTGCTTCCCTGGAAGGCATTGTAGCCTAATAGTTAGGGGCTTGGGCCCTGCAGTCAGACACATCCAGGCTGTCAACAAGCGTCCCTGCTTACCAGCTGGGCAAGTTTCTTAATTTCTCGGAGCACAAGTTTCCTTATCTACTATATGGGGATTAAATTAGTCTCCATACACGGTGGTCATGGCACTGCATTAAATGAGATCGTGCTAACGATGCCTGGCACATTGTAAGTGCTTAAAAACAGCAAAGAAAAAAGTCGTTTCCTAAAATTTCTATGTTAGCCAGGCAAGGTGGCTCATACCAGTACGCCCAGCACATTGGGAGGCTGAGGCAGGCATATTGCTTGAGTCCGGGAGTTCAAGACAAACCTGGGCAACATGGCAAAACCCTGTCTCTAATAAAAATACAAAAAATTAGCTGAGTGTGGTGGCCCGCACCTGTAGACCCAGCTGCTCAGGATACCGAGGTGGGGAGATCCCTTGAGCTCAGGAGGCAGAGGTTGCAGTTAGCTGAGATCACACCACTGCACTCCAGCCTGGGCAAAAGAACAAGACTCTGTCTCAAAAATAAAACATAAAATAAAATTCCTATTTCTTTGAGGCAGGTGAGAGGTTGAGCTAGATCCCAGAGTCCCAGAGCTAGTGATTGTTTTGAATTGAGGTCTCCTGACCTCAGTCTGGAGCTTTTCTCATCACAGCTTACAGACGCCTTCCTTCCCCTCCTGCCCTGTGTCTCAGCTTTGTCCCCCAAATTCTGCATGCTCCCAGATAGAGCAGCAGGCCCCCGCTCCAGCCTCTGAGTCCTCCCTGCATGTGGAGGGATGCTTCTCTTCTCCCATCAGGATCGTGTGGAAACGTCTGCAGTCATGGGAACCGCAGTCAGGATTCAAGGCCCATAATTCAGCAGTGATCAGATGTAGGGGAGGTGCCAGGACAGTTATATTAATAACTGTGCCATTAAAAACAAGCAAGCGATGTTCTCATAAAGCATGTGTTGGTTGGGGTGGTTAGGTTTATTCATTTATTTATTTATTTCCCGTCAGGAGTGAACAGGGCCACACAGAGGGAGACCAGTAAATTATCTCCTGAAATGATTCCGGTAATAAGTTGGGCAGGTTAGAAGAGCTGTCGGCAGCTCCCACCAGACCTCCTTCAACCTTTTGGAACTCCTATCTTTCACTTGGCCTTATTTTATACGGGGCTAGTTACTCCCTTCTGGGTTAGCGGCGTCCCTTGTGTAGAGCTGCTGTTTACGTGGACAAATGTGCATTTTTTTTTCATCAGCCAAACAAGTCAGAGTGATTGTATATTATTTCTTGCCAGGAATCAAAACATGCTGTGTGACATAGAATAGAGAGGGATCCTGTAGGGACAGGGATTGTACGTATTTGAAATAAGCACTATTCAGGAAAATCCACAGAGACCCAAAAATAATAAATCAATACTACTACTGCTAATAATAATAACTCACATTTATATTGGGGGTGAAGGGCTAAGTTCCCTTTTGAGCACTTTTCCTGTGTTAACATGTTTGATTTTCATAATAACCCTACATAGTCAATTCAGTTGCAGCCACTCTGACTCCTCAGCCTGGGTTCCCACCCACTACACTGCCTCTCATATTTTTCTCTGGAGATGCTGCCTTCTCTGTCTTTAATGGTCTGAGATGGGGATGCCCTGGCCTCAATTAAGCAGATGATTCTTGAAGCCTGAGAACTCCTTCCTGCCTAATAGTGTCACAGCTATGATACCCTGAGTACCTACTATGAGCCAAGCCCTATGCAAAGAAACATGTTATGTGCATTATCTCACTCAAGCCTTAACCCTGTGATGTTGGTGCTTTTATCATTCCCACTCTGCAGATGAGCATATCAGGCCACATGGTAGCAAGAAAATACCAGATTCAAATCCGGGGCTGACTCTGCAGGCCCAGATACCCTATGCAGTTTCTCCCATTTCCCATGCCAGGATTTTACTTTATTTTATTTTATTTTATTTTTGAGACAGAGTCTTGCTCTGCTGCCCAGGCTGGAGTACAGTGGCATAATCTCTGCTCACTGCAACCTCCACCTCCCAGGTTCAAGCAAGTCTCCTACCTCAGCCTCCCAAGTAACTGGGATTACGGCACCACACCCTGGCTAGTTTTTGTATTTGGTAGAGACGAGGGTTCACCACATTGGCCAGGGTGGTCTTGAACTCCCGACCTCATTATCCACCCGCCCCGGCCTCCCAAATTGTTGGGATTACAGGTGTGAGCCACCATGCCGAGCCAGGATTTTATTATTCTAATACTCTGGACTCAGGTTTGACCAAGCCCCAGTGCAGGGAGTTTAACCCATTTCTAAGATCCCTCGCTCCCCAAGCGTGAGGTCCTAGGCCAGGGGGACCCATCCTGAGATAAGGATGGCACAGGGAGTCATTTAATTTTACATTAAAAGAGTAGGTCCCCTCCTCCTCGCTCCTCCCTCTCTCCCCAGCCTGGGCTCCCTTCCAATCACATCAGAGACCCCAGAGGGGGCTTGACCTCTGTCCTCTGGGGAGGTCAGCTGGGGTGACCCTGCCTCTGTGTACAGGATCCCATGAGAGAGGCCCAGCTGCAGGCCCTGGAGGGCTGGAAGCGTACCCCACCCAGAAACAGGCCGGGGTCACGGAGGGCGGCCCAGGCTGAAGGGGCTTCCCTGGCCCTTTGTGAGCCAACAAGCAGGGGGAGATTCGTTCCACAGGCAGCCCCTGTGTCTCCAGAGAAAGGGGCTATTATGGTGCAACTAAAAATACAGGCCACAGCCTGCCCCACCTCCCCTTTTATCGCCATGGAGATGAGGGGAGGTCTCTGGGAGGAAGAGAGCAAAAGAGGGAGGGAAAGTGAAAGGCTGGTGGAAACAGGAGGAGCAGAGGGGTGGTGAAGTGGAAGGGGGAGAGGGGAAGCCGACAGAGCTCCCGCCACCGCCTTTCTCAACCAGAGGCACTGGTGGGATCTCTCAGCTTCATCTTTCATTCCTTCCTCTCCACATCCTGCCTGCTGGGTCACAGGCACTGCCTGGGGGCTACTGGGGCAAAGAAGGGTTTGCCCACTACCCTGCAGCTGGCCCTGTGACCTTTGAGGGTGAGGGGTCCGACCATCTGGGATTAAATTGCAAGATGGCCACATGGAAGGCAGCTGGTGAACAGCTGCTAGGGCTCATCCAGCCTCTGGACGTACCAAGTGGCCCAAATCATTGACTCAGAGTCATCTGACCCAACCTTCCAGTCTCAGCAGTGTCCCCACCAGATATTGATCCAGTGTCAGCCTAAGGTCTTCAGTGATGTGACTTTCCCACCTATGCCCTTGCAGGGCACTCTTGGTTGTCAGAAAGGCCTTCCTTATATCAGGTGGAAATCCATCTTCCTGTTACTGCCACAGGTGGGCTCTCGTTCTGCCCTCTGAGGCGCACAGTGGAATGAAGTAGGGATTTAATGTCATAGAAAGGATACATAAAAGCCTGACCCTCCTTGGCATAAAATATTCGAAGAAAGCTGCTGAGAAGATAACTCAGTTGGGAAAAACACATAGTTTGTAGTTTAAAAATATCCAAAGCTAAGTGAAAGAGTGAAAGTCCTGGGGTGAGAAGTGATTCTGGCCACTGGACACTGGGTGGGCGAAAGACAGGACATCGTAAGATGCCAGTCTCCCTGGCGCTGCACTGCCCGCTCATGTCAACACAGAGGTTGATGGGCCAGGTGTGCTGGCTCACCCCTGTAATCCCAGCACTTTGGGAGGCTGAGGCAGGTGGACCACCTGAGGTCAGGAGTTCAAGACCAGCCTGGCCAATATGGTGAAACCCCGACTCTACTAAAAACACAAAAATTGGCCAGGCATGGTAGTACATGCCTGTAGTCCTAGCTACTTGGGAGGCTGAGGCAGGAGAATCGCTTGAACCCAGGAGGCAGAGGTTGCAGTGAACCAAGATCACACCACTGCACTGCACTGTAGCCTGGGCGACAGAGCAAGACTCTGTCTCAAAAAAAAAAAAAAAAAATTCAGAGATGACTGGGCTTCTTCAATTGGCAAGGTCAAAAGCTCCAGCCTGCACTCTGGGGAGCCCACCCCACCTGCAAAGTCTCAGGTCAGTTTCTGGAACCCATAGGGCTTTTTTTAGCAAGGCAGGGCAGTTTTGAGGCTGCATGGAGCAAGGAGAGTGGAAGAAGAAAAGAGGCAAACTCCATCGTGGAGGAAAATTCAGACTCTGGTTACCTTTTTGTTTCTCCTCCCGCTCCTACCAGCTGGGGTGGCCTGGGAACCAGACTCCTGAGGCAGGCATTTGGAACAGGTGTGGTTTAGGTGCACGAGGGGCCAGAGATAAGCTTCGAGTTGTGGTTCCATTTACCAAAGACTACATCCTATGGTCAAGAACAGTCGTTTCAAAATACCAGGCATCCACGACGTTAGGGAAGGCTCTGACTCCTGCATCTATAGAGAGAAAAAGGAGATAAGTCCATAGGCCCTATTTGAACAATGCCAAAGCCCAGGCTGTCAAGAAAGGCAGGCATACCTGCTGTTGCCTCTTCCCACTTAGTGCCGGGGCTCCTGCCCAAATGCTGGTGTCCAGATTGTATTTATGACTGTTTTAAGAAGGAATGACAGAGCCTTTTAATATCCCTGACAGCCCAGGATGTTTTAATAGATGGTGGAGCTGGGCTTCGGGAGTTAAGAAAAGAGAGCAGAGTTGTTGAGCGAGCTGTCAGGGCTGGTTTCTATGACAGACCTACTGATCGACTCCACGACAAAATAAAATACGGAGCCGTGTCTCTCCTCAACCACATCAGGTTGACAGACAGTCTGTCACTATTGTATATCATCTTTCACCTTCTAATCGCTCAAGCTTAGGGGAAATCTGTGTTTAATGGGGGTCTCTCTGCAGGACTTCCTCCCAAACCTGCCTCCTGAATGGCAGGCCTCTATTTCAACCTCCTGGGGCTCCTGTGGGGGTTCTCCAATTTTCTAGATTCCAAACAGAATTCTTCTAGCTACAAGGCCCTGCCTCCATTGTTGCTGTTTGTTAGAGGTGATTACAGGTCTCATAGGATGACTCCATATTCTGCAAAAACAGAAGAGTGATGATGGTGGCACAGCAATGTGAATGTCACCAAACTGTACACTGAAAAAAGGTTAAAATGATACATTTTATGCTACATATGTCTTATTGCAAAACCAAAACCAAAACTCACAGATGGATAGGGAAGACAGCTGCCTTGGCTCTTTGATCCCTTGTATGTGGTATGCTACAGGGCGTGCGCCTGTAACCCACAGGGCCTGCGCAGGGCCATTCCCAGTGCCTTCCCTTCCAGAAGCACACTCAGCTCGGCCACCTCCTGCTTCCTCACCTCTCTGGTTAATAGGCCTCAAGGTCATTTTTGGAGTTGAACATCTGGAAGCTCCTTCAGCACACTTTTCCAGCACCAGACTTGGGGCTGCTCTGACCAGCAACTCAGTTTGTAGCTAAAGCCGCTTTGGCCATACCCTTGGCATGTTCTGGCAGGTGAGGTCTAAGAAATTCTCCCAGGATTTTCGTGGGGGGGGTGGTGGCATGTGAGGGGGAAGCAGGGAAAGGATGGCAGCAAATCTAAGGGACTACTGACTTGGCTTTTTTGTGTGTGTGTGTGTTTTTAGTAGAGATGGGGTTTCACCATATTGGCCAGGCTGGTCTCAAACTCTTGACCTCAACTGATCCACCTGCCTCAGCCTGCCCAAGTGCTGGGATTACAGACATGAGCCACTGTGCCTGGCCTCCACGTTACAACATTTTTTTTTTTTTTTTTGAGACGAGTCTTGCTCTGTCGCCCAGGCTGGAGTGCAGTGGCACAATCTCGGATCTCTACAACCTCTGCCTCCCAGGTTCAAACAATTCTCCTGCCTCAGCTTCCCAAGTAGCTGGAACTAAAAGTGCGTGCCACCATACCCAGCTAATTTTTTGTATTTTTAGTAGAGATGGGGTTTCACCGTGTTAGCCAAGATGGTCTTGATCTCCTGACTTTGTGATCCACCCGCCTCGGCCTCCTAACGTGCTGAGATTACAACATGAGCCACCACACCTGGACTAACTTTTTTTTTTTTTTTTTGAGATAGGGTCTCTGTCACCCAGGCTGGAGTGCAGTGGTGCAATCTTGTCTCACTGCAGCCTCTGCCTCCTGGATTCAGGGGATCCTCCCACCTCAGCCTCCACAGTAGCTGGGACTACAGGTACAGGTCACCAAGTCCGGCTAATTTTTTGTATTTTTTTGTAGAGACAACGTTTTGCTATGTTGCCCAGGTTAGTCTCGAACTCCTGGGCTCAAGTGGTCCACCTCCCTCAGCTTCCCAAAGTGATGGGATTTCAGGAGTGAGCCACTGTGCCCAGCCTTTGCTTTTTCTTGAGTGGCTGAAAGAAACCTGAAAGACAGAACTAAGTTCTTCCTTCCCTGCACTTTAAGGTTAGTTGTGCTGGGTCTGCCCTCAGGCATTTGGGGCCCCCCTCACTTCTACCAGGGTTAAGGGGCAGAACGGATGCTGGATGCTCCTCGTTCCTGGTCCCTGGCTGCAGACGAAACTAGCAACTATCTCCCTCCAACCTCACTGGCCCAGGGCTCTGCGTTCAAGTCCTCTGCTAGGAGAGAGTTAAGGGCTTCGGTTTAATTTGCCCGTTAATCACAGTTAAAAGAAGTAATGAGCGTCTCCCCAAAGCCTGGGTGTTTCTCTGCAGATTAAGCAGCAATTTGCATAGCCCCTTTATTCATTCCCACCTTCCCCTGTGGGGCGGCTTGTCCTTTCAGACACAGCCAAGCGCAGCCAGTGGAGGGAGCGGTTTGACAAATGGCTTTGCCATGCGCATGGTTTGGACGAGAGGAAGGGAGGGGAACGCTGGGAGGGAGAGGGCAGCTCCCGACAGTAATGGATAGCTGGGGCGTTAAATAGTGCAGAACTTTTTATTAGATACACAGGAGAAGTTTAAATATTCAAACTGGTTTTCTTTGAAGCCTGGGGAATGAGAGGAGGGTGTTGGACTGGCTAAGTAAGAGTTTACTCAGGGCCAATTTACTCAGAGAGGCCCTGGCGGTCACCAGGGAGGAAGGGCATTCGGAGGACACAGGCAGATCTGGGTCATCTGACGCCCCCAGGCTCCATACTCCCGCAGCAGCCTTGATGCCTTCCTGCTGGGCTCAGGCTCTGCCAGGCGGGACAGCTACCCTGGACACAGCTCCTCGGGCCTGACTGTTCAGGGGGCAGAACTGCTCGCTCAAAGCCCAGCAGATGGGTGGCATTCAGACAGGGGAGGAGGCCCCAGCTTTGCTAGCAAACCTGGGTTTATGAAGCAATGATATCTCCAAAAGGATGGAACAACAGCTCTCTACTCTCCTCTCCATAATTGCCCCCAACCAAAAAAGTAAAGAGGAGAGATGAGGCCCAGAAATGATCCTCAGGGTAGGCAGGCACTGTGCCCAGGCTGGTCTTAAACTCCTGGGCTCAAGTGATCTTCCTGCCTCGGCCTCCCAAAGTGCTGGGATTACAGGCGTGAGCCACCGCACCTGGCCTCCAGGCACTGTTCTCAGTGGTGTATGTGCTCACCACAGCTCCCTACCCAAGGTCAAGATCTTCAGATTTTCATCCTCATTTTACAGGTGAAGAAAATGAATTAGAGAGGTCCAGCAACTCACCCAAGATCACACAGGGAGTAAGAACAGAGACAGGGTTTGACCTAGGCAGTCTAGATCTCAAGAATGCTAATCACCACCACACTGTATTGCTTCCTTTCACCTTTTTTTTTTTTGGAGACAGAGTCTCACTCTGTCACTAGGCTGAAGTGCAGTGGCATAATCTCAGCTCACTACAACCTCCACCTCCCGGGTTCAAGTGATTCTCCTGCCTCAGCCTCCTGAGTAGCTGGGATTACAGGCATGTGTCACCACGTCTGGCTAATTTTTGTATTTTTTTTTTTTTTTTTTTGAGACAGAGTTTCACGCTTGTTACCCAGGCTGGAGTGCAATGGCGCGATCTCAGCTCACCACAACCTCCGCCTCCTGGGTTCAGGCAATTCTCCTGCCTCAGCCTCCTCAGTAGCTGGGATTACAGGCACGAGCCACCATGCCCAGCTAATTTTTTGTATTTTTAGTAGAGACGGGGTTTCACCATGTTGACCAGGATGGTCTCGATCTCTTGACCTCGTGATCCACCCGCCTCGGCCTCCCAAAGTGCTGGGATTACAGGCTTGAGCCACCGCGCCCGGCCCCAATTTTTGTATTTTTAGTAGAGATGGGGTTTCACCACGTTGGCCAGGATGGTCTTGATCTCTTGTCCTTGTGATCTGCCGCCTCGGCCTCCCAAAGTGCTGGGATTACAGTGGTGAGCCACCGCACCCAGCCCTTCCTATTACTTTTATTAGATTTTGTATGTGCATGTACAGGAGTTGGGAAAGATTAAACAAATGGCAATTAGAGTAAATAGGCCTGGTGAGGTGGCTCATACCTGTAATCCCAGCCTTTTGGGAGGCTGAGGCAGGAGGATCGCTTGAGGCCAGGAGTTTGAGATCAGCCTGGGCAACATAGTGATACTCTGTCTCTATTAAAAAAATAAGCTTAGGCCAGGTATGGTGGCTCATGCCTGTTAATACAAGCACTCTGGGAGGCTGAGGCAGGTGGATCACCTGAGGTCAGGAGTTCTTGACTAGCCGGGCCAACATGGTGAAACCCCATCTCTACTATACCTGCAGTCCCAGCTACTTGGGAGGCTGAGGCAGGAGAATCACTTGAACCTGGAAGGCGGAGGTTGCAGTGAGTCGAGACTGCCCCATTGTACTCCAGCCTGGGTGATGAGTGAAACTCTGTCTCAAAAAAAATAATAAGATTTTAAAAAAAGATGAAATAAAAATCATTAACAGGATGGGTAGGAGTGTATGAAAAGGCAGAGAAGTGCCACAGGACCTGAGTTTCTGGGGAGAAACTGCATACAACATCTGGGGAATTAATGGTGGTTGGATGGTTCATGTGAGGAGCTCCAGCAACGTTGGCTCCAGCAAGTCTGGGGCTGTGTCTTTCTTTTGTCCTCAACTCTCCAGAGCAAGTTAATTCTTTTTTTTTTTTTTTTTTTTTTTTTTTTTTTTGGTGCCATGAGTCGGATCCACAGAGCAGGTTAATCCTTTAGTTGGGTGAGATGTTCACTCTGAATGATGCAGCTTGTTCCCTGCTCTGAACTGGCAATGGAAAAGGAGTTCTAGATGTGCCAGACTCCCCATGATCCTGGCAGGCCGAGAGGGGTACAGGGAGTGGACTGCTGAGACCCAGATAAACAAGCCTTAGCACTCCACTTATCCCATGTTCACAGTCAGAGCAAGAGGTCCTAAGGCTGCAGAGCAAAGGGATCCTACTTTTGGGGTCTATAAACAGAACCACACCGGAGAGGACATGGTAGAGGTGATGCAGGGAAAAGAGGCAGTGTTTGGGCAAACAGGCAGAGTGGGGCTGAGCCGTGGCTAGATTTAGGCAGCAGAGAATTTTGGAAAGGCGACTCACTGCTTCCTTATCTAGAGCCTGGTGACGAGTTTTAGCCAAGTAGTGAGAGGCGTTGCCTTAAATCCTTTCTGGAAAGAGGTGGGATAAAAGTCAACACAGAAGTATAGTGTGCTCTTGGCACCATAATTCACATAAAACTAAGGATTCTGAGGGTGTAATCTCAGTGCACCGCCTCCCTCTTTCCCTTAACTTTTTTTAGCAACCCTGGAAACCTGACTGCTTGAAACTTGGTCTCAAGGTCCCCTAAAGCCCCTCACCTCTCCCTTCCAAGAAGGCAAGTTAGGCCAGGATGGAGAGTCCTCATCATGGTCCCCCAAGACAAAAATAAGAGCTCACACATGTCCAGCAAGTGCCTCCTCCGTACCAGGCAGCATTCTAAGAGCTCTGCACGTCTTAACTCATTCTGTCCCTACAACGACTTCTGAGGCCATTCTGAGATACACAGGCAGGAACCCAAATGCAACCAGTGAAGCTCAGGAAAGTCAGAGCAGACTTGAGACACAGAGCTGCCCTTACTCAGGGAGCAGCAGCCAGGTGGCCCCGTCAGTGTCTTCAGCCTGGTCAAGGTCCAGTTGGACTCAGGAGGCAGGCGGGGAGAAAAGGAAAGAGAAGCTGAAGGTTCTGGAGAACAAACCCAATGTTATCGGGTTAAGGCTTTTATGAAACCACTTGCCTCAGCCTAGGGATCATCAGGGAGGGCCCTGATGTCACCTGCTAAGCAGTAACCTAGTATCTCTAAGCCGGAACAGTCGCCTAAACACACTACTTGCCAAAGGGGCCAAAATCGGCTGAGAAAACTCTAACCCACTTCCCTTCCTGGGAAAATGGCCAAACCTCAGTGAGTACTACTTCCCCTCAATGACCTTAGGTGGGGCAGGGAAAGCAGGTCAGGTGCTCATCTGCAAGGGCAAGGGCAGGAGCTTTGGAGGGCTGAATCAGGCCTGGGCCACAGTCACCTGGTCCACAGGGCTTCTCCCTAAAGCTCCATTCCTGTAAGTGATGGAGTCTGAATAACAGCTGGTGACTGGGCAAGGGATGTTAGAATGGGCAAGGGTAGCATGCCTCAGTGAACTGACTGCTACTGCAAGAGGCCGGCCAGACGGCCAACGGAGCCAGCAGCTGAACAGGTGGGGTAGGAGCTGGCAGGCATTCTTCCAGAGGGAGAGGGACCAAGAGCAGCAGGCAGTTCCCTAAGCCAAGAGCCTCCCTCCTCAGCGCCGACGGCAGAGTGCAATCCACTCAGCTCCTCTATGCCCTGCTAGTCTGCGGAGTCTTACCTCCACGTTCAACACCAATATTTTTCCTTTTCCAGTTCCTGGACTTCTTGTTTCAGCTCCTGATCCCCCAAAAGGAGGTGACCAGGCAAAGACTGGGGAGAAATGGTGGGTTGACATTAATTGATAGGAACGGCTTCGAGCAGTTCATGCTGCCTTATCTCTCTCTCCTTTGGATAGCGTGTGTCCGCCGGAGTCCATGGGGTCGGTGATTAATAGGGGCCATCACTCACTGTCCAGGACGGCTGAAAGGCAGCAGGGAGGGGGCGGCCCTCCCCAGAACTGAGATAACAAGCAGCAGGAATAATGAGTGGTGTCACTCCACTTTTCATTTTGATGGAAAGTCATTACGGGAGTCAACGCCAGCGACAAAGAGCCATGAATCAACTGCTCTGCTATGAAATTAAAATCGAATTGCCGGCCACCCTCAACCCCTACCCTTCCTGGGAAATGGGGATGGGTAGGTGGCTTGGGAGAGGGCTATCCTGGGGTGGGCTCTATCCGATCAGAGCGGGCAGTTATGGGCAGGAAGTGGACAGGCAGCCACGGAAGGTGACAGCTCCTGTCTCCACGTTGTTTATCAGACCCTTCCTCCCCAAACCGCATTTTCCCTCTGCCTGGAGGTAAGCTGTGATTAAAAGGAAAATACAGCTTTGCTGGCTCCAACAAGGCTGCCGCCTGACTGCTCCCCTCTGGCTTCTGGCCTGACTCTGGTTATGGAAAGGAGCCCACGCGCAGCCATCCCCGAGTCTCTTGCTGAACCATTTGTACATCTGGGGTCCTCCTTATCACCAGAAGCAGAGGGAAAGTCCTCAACTTGGGGCTCCACAGTGAGAGCTAGTGGCTTGGGTAGTCCACCCGGATCAAGAACTCCACGAAAACAGGTGCAGAACCTCAACTGCAGGCTCAAAGAAGCAGCATCAGAAACTGTCAGTACCAAAGCAAGAGTTTTTTCCTCTTTTATTAAGTCCACTACACTAACTAGAAGGAGAAGCTGTGGTTTTCACCTGATAGGTCACAGGGCCAATCACAACAGCTTCTTAAAGAGAGCATGGAGAGTACCAAGATCACCATCGGGTGTCACTTCCTTCCTGTGGCTTTCTATCCTCCAGTCAGCCTGGTCTTTTGCCTTGAAGGGCCCCAAAACATCAGCCTTGGCTATCATCTTCATCGCAAAGGCTGAGAAGATGGGCAGGCAAGAACACGGAAGGTTTCACAGAGAGGTTCCCATTAGGTTCACAGGGCGTCCACCGTACCTCTTGGAGATGTCAGCTTCAATCTGAAAGAGCAATACCAAGTGTGTGGAAGCAGGGGAGCTCAGGCCTTGCTCTGCACAGACTGGGATACATACAGGAAGAATCTGCCTGCTTCCTGAGTAGGACAGGGGAACTGGGAGTGGGTATTCCAGTCCTCCCGGCAGCAGGTTTCCCTTTCCTGTCTCACCAGCTTCTGTAGCTCCTTGGTCTTCTCCAGCAGCAGGTCTAGCTTAGGCTCCAGGGCCGCCTGCTCCTCAAGTGCCTCCTGCTGCTTCTGCACCATCAGCTCTTTCTTCAAAGCCAGTAGCTGGGACTGCTTCAGCTTTTGCTGGAGGAATTCAGTCACTCGGTCCACATACCTATGCAGGGCACTCAGGTGAGTGCTGGGGTAGCTGTGTACCCTGAGCATTCCCATTCAGCTGCTGGGGAGGTGAGAGGCTTGGGAAATCAAACCCCCAACTGGCACATCCTTAAACCCTTTCCTTGTAAGGAATACCCACTCCCAATTCCCGTGTCCTACTCAGGAAGCAAGCAGATTCTTCCTGTATATATCAAACCACCCCCTCCTGCCCCAAAGAGAACCCCTATCCCCAGTGGATGGCAATGGCCAGGAGGCAGGGATGGGAACTAAGGAGTCATGGAACAAGAGGAGGAATACAAAGAGGCAGAGCTGCTCAACATGGCAGAGCCTTGCGTCAAGGGGAAGCCAGACCTTGGTGAGTCCAGGATCATAAACAGGTGTTGCAGTCGAAGATTGATGAGCTGGCCAATCAGATCCTCCAGCACTGACACCATAGCAACCATCTTCTCTTTGGTTTGGCCCTGCAGGATGGCTGGAGCCAGCTGGAACTGGCTCACAGACAGGACGTCTGCCTCCTCACTCAGCTCTACTGCTCTCTGGCATAAGAAGATCTCAAGCTGAGGACAGAAGAAATATTGGTTCAGACTGGACATGATGACTCACACTTGCAATTCCAGCATTTGGGGAGGCCGAGGTGGTAGGATCACTCGAGTCCAGGAGTTAAAGACCAGCCTGGGAAACAGTGAGACCCTGTCTCTACAAAAATTTTAAAAATTAGCCAAGCATGGTGGTGCACACCTGTAGTCCCAGCTACTCAAGAGGCTGAGGCGGGACGATCACTTGAGCCCAGGAGTTCAGGGTTATAGTGAGCTATGATCGCCCCACTGCACTCCAGACTGGGTGATAGGGAAACTCTCTTTTTTTTAACCAGAAAAAAAAAAAGGAAGAAAGAAAAAATAGAAGATAAACTGGTTCAAACTGAGAGAACTCAGAATCTAAGCCCTCAGACTTAGAAATGCAAAAATGAGATGTGAGGGCTAAACTCTGGGTTAGGAGGGGTTATTTCCTCTGAACACTGTAAGCACTCGGAGCAGACTACTGTCACTCTTCAGCCTCCCACTGCTATCTCAGCCTAACCCTTTCTCCCCAGCCTGGATTAGATAACTAATACAGAGGCTTAAAGAGTTCTCTCTGCCCAGGGTATTTATTTTGTCTTCATGGGAGGAATGAGATTCAGGGAACAGAAATACATGTTTGAGAAGTACTGGATTAAGGCAAGACTGAAAATAACACAAGAGCCAGTCATATTATCTTATCAATCCTATTCTGCCATAAAAACTTGACAGATGTCTTTTGTCCTCCTCTCCCCTTGAGGCCAGGAGGAGCCTCTGGGCAGAAAGAGGAGAGAACTGGGTAAGGACAGAACTTTCAGGAGGCTCTCCGAACCAGCAGGCTACTGGGAAGGGGGCAAATTTAGACATTAATAAAGACAGGACCCTATCCTCTCAGCCCCATAACAAAGGTCCAAGAACGCTGGCTCCTTACGCTGGGCTGCTCAACCCTTAGCCACAGGGGGCGTGCTTAAACACAAATGAGATCACGTTCCTAACCTGCTTGAAACCTCCAACAGCTTCCCAGTTTCCTCAGAGGCAAACCAAAGTTCAGATGCTATGTCTCTCAGCTCTTCTACTCCCCACCGGCTCCCTCTCCTCAGCCCCACCGGCCTCCATGTTGCTGGTCAGCTGTTCAAGGCCTGCTCCCACCTTGGGACCTCTGCAGTTGCTCTCTCTGGGAAGCCCTTCTGCTAGACATCTGCATGGTTTTCTCTGCATCATCTACAGTCTTGATTATAGGTTACCTTCTCAACAAGGCATTCCCTGACCACCATATACAAAACCACAGGCCTTCCTGACATCCCCATCATCTTCCCCGCTTTCTTTTTCTCTGTGACACTTAGTGCCATCTAGCATCCTGCACATTTTATTATTTATCTTCTTTCCAGTCTGCCTTCCCTATTAGAATATAAGCTCCTCCCCCAAGGCATTTGAGAAAAAAAAAAAAAAAAAAAAAAAAAAAGAATATAAGCTCTATGAGGTCAAGGACTTGGACTGTCTTGTTCACTGCCCAAGTTCTGGTGCCTAAGACTGTGCCAGGTGCCTAGGAGGTACCTGATAAGTAACTGGATGAATGGGGGGGCATCTAATATGTGAGGCTCCTGCTGCAGGACACAGAAAGCACTCATGTCCTTCACACAACTAGGAAGGGCCAGGTCAGGCATCCAGAGTAAGGCCTCCTGTGCTGGCGCCATGCCTCCCTCTGCATCTCCCAGGGATGACAGTACCTCCATGAGCTCATCGAGGAACTGATTCCGGGTCTCAGTGTATTCAAGAAGTGTCAGAGCATCTGGGCCCCTGGCAACACCTTCTGGAGCTGCCAGGGAGAGAGAGACACAGAAGTGATAAAGGATCAGAGGACTGGAGAAGGAAAAGACCCTCAAGTTTGAGAAGCCCTGGAGGATTAATATGGACAGACTCACTGTGCTAAAGCCACTTCCTGTTCCAATCCAAGGGGGAAGGTTACCTTTTCCCAGGTGTCTCAGCTCTAATCAGGCAACACTTTCCAACCCCCAGCCTGAGAGGAGGACCAAAGCTGGGTTCAGAGGGGTGGAAAGGACTGCTCTCTGCTCTGATGGAAGGTGGGAGGTAAAGTTTCATCCTGCACCGCCCTCTAGTGGCTTAGACACCACTACATCTTCTCTGCTGCTAGGGTGGGGGTCACGTCACACTCTAGGGCCCCCTGACCCCTCTGGAACCCTCCTACCATAACAGCTGGCCCACATTTGGTCTCTAAAAAGACCAAATGAGAGTTTCAGGCTGGGTGTGGTGGCTCACGCCTGTAATCCCAGCACTTTGGGAAGCCAAGGCAGGCAGATCATGAGGTCAGGAGATGGAGACCATCCTGGCCTTGGTAAAACCCCATCTCTACTAAAATACAAAAAATTAGCTGGGTGTGGTGGCACGCGCCTGTAGCCCCAGCTACTTAGGAGGCTGAGGCAAGGGAATTGCTTGAATCCGAGAGACGGGGGTTGCAGTGAGCCAAGATTGTGCCATTGCACTCCAGTCTGGTGAAAGAACAAGACTCGGTCTCAAAAAAAAAAAAAAAAAAGAAAAAAAGTTCAGAGTTTCTAAACTAATTTTGTTTTTGAGACGGAGTTTCGCTTTTGTTGCCCAGATTAGAGTGCAGTGGCACAATCTCGGCTTACCACAACTCTGCCTCCTGGGTTCAAATGATTCTCCTGCTTCGGCCTTCCAAGCAGCTGGGATTACAGGCATGCACCACCACACCCAGCTGATTTTGTATTTTTAGTAGAGACAAGGTTTCTCCATGTTGGTCAGGCCGGTCTTGAACTCCTCACTTCAGGTGATCTGCCCACCTCAGCTTCCCAAAGTGCTGGGATTACAGGCGTAAGCCACCACACCATACCTCTAATTCTAAAAACCTCTCTTGGGCCAGGAGCAGGTGAATCACTTGAACCCAGGAGGCAGAGGTTGCAGTGAACCGAGATGGTGCCACTGCACTCCAGCCTGGACGACAAGAGCGAAACTCCGTCTCAAAAAAAACCAACAACCTCTCTTGGTCCCCCTCCACTCACATCCTCATCAAGGTTTTGAGAAACAGTTAAATGTACGAGAAGCCTCATCTTAGCGCTGCATTTTTTCTGTGTCTATACAAGTGGGGAACCTTGAGCACCCCATTTTTGCCAGGGCTGCAGGGGATGGTGCACTTACCCTGAGTTCCTGCTTCCAGCACTGTGATCTGCAAAGCAGCAGCATCGTCTCCCCAGTCTATCCCATCACTTCCAGGGTCCTGGAAGGAGAGCAAAGAACTCTAGCAATGGTGGGGGAATTTTCCTGAGCCAAGGAGTCAGAATAAACCAAAGCCTTTGATGAGGTCAACGGCTGCACATTCCAACTCTATTAAGTACTTGCAGCCCTGACTTTGCTGGCAAAGACAGCAGTATGGCCCATTTATATGGCCAACCTCATCCCTGCTCTGTAGTGTTCCCACCTGCCTATACCCCCACACCCTGGACCAAACACCAGGAAAAGGGACATCAAAACTTATCTCTGACATGGGCCGGGCGAGGTGGCTCACGCCCGTCTGTAATCCCAGCACTTTGGGAGGCCAAGACGGGTGGATCACCTGAGGTCAGGAATTACCAGCATGGCCAACATGGTGAAGGCTCGTCTCTATTAAAAATTAGCAGGGCATGGTGGCAGGTGCCTATAATCCCAGCTAATTGGGAGGATGAGGCAGGAGAATTGCTTGAACCCAGGAGGTGGAGGTTGCAGTGAGCCAAGATTGTGCCACTGCACTCCAGCCTGGGCAACAGAATGAGACTCTGTCTAAAACAAAACAAAACAAAACAAAACAAAACAAAACAGAACAAAACAAAACTCTGATATGTGACGTGTAAAACTCTGCCTTGGACTCTACCTGGTCTTAGGGCTATGAACTTGAAGTGATGCCTTTACAGACAGAAATGACACTTTTCTTATGGTTAGAGTAGTGATCAGAGAGATGGACTGAGAGGGCCTCCTCACCTTTGAGTCTGATTCCAGGGAGATGCCCCAGTCAATTGCAGAAGCCTCGGCAGAGATGCCAGAGTCAGTCCCCTCAGACAGTGCCTCCACCCCAAAGTCGCCCCAATCAATCTAGAAAGGGAAAGAGAGTGTTAGCTCATGGAAGATGAATTTAAAAAGGGCCAGGTATGGTAGCTCATGTCTGTAACCACAGCACTTTGGGAGGCTCCCCTGGAACACTTTAGCCCAGGAGTTTGAGACCTGCCTGGGCAATATGGCAAAACCCTGTCTCTACAAAGATGTTAATAAAAAATTAGCTGGGAGTGGTGGTGCATGCCTGTAGTCCCAGCTACTAGGGAGGCTGACTTGGGAGGATCACTCGAGGCTGGGAGGCAGAGGTTGCAGTGAGCTGAGATCATGCCACCGACCTCCAGCCTGAGCAACAGAGCAAGGCGCAGTCTCAAAAATAAATTAATTAAAAAAGAAGGGTGGTGCTGCCTTCCCACAGGCCTCAGCTGCTTCTGTAGAGAGCACACTGTTCAAATGCAGTGGCCTCTAAGCTCCCCCAAAGAAAGCCCATCTTCAGAAAGATCGCATGATGGAGGTTCTGAGTTCAAAGTGAACCACCTTGCAAAGCCTCTGTGGCACTCACAGAGAAAAATACATACTCAGGGCTGGGCGTGGTGGCTCCTGCCTGTAATCCCAGTACTTTGGGAGGCTGAGGCAGGCAGATCACCAGGTCAGGAGTTCAGACCACCCTGACCAACACAGTGAAAACCCGTTTCTACTAAAAATAGAAAAATTAGGGCCGGGCGCAGTGGCTCACACCTGTAATCCCAGCACTTTGGGAGGCTGAGGCGGGTGGATTACGAGGTCAAGAGATCGAGACCATCCTGGTCAACATGGTGAAACCCCGTCTCTACTAAAAATACAAAAAATTAGCTGGGCATGGTGGCGTGTGCCTGTAATCCCAGCTACTCAGGAGGCTGAAGCAGGAGAATTGCCTGAACCCAGGAGGAGGAGGTTTCGGTGAGCGTGCCATTGCACTCCAGCCTGGGTAACAAGAGCAAAACTCAGTCTCAAAAAAAAAAAAAAAATAGCAAAATTAGCTGAGTGGGGTAGCACGTGCCTATAATCCCAGCTACTCAGGAGGCTGAGACAGGAGAATCACTTGAACCTGGGAGGCAGAGGTTGCAGTGAGCCCAGATTGTGCCACTGTACTCCAGCCTGGGCGACAGAGCGAGAGTCTGTCTCCAAAAGGAAAAAGAAAAAGAAAAATACATACTCAGAAAAATAAAAATAAGGGAGTAGGGCCTCCTGGGCCCACAGTCACTCTCACACAAATCCCCCTTTCTTCCCTCTGGGACTCTGAATCCAGGTCTTGGGTTGGGCTGTGGGGGTGGGGAGGAGACAAGTAGGTCCCACTTCTCTCCCACAGCTCATCACAAGGCCCATCTTACCGCATCTTCTGCCACCTGCTCAGGAGGCTCCTCAAGGTGGGGTCGCTCCACCACAGAGGGCTCTGTCCCTGTCCTCCACTCATAAACCGTTGAGTTTCCCCGCTTCTGCACGAACCGCAGCATTGGCAACACCTGCTCTGTGGGGCTTAAACAGAGCACAAAACTAACTCTCCTGCCGACCATGCATGAGGCCAACACTGGGCTTTGGCCTGGGTCACATGGTCAAATGGGCAAGGCCCCCACAGCTTCAGGTGTATGAAAAAGTTCAAATGTTATATGGGAAAAAGACAAGTGGAGAAGAGACATGAGCTGGGGAACACAGCAAAATGACCCCACCAGGAGAAGCTGAGGCCTCTTTACCTCTCACACACAAACCCCACAGAGGCCTGGTACAGGTCGATGGCTTCCCCCAGGGACTGAGCTGCTGCCCCAGTCTCAGCCAGCTGACTTGGCAGGTCCTTCACCAAGGCCAGCAATTCTCCTCGCACATTTTCACCCTAGAGAGGGAAGAAGAGGGGAACTGAGACAGAAGTGGTGAGAGGCGGAATCCAAGAGACTGAAGAAAACATCCAAAGGCGGGAGAAAAGTGAGATCCTGGCCCAGAGGAGGCACAACCAGGCTAAGGGATCAGATGGGGTCAGAGGAAGATAGACAGGGGCCCACGTATCCTCTGGCTGCAAAGAGGCCACCACCGCTCACCGTGATGCCATACTGCTTGCAGGAGTGGTAGAACTGCTCCCGCATCTCGGCAGCCCCTGCCTGGCACTCCTCCTCCTTGCGGCTGTATTCCTGCTGCAGCTGCTGGCACTTAGCAATTTGCTTCTTCAGTGAGGGGATCTCATAGCTGACATTCCGAACAAGGAGGCTAGAGAGTTCCACTGAGAAAGGCCCAGGAAATTCAGCCCAGGACACCCTCACATGAGGTAGACATGTCCCAGATGCACACACACCCTTTGTGGTGGTGGTGAGCATGAGGTCAGCTTCCCAGCCTCTCCTGTTACCAGCTGGGAGCCTAAGACAAATTATTTAACCCCTCTAATCCAACCCTGACCTGTAAAACAGTGACAATAACATTTATTGTGAAAATGCAAAAGAGAACCCACATGATACACCAAGCACAATTCCTTGCATTTAGTAGGTGCTCAGTAAATATTATCCATTATTATTATTTATGCTAAACCCAACCCAAACACAAGTTAGGCACTTGATATTGCTCCCAGGAGAACCTGTGCCTTTTCTGCCTTATGTAGAATGGGGGTGTGGGGGGAGCGGGCTGCACACTCCCCCTTACCAAGAGGTGAGTGGTGGAGGACCCACACACCTGCTTGCTGAGGCATGTCTAATGCCCACTACCGGCCTCCTTCTTCCCCCAGCATTCCACCTAGTGGAAAATCAATCTGCAGGTGGGAAAATCAATTCCATCAAAACCAATTGATTTTACCACCTACAAATAGGCAACATCTACACTCCAGCTTCTTCCCACTCACAGACTGTGCCTCCTATAAACCTGGTATCTCAAGACTCTGGGAGTGGGCTTCCCCACAGATACCAGGGCTCCCAAGCTGGGCCACTTTACCTAAATAGGTGTTGTCCTTCTCATACAGGGCTATGATCTCCTGCCAATCCTGAGTAAGAACAGAAAGAGGATGTTAAGCCAGAAAAGCACTCAACAGCCACATCCCAGCTCAATCCCTAAACAGGGGAAGTTCTCCCAGCTTTCACATCACATTAAACACAAATTCCTTGTCCTTCTTTCAACTTATACTGCTGGCTGGACCAACCACTTTAAGAGTGTAGGCGATCCCCAAAGCAATGGGTCTGAAAATTAAATTCAGGGGTAGGAGCTACTTTTGGAATAAACTATAGAGACAGAGCAAAAGTTCAGAAAATATTGTATGTAGGCATTTCCACTGGAGCCTGAGAGAGACCACAGGGGCTATGACTCCTTGGACTGGATGTCCCCAGCCACATACTAACAGCCCTTGGCCCACACTTGCCTTCATCCGCTGTGAAGAATATCGGCCAAAAATATTTTTCGTGGAGGCCTCTGTGCCTTTGAGAAGGTCCACGATTCTTAGGCAGTGAAAGTAGTGAATGTCTGGAAAGCAAGAGACAGGACTTTGAGAGCCCAATATCTTCCTCACCTACTCTGGCCACTGCTGGTAGTTGATTCATGTGTAATATACTGCCAGTAACTTTAGTGTATAGCTTTTCCTTTCATCATTTCATGGTGGAAGAAGCCAGCAACTATACCTCAAATAAAAATTGCTCTCTCTCTAAAGGCCAGCCCTGGCGGCTAAATAACAAGGGAGTAGCTCAGCTGATACATACTACGTCAGCAAAGACGGGACTTCGGTGATAGTCCCTAAGCACTCACAGGACCCAGACAGCAGCTGGGCGATCTCTTCACTCTCTGGCATGTCCTGGATGGCAGCATTGATCTTCTCTCGGATCGTCAGCACCAGACTCTGCCATTTCAGGCTGCAGTGTCTTCTGTCCACCAGCCAATCTGCATGAGAAGCACCCACATTAAAGCATTCCCATTCACATCACCAACATTCCATCACTAATTCAAGTGAAATACACAGTCTAAAAGTTGTCTTTATATTGGTTAAAGTATGGAGGTCATGGGAAGATGGGAATAAAGACAAGCACAAAGAGATGACGGGGGCTAAACAGGCTCTGACAATCTGACTTCATTAGCAATGTGAGTTTTATGGAGCAATTGCCTCAACACAGGGATAACAAAAACTTCAAATTGGTCTTGACATGAAAGTGCCACTTTTGACCATTCTGAATTCCCCATAATATTTTTGCTTCTATGCGTAATTATATCTTTCTTCCTGACAGAGGATGCTGCTCAACTTCCACTTCCTCAGGGCTGGGATTAGCCGTGACAATGGAAAATACAAGATGGTTATGCCAAGTACCGGATGAATGAACAGCTGCAAAGCCCCTAATATCTACAGTGCCCTAAGGACTAGATAACCTGACTCTATTCTGAACAGTGAAGTACCACCCTGTACACCTGAATACCAATGGGACCACCTCTCAAAGTCTGGGCCCAGATTTGTGGCTTCAGAGCCATGCATATTTCCTCAGTGAGGGCCAAGAGCTGAGCTTTGTGGTCAGATGGTCCTGGGTTCTCATTATCGAGTTTTTGAGCAAGTCTTTCTAATATTCTGTGCTTCAGTTTCCCTACACGTAAATTGGGGAATAATAAGACACTGACCAGAAAAGGGAATGCAGGTAAAACACTGAACAGTGTGCCTAGCACATGGCAAGGACTCAAAAAAATCATAGTGCTATTTTAGGCCAGGCGCGGTGGCTCATGCCTGTAATCCCAGCACTTTGGGAGGCCGAGGCAGGCAGATCACGAAGTCAAGAGATCAAGACCATCCTGGCTAACATGGTGAAACCCCATCTCTAAAAATTAAATAAATAAACAAATAAAATCATAGTGATTTTAATAATGTCAAGTGCCTAAAACAGCACCTGGCACAAAACAAACCCTCAATGAATGGCTGTCATTTTATTGGTCCTTTTTCATGACCAAGAACAAGCTCACACACCAAGACTGCATACAGGCTGAAGGGCTGGTACAAATCTGGAGCCTAAAGAAACTCCCCTAGTGGCTACTAAGCAGGACTGACTAAATGGCCCTAGAGTGGTGAATACGTAACCTAAACTCCCCCAACCGGTCAAACGCTGGGGTCTCACATTAGTATCAGTTATACTTCCTCTGCTGTAGTCCTGCAAGTTTTCATAAAGAAAAATTCTGTTGATGTCACAGAACTAGAAGCAACGGACTGGGGTAGTCAAACAGACACCATCTTAAGGACAAGACTGGCATCAAATCCATTAATCCAATAAGCATTTTAAAATGCCAGGAGCTGGCCGGGCGCGGTGGCTCAAGCCTGTAATCCCAGCACTTTGGGAGGCCGAGGCGGGTGGATCACGAGGTCAAGAGATCGAGACCATCCTGGTCAACATGGTGAAACCCCGTCTCTACTAAAAATACAAAAAAAAAAAATTGGCTGGGCATGGTGGTGCGTGCCTGTAATCCCAGCTACCCAGGAGGCTGAGGCAGAAGAATTGCCTGAACCCAGGAGACCGAGGTTGCGGTGAGCCGAGATCGCGCCATTGCACTCCAGCCTGGGTAACAAGAGCGAAACTCCGTCTCAAAAAAAAAAATAAATAAAATGCCAGGAGCTGTGTGATCACATGAAGAGGGCTTCCTTGAATCTGAACTGGGAAGGGGGTATGTATTCAGGCCCCACACAGACAACCTGGAGATAGCCTGGACACTAAAAGGTCTTTATTTCCAACTGGGTCTTAGGCCCCTCTTCCTCCTAAAATCAAGGGGGACATGGAAGCTTTTTATTATTATTTTTTTATTTAGTTTTGAGACGGAGTGTTGCTCTGTCACCCAGACTGAAGTGCAATGGCGCGATCTTGGCTCACTGCAACCTCGGCCTCCCGGGTTCCAGCACTTCTCTGCCTCAGCCTCCTGAGTAGCTGGGATTACAGGTGCCTGCCACCACACCCGGCTAATTTTTGTATTTTTAGTAGAGACAGGGTTTCATCATCTTGGCCAGGCTGGTCTTGAACTCCTGACCTCATGATCCACAAGCCTTAGCCTCCCAAAGTGCTGGGATTACAGGTATAAGCCACCACGTCGGGCCGGAAGCTTTTTAAATGAGTTTTTTTTTTTTTTTCCTGGCATAATGCAAACGGAATGGACAGTGGGTCAGACAGACTTAAGTTCCAATTGAGATGTGCCACTCACTTAGTAATTGACTGTTTTTTTGTTTTTTATTGAGACGGAGTCTGGCTCTGTCACCAGGCTGGAGTGCAGTAGTGCGATCTCGGCTCACTGCAACCTCCGCCGGGTTCAAGCGATTCTCCTGCCTTAGCCTCCCGAGTAGCTGGGTCTACAGGCGCGTGCCACCACAAAAAAAAAAAATTAGCCCAGCTAATTTTTCTATTTTTAGTAGAGACGGGGTTTCACCATGTTGGCCAGGATGGTCTCGATCTCTTGACCTTGTGATCCGCCCGCCTCGGCCTCCCAAAGTGCTGGGATTACAGGTGTGAGCCACGGCACCCGGCCTAGCTGACTGTTTTTAAAGCGAGTCACTTATCCTGTCCCTGAATGGTACGATTTGATAAGACATTAAAGGAGAATACGCAGCTCAAACAGACTCCACAGACGGTTGCTTCCCGCTGCTCTCAGGGAAGCAGTTCTGGCCTCAGATGTGGCGTAGAACAAGGCCAGTGGTTAGCACCTCAACCCGGGCTTTCAGGGTCAGAGGCCCCGGGCGTTGGACACAGGGGGCAACGAACAGGCCTCCCCCCGACAGCCAGCTGCGCGGGGGCACCCCTCCTACCGAGCAGCTTGCTGGTCTGGATGTCGATGGGCACATGCTGATGCTCCTGACGGGAAGACGGGAGGAGAGGGGCGTGAGCGCGGGAAGGGGACTTGCCACTCGCGCGTTCACTTCACGGTCCCAACCACCACCCTGAGGGGCCAGAGCGATGGGCCGGGTTGAGCCGCGCCCGGAGGGAGACCGGGGACACAGGTTAGGGGTCCGGTGCCAGTCCCCCGCACACCCAGCTCCTGTCCCCACACCTCCATCTTTCCTCCACTTCCGCTTCAGGCCGCAGACTCTGGCCCGCCCCGCCTTACCACCAATCCAGTGGAGTTGTGGCGGAGCCTCAGTTTAGACATAGATCGGCCTCCTTCGGCCACGTAGCCGCCTTCCGTACAGCCAATCAGGGCTTACGCTCCACTCCGGCCTCAAGCCCCACCCACCCCGAGGCTCCGAATGGCTGAGCTCGGGAGGGGCGGGAGAATGGGGACAGCCAATGGGAGACGCGAGGCGGGCTCAGGGCCGGGAGCGGGAGCGAGTGCGCTGCAGCGGCAGTGCAATGGCGACAGGCGGCGCCCGAGAGCCCAGCTTGACAGTTGCTTCCCCTCAGGCACCGGGTCTTCTCCCAGCGGATTAAGGTGTCTGCGGGCGGGGTCCTAGCGCCGATATGGGAGGCCGCTGCAAATGCCTTCCCTCCTTGCGTCTCTTTACCATCTGGAGCAGCGTGTAGTCTCTTGTGGCACTTGTCATGCTTTGCCTTCTCATTCAGTTTATCTAACAGGCATGATTGAGCGCATGCAACGTGTTGGGCGATTAGGGCAGGGAAGGGTAGGGAGGTGGGTAGGGGAGACGCCCCAAAGGTAACACATCGAGTCTAAAGAGCTGAAGACAGCCGGGTGATGTGGGGAGAGGAGATTTAGGTGGAGGAGACTGCACAGACAAAACTTAGGTGGCCACAAACTGCAAGAGGGGTGCAGGCAACAACAGGCAGGCAGGACAGGCAACATAATTTGTGAGGTTTAGTGCAAAATGGAAATGCACGCCCCCTTGTTACAAAATGATGAAGAATTTCCAGATAAAGCCGCTTCCCGGGCAGGCCAACCTTTGTGCAGTAGATGGTTTGAGGCAGCGAGTGGCTGTAAAGGTGGAAAAGTCGTATCAAAGGGAGGCTCATTAAGGAACTTGGACTTCATCCCTGAAGACAGAGGAATCGCAGAAGGGGTTTGAGGCAGGGAGGAACCTGTACAGATGGGCTGCTGGGATGATGGATGCATGGGAGATAAGACTGGGGACAGGGAGGTTGGAAGGAGGTTGCTATTGAGGGATTACAGTCTGTGCTGGGACACAAGGTGTGGGGAGGAAGGGGGAGGGCTGGATCTGAGGAATATTTAGGAGGAAAATGGATAGGACTTGGCAATTGATTAGCTGTTTGGGTGGAAAAGAGAAACACCAAGGATGACACCTAGGTGACTGGGTGGGAGCTACCACCTGAGACAAATCTGATGCAGGATGCTGAGCTGGTGTTGGGGAGGAGGGGGTCTAGCTTTGAACCTGGTCTGGCAATGCTGGGAAACCCCCAGATGGAAAGTGTGCAGAAGGCACTTGGGTCTATAATTTTGGAGTTCAGGGGAGTTGTCGGGCCTGGAGATACAGCTTGGAGAGTCACAAGATGGCTAATCTGTGGCCCAAGCAGTGGCTGAAGCTAAGGGAGGGTTTGAGATTGCCCAAGAAGTGGGTAGAGTAAGGAGGGAGGGTGGGCTGAAGCCAGATTCCACAGGATCTCACAGAGCTGGGTATGCCACTTCTAAATATTCCTTACCCAGCTCCTGCTCACCACAGCACAACACTTGAGGCTCAGCAGATTTTCAATTGAAAGGCATAGTGTGATACAGCAGTGGGAAGACCTAGATTCTGCCCAGTGAGGTCCTAGACCATTTCTACAACCTGTCTGATAGCCATAGTTTCTCAACATGGAGATAACAGCTACCCTGTCTTAGGATATTTCTGTTTAGAGGCTTTAATAAATAAACATACTAGTAACTCTTGACGGTTTACAACATACTGTAGATATATTTGTTTTGTGTCATGCTTTGTAAACTCTCCCTATATGAAATAGGATATATGGGCCGGGCGTGGTGGCTTACACCTATAATCCCAGCACTTTGGGATGCTGAGGCAGGTGGATCACCTGAGGTCAGGAATTCGAGACCAGCCTGACCAACATGGCAAAACCCCATCTGTACTAAAAAAAAAAAAAAAAACCCACACATACACAAGTTATCCCAGCGTGGTGGTGCATGCTTGCAGTCCAGCTACTCGGCTACTCATTCGGGAGGCTGAGGCAGAAGAATCACTTGAACCTGGGAGATGGAGGTTGCAGTGAGCCTAGATGGCGCCACTGCACTCCAGCCTGGGCAACAGAGTGAGACTCTGTCTCAAAACAAAACAAAACAAAACAAAACAAAACAGGAAAGAAAAGAAATATCGTATATGATCATTAGTATTATAGAATGAATTTAAAAACTGCTCTGAAAACAGCTTATAGGGCACAACTAAGGGCCTTTTCAGGGATCTTTCATGGGAATTTGGCTACCATTTGAATCAGCCTGACTCAGGCTGTAGGAATTGCTTAGGTTCCTCCATGATTAAATAAACACTTAACTGGGCCCCAACTATGTGCTCGGGGTTCTCTGGGACATCCCAAAAAGCAAGGCATTGCCTTGCCCTCAAGGTGTATCTGTCTGTCTTCCTTGAACTAACAGGCTGGGCAGAACAGGACAGGGTGGGTCTGGACGACCCAGCCCAGGTGAGTTGATGGAAGCAGGGACCACCAGCACTTCAGCCCCACCCACAGCTCCTCAAGGTGACTCACATGGAGCAGAAGGATGTTGGAGAACATTTCTGCCCAGCTGCTGACTCCAGGGAGGCTGCCCCAAAGCCAGAGGCTCTGGGAGAGAAACTGCCTCTGCTGACTCCAGAGGCTTTGGGGGAGAACCTGTCAAAGGCCCATGCTTCTGTGCTCCCAAAGAGTGTAGGAGCATGGGCCTTTGGTGGGTTTCGGCACTTTTCCAAGGCCACAGGGAACTTCATGGGCTGTGGGCAGATAAGCACATAATTGGTCTGGCATCCAGGGCATCAATTTTGTCTGCTTCAGGAGACTTTAGTGGTCGGGGCTTCCAGCAGCTGGAAGGAGGTAGAGAGAGGATATGGGACGTTTTTGACCATGAGTCTCTCAGTTCTCTGCTGACTTAGCAGATGGGACTCTGGCAGAGGGGCAGCACATGTAGAGAGGAGAGGGAGGATATATCAGGGCTGTGCCAGCTTTGGACAGGGAAGCACAGAGCCCTGAGGCACTGTGTAGGCAGCCTGCCTTGCCATCATTATTGTTGTTGTTAGCTTGCTTATTAAATGATAACCATGTCCACGTGCCAGTGTAGATGTAAATGTTTTATAAGCCTTATCTAATTTGATTCTATCACCATTAGCCAGATTTTTAAAGGCAAGGAAGCCAAAGCTTAATTAAGTAATGTGTTGAAGGCCGGGCGCAGTGGCTCAAGCCTGTAATCCCAGCACTGTGGGAGGCTTAGGCGGGTGGATCACGAGGTCAAGAGATCGAGACCATCCTGGTCAACATGGTGAAACCCCGTCTCTACTAAAAATACAAAAAATTAGCTGGGCATGGTGGCGCGTGCCTGTAATCCCAGCGACTCAGGAGGCTGGGGCAGGAGAATTGCCTGAACCCAGGAGGCAGAGGCTTCGGTGAGCCGAGATCGCGCCATTGCACT
Source organism: Sapajus apella (assembly GCF_009761245.1). Lineage (NCBI taxonomy): Eukaryota > Metazoa > Chordata > Mammalia > Primates > Cebidae > Sapajus > Sapajus apella. The sequence continues at coordinate 6,167,528 of NW_022436952.1, read as the reverse complement.
CCAGCCTGGGTAACAAGAGTGAAACTCCTTCTCAAAAAAAAAAAAAAAAAAAAAAGTAATGTGTTGAAAATCATACAGGGGGCTGGGTGTGGTGACTCATGCCTATAATCCCAGCACTTTGGGAGGCTGAGACAGGTGGATCACCTGAGGTCAGGAGTTCAAGACCAGCCTGACCAACATATAGTGAAACCCTGTCTCTACTAATAAGACAAAAATTAGCTGGGCATGGTGGCACACACATGTAATCCCAGCTATTCAGGAGGCTGAGGCAGGAGAATTGCTTGAACCTGGGGGGCCAAGGTTGCAGTGAGCTGAGATTGCGCCATTGCACTCCAGCCTGAGCAACAAGAGCAAAACTCCGTCTTAAAAAGAAAAAAAGAAAAAAAGGAAATCATACAGTGGTGGCCAGATGCGGTGGCTCATACCTGTAATCCCAGCTACTCAGGAGGCTGAGGCAGGAGAATCACTTGAACTGGGACGTGGAGGTTGTGGCGAGCCGAGATTGCACCACTGCACTCCAGCCTGGGTGACAGAGACTAAAAATAAATAAATAAAAATCATATGGTGGGTAGTTGGTGGGGCTGGGATTGAAACCCAGGCCTGTCTGGCTCCCTGGTCTGCATTCTTGTTCTCTGCATGGTGTGCCTTTGCTTCTCCTGCACCCCTGCCTGCCCCATTGGCTCATCCACAACAGCTTCAGGTCTCTTCCTCCCTTGGGTCTGATTCCTACTTTCTCTCCAGTTGTTGTGCCAGATGCTTAGAACTCACACCCCCGAAGGCCCTGCCCCTTTCCAAAGTTCATTCTTACCACACCCCATTCTGGGCAAGGGAGCTCATTACTTATCCTCCTGCAATATCCATAAAAAGAAGCCTTACCTTTGACACTCGAACAACTCGTTTCTTTTATTTGCTATATTTTTATTACTTTATGGTCTGTGTGTCTGCTCATAGCCACACTGACTATGGGGTCTGGTGTGTGTGCCTGTGTGTGTGTGCTATGTCTGCCTGCTGAGCTCTGGAAACAGCAGCCTTGGGCCTCTTGCTGCATGGAGTGTAACCTCTATGTTGCTTTTTTCAATCTGTCTCCCCGCCTAGTCTGCAAGCACCTGTGGGCAGGGAGTGCAGACTTGTTCATCTGTATAACCCTAGTACCTGGCGTGATACTTGACATTGAGTGTCGGGATCTTAATGGACGCTTGTAATAAAGGAAGGCCGTGTGCAGGAAGGCATTTGGTGATGGTGGTAGTTGTGATGAGTGGGGACCATGATTGCTTGGTCTTGGGGCAAGAGGTTCAAGGTCCCCAGAGCCTTTTCTCATCCTTTCCTCTGTAGCTCAGGACTTGGAGTCAACATCCCCTGAGCCTCTTGGGAGTGAACGCAGGAAATCAGGGAGAAGAAATTAGGGGTGGTCAGCTTCACGAGTTTGGTACAGGCCAGTGAAGGTCTGTGTGGGGCCAGTCACCTTAGGTCATGCTCTGGGACCACTCATTGCACCCTTAACCCTGGCCACCCATACCCTCCTGGCCATCTCATCCCTTCGTCTTTGTTAGTCTTCTGGGTAAAAAGAACTCCCTGGGTGGCTTCATGAAATGGGTCCTGTGTGTCATCTCCTAAGGATGTCACTGTATTTCATTATTTTATCATCCTTATCACGGAAGGGGTGGGAATCTAATGGTTTTCTAAGGAAAGAAAAACCAAGGATACTACCAAACCACCCATCCACCCGCCTCTTTTCCCATGCAGTTCGATGTTATGTACCCTGGGCACCTTATCACAGACACAATCCTAGGCATCAAAGGAAGTAGCAGTATGTTGAGTGAAGGGCCCACCACATTCCAAATTCCATGATGGTACCCCCAGGGAGTAGCACTGTGCTCTTGAATAGTAGGTGCTCAAAAAATCTATACAAAGCAAATAAGAGGCGCCTATAATCCCAGCACTTTGGGAGCCCGAGGCGGGCAGATCACCTGAGGTCAAGAGTTTGAGATCAGCCTGGCCAACATGGCAAAACCCCTCTCCACTAAAAATATAAAAATACAGGAAATTAACTGGGTGTGGTGGTGCCTGCCTGTAGTCCAGCTACTTGGGAGGCTGAGGCATGAGAACCACTTGAACCCAGGAGGTGGAGGTTGCAGTAAGTCAAGATCATGCCACTGCACTCCAGCCTGGGCAACAGAGCAAGACTCAGTCTTAAAAAAAAAAGCAAATAAGAGGTACACTCAGGGGTGGGGAAAAAAAAAGAGGTACACTCAGAGATGCTCGGACTGCTAAGGGAACAGAAAGAAGGAGGAGTACCCAACTCAGCTTGGGAGAAGGACAGAACACCACCAGAGCAGGCTCTTAGGAGAAGTAAGACTTGAGCTGAGTCTTCCAGGACGGTGTGAATTGTAGTAGAACAGAGAGGAAAGAAAAGAGGAAGGGAAATGGCAGGTGTCATTCCGGGAAAAGGGAAAAGCAAGGACAAAGCCCGGAGGTGAGAGAATGGCTGTTCCAGAAGGAAGAAGTTTATTATGGAAGCATGGATATTTATGGGGACAGTGGAGAGAAATTAGGTTGAAGAGATGGGCAAAGGGAGATCTTGAAGAAACTTCAGGTCCATGACAAAGGGTTGAAATTTAATCCCATAGGTCAGGATTCCTAACCAATGGGCAGCAGAACCCTGGAAAGCTGTAGAATTATGCAACTGTGGGAGGATTGCTTGAGCCAAGGAGTTTGAGGCTGCAGTGAGCTATGACTGTGCAATTGTATTTCTAGCCTGGGTGACCGAGGGAGACTCTTTCTCTAAAAATAATAAATAAATAAAATAGAATTATCCACAGGGGACAGGGATCCATAAATGCATTGATAACTCTCATATGATGAGATGAAGTTTTTCTTTTTTTTCTTTTTTACAAAGATGGGGTTTCACTATGATGGCCAGGCTGGTCTTGAACTCCTGACCTCAGGTGATCCACCCACCTCAGCCTCCCAAAGTGCTAGGATTACAGGCATGAGTCACTGCGCCCGGCCAAGATGAAGTTTTTATACATTGAAAAAAATGATCATTTTGGCTGGGCATTGTAGCTTACACCTGTAATCCCAGCATTTTAGGAGGTCAAGGCAGGAGGATCACTTGAGTACAAGAGTTCGAAACCAGCCTGGGCAATATAGTGAGACCCAGACTCAAAAAAGAAGAGAAGAGGGGAGGGGAGGGGAGGGGAGGGGAAAGATGGATGGTCATTTCAGAGAACATGACCAATAAGAAAACATGTCCAACCTTACTAGAAACTAGGGTCTAGCTTCCCGGGGCTGCTGTAAAAAATCACCACAAAACTGGGTGGCTTAAAACAACAGAAATTTACTCTCTCACAGTTCTGGAGGCTTGAAGTCTGAAATCCAGGTGTCAGCAGTTAGTTCCTTGCAGAGGAGAAGCTCTCTGGGCCTCTCTCCTGGCTTCTGCAGCTGCTGGCAGGCCTTGGTGTCATTGGCTTGGAGGTACATCCCTCTCGGCTTCCATTGTCACATGACATTCTTCTTGTTTTTATTTAAATTTTTTTTTTTTTTTTTTTTTTTTTTTTTAATAAAGACGGGGTTTCACCATGTTGGTCAGGCTGGTCTTGAACTCCCGACCTCAGGTGATCCGCCTGCCTTGACCTCCAAAGTGCTTGGATTACAGGCGTGAGCCACCACACCCAGCCAACATTCTTCTTGTAAGAACACTACTCCTCAGCCTTAGGGCCTACACTAACCCAGGATGACCACATCTGAAAACCACATCTGGAAACCGTATTTTCAAAGCAGGTCACATTCTGGGGTTCTGAGTGGATGTGAATTTTGGGGGACACTATTAAATCCAGTACACTAGGGAAATGCAAATATAAAGGACACGGGCCAGGCACGATGGTGCACAGCTGTAATCCCAGCACCTTGGGAGGCCAAGGTGGGTGGATCACTTTAGGTCAGGAGTTCGAAACCAGCCTGGGCAACATGGGGAAACTCCGTTTCTACTAAAAATACAAAAATTAGCTGGGTGTGGTGGTGTGCAACTGTAAGTGCAGGTACTTGGGAGTCTGAGGTGGGAGAATCGCTTGGGAGGTGGAGGTTGCAGTGAGCCAAGATGACACCACTGCAGCAACAGAGTGTGACTCTCTCTCTAAATAAATAAATGACATGAAGTAGACCACCTCACTTCCATCATACTGGCAAAAATTGAAACGTCTGTGTCATGGGTTGCATTCTACAGTAGTAGGCGGTGTTTTTGGGGTCAAGATGTTTATTAGGAATCATTCCCTGTGAGAGGAACAAGATGGAAGCAGGACTGGGCAGAGGCAGAAATCCAACTGCACTGCAGGCTCAGTAAAGCTTCAGTCAATATAGTGGGGGCCTCTGAATGAATATTGCCCCTGAGCACGTTTTTCACGGGGCTGAAATGGCTGGGTTTTTATATCCCTAGAAAAGTGCTGCCCCAAAGGGTGTGCCCTCCGGCAAGGTGGCTTTCTGTTGCTGAGGGCCAACTGCTGGCCACAATCCTGTGACCTGGCAGCAAGTCCTTCCCTGGAAAAGGATGTGGGAGGCAGACTTACGTCTGACAATATAGAAAGGTGGTCTGAATGAAGAATGTGGAAGGCTGAAAAACGATTGCTCCAAAGAGAACCACGTCGAATCTCTGGAAGCTATGAATGTGACCTTATGTGGAAAAAGAGTCTTTGCACATGTGATTGTGTTAAACATCTTGAGGTGAGGAGGGAATCCTGGATCATCTGGGTGGATCCTAAATGCCATCCCAAGTGTCCTTATAAGAGAGAGGTGGAGGGAGTTTAGCCTGACCCACAGAAGTGAAAACAAAGGAGGCAGAGATTGCAGTGATGTGGCCACAAGCCCAGGAGTGCCCGCAGTCACCAGGAGTTTGGAGGAGTCAAGGACAGGTTCTCCCTGGAAACTCCAGAGAAATCATGGCTCTGCCAACCCCTTGGTCTTGACCAGTTAAACTGATTTCTGACTTCTGACTTACTGGATAGGCCAGAAGAATCCATTTCTGTTGTTTCAAGCCATGGAGCTCGTGGTAACTCATGGCAGCCACAGGAAATGAATGCAAAAAAGCAACAGGAAAATTGCTGAGGGGACATAAATGGGTGTACTGGTTAGAGAATCCACCTGGGGGTGGCCATGGGGGATCAAGAGTTCACATCTATGGAACATCTGGAAGAGTGCCTGGAACACATCCCCCTAATATTGGCTGCTCATACCCCCAACTCCCTGCTGAGATCTCCTTGAAGGGGACGCCTCGCATGAAAACAAAGAGAAAGCCCCCTCCAATGGCAGCCCCACCACCCACCTCAGATCAGAATGCAGCTTCTGCCTGCCCCCAACTCCCCACTGCACCTGGTGTAGCCCACCAGCGACTGATCTTTGGTTTTGCCTTGCTTGTCACCTCGACCAGGCTGGACACCCCCAGGATCTCTGGTCTCCTGTCCTTCCAGAGAAAGGGGAGTACTGAGGAGAATGGCAGAACCTCTCTTCTCCCTGTTTTGGGGAAGAAATATCCCTGAAGCCTAGATCTACTTGCTGGGCAGAGGTCAGTAAAATGGGATGGATGTGTAATTGATTGATTGGAGCTGTAATTCAATGGGGCCTCATAGCTATACACCCCAAAAGGGCACCAAGGTCCTTGGGGCTCCTTTAGGTGAATTTAACTTGCTTTACTCAATAATAACACATTTCTGAAAACATGCCTACTGTGTCTTTGTATATGGCATGTTACACTTAAAGCTGGTGTTAGGAAGGTGTGCTTAAAGCTGAGATTTTTTAAATTATTTATTTATTTTATTTTATTTTTTATTTTATTTTATATTTTTAGAGATGGGGTTTCACCATGTAGGCCAAGCTGGGCTTGAATTCCTGACCTCGTGATCCGCCCGCCTCGGCCTCCCAAAGTGCTAGGATTACTGGCATGAGCCACCGCGCCTGGCCCAAGCTGAGATTTTTTTTTTTTTTTTTTTTTGAGACGGAGTTTCGCTGTTGTTACCCAGGCTGGAGTGCAATGGCGCGATCTCGGCTCACCGCAACCTCCGTCTCCTGGGTTCAGGCAATTCTCCTGCCTCAGCCTCCTGAGTAGCTGGGATTACAGGCACGTGCCACCATGCCCAGCTCATTTTTTGTATTTTTAGTAGAGACGGGGTTTCACCATGTTGACCAGGATGGTCTCGATCTCTTGACCTCGTGATCCACCCGCCTCGGCCTCCCAAAGTGCTGGGATTACAGGCTTGAGCCACCGCGCCCGGCCAAGCTGAGATTTTTTAAAAAAATTTTTTAAGATGGAGTTTTGCTCTTGTTGCCCAGGCTGGAGTGCAATGGTGCCATCTCAGCTCACTGCAACGTCCGCCTCCTGGGTTCAAGCGATTCTCCTGCTTCAGCCTCCAGAGTAACTGGGATTACAGGCGTGCGCCACCATGGCCGGCTAGTTTTGTATTTTAGTAGAGATGGGGTTTCTGCATGTTGGTCAGGCTGGTCTGAAACTCCCGACCTCAGGTGATCTGCCCCTCCACACTCAGCTTCCCAAAATGCTGGGATTATAGACCCGAGCCACCTTGCCGGCCAAAGGTAACAATTTTTATAAAGCAATAAAGTGGCTTGTATGTGAGGAGTGACATTCATAGCTCACAGCCTTATCTCAAACTCTCCTCCCAACCCTGCTCCTCCCAGAAATAAATACCCTGAAGGCCAGGGGTTGGGCCTAACTTCCCAGGCTGACCCCTCCCTGGGTAATGTGCTAGAGCTTTACACCTGCATCTGGTCCTGGTGGTGCTTGGGAAGGGGGAGCCACAAGTGGGCCTGCCATGGCACTTATGGGGGCTCCTTCTGCAGAGTGGGGCCAAGAGAACAGGAATCTGCTCCCCTGGGTCAGACATCAGAGAGGCTGGGATCTCTGAGGCACAGCGAATGAGCAAGCCCTTTCCTCTATAGATGGGAAATGGGGACCTGACTCTGGGGTTACTGTCTCCCAGACCAAAGCCCATCTCACCAGCCTTCTGGTCTCTTCCCAACACCTGAGCTGGAAAGAGTTTTTGTCTTCTGAACCAGATACCCACTCTCTGAGTAGACCAGGCCTTTCATAGAAAGTGACAGATCTAGGAAGCTGTGGCACCTTTCTGGGACAGCTGTGTGTACTTTGCACTAGAGGCAGGGGACCCTGCAAAATAATATCCTTCAATTCGAATCAACCCCCAGGGAGATGATAGCATGACAGCAAGCCAGCTGTAGCTGGAACCGCAAGAAGGCAAATAAATGGGTTTTCTTGCAAGTTTACCTGCCCCAGGGAGACTGGGACAAAGCCATTGGCTACATTAACAGTTTATTTGGGTAAAAACAATGTTTGTGTTTCTCATTTGTATTTTCAGGCTTGCATAAGTACCTACTATATGTCAGGCCTGTATCAGTGATACATAATTCTGGGCTCAAAGAGCTAAAAGTTTATAAGTGGAAATCAATAATGGTATATATATCATGTTAAATAGAAGTATATGAGCAGGTTCTATGGGAACACAGAAAGGAAAACAAGAAAATTTCTGGTAGGGTGGAAGGTGTAATCATTAATTCAGGTTTTGAGGGATGAATAGGAGTTTGTTTTGGGTCACACAGGTGATGGGGAGGACATTGCTACCCAAGAGCACAGCCAGCACTTCTAATCCCACCGTTCTAAGGCAGCCTTGTGCCTACCAAGGCAGGCAGAGAAGCGTCTACTGTTCAGGGACAGTTGACATGGCGGGGTGGGCGTGAGAGGAGGCTGCAGAGGTCCCATCCTAGGAGAGCCAGGCCAAGTGGGTTCTGCTATGGGCTGTGGGGAGCCTTTGGAGGACTGCCCATCCAAGGACATTTTAAGGGAAGAGGGGCTGTTTCAGATGGAGAATACAAACCCAAGAGGCCATCAGAAGCTGGAGTGGGTAGAAGCAGGATTGGAGATGGACGACAGCTCTTAGAGTTAGTGAGCTGGGATTTCCAATGTAACTTAGAGGGAGAGCCAGGGAAAGGGGGAATTTTATGCCTTTCTCTACCTCATGCCTCACTCTGTGCCTGACACGCACATCCCCAGTCCATGAAGGAAGGTAGCTGGTGCTTGGATTGGCACCTGAGCTGGGCTGCACTGGGCCCAGGAGTGGCAGAGACATTGAGTATGCAGCAGATGTTTTCTACTCTCCAGCGATGCCCATCCAAGGGGAGAGAGAACGCAAGTGCAAACAGGAGAGGCCACCCCTTGGTGGCTGCACAGCAATGCTCCCCAGGCACAGAGCCATCTGCAAGAGCAGCCCTGGCTGAGGGCTGCACACAGGCTTGGCCGATGGTGGGTTTACAGGGGGAGTGTGGCTGCAGATCAGAGAGGACGATCGCCCCCTGTGTGCACACACTCTGCCCCTGTCCCCAACCATGTGCCCATCCCCTGCCTTCTTGCCTTTCCTTCTCTTCCAGCCTCACTAGGGGCCCATCTCTCCTTCCCTTGAGAACTTGCTCCAGGTTTTGCCAACTTTATAATACCCAGGAAGGCCCTTTCGATTGACTGCTGGGAGGAGTTGAAGCCAGTGGTACTTTGCTAGTGGAGAGACTGTCACAAGTCTCTTTGAGAGTCTGCTACGAGTATAATCTATGCAGAAAAATCAATGCCCCTGCCCACAAACATGGAATTCTGCATATGATCTCAAGGGCCTTGAAGCCCACCTCCAAGCAAAGGGGGAGAGGGATGACAATGTTTGAGGTTGTGGTGGGTCTTGAGAGCCTGACCCGAGGAGAGGCTGGTACCCCTTTTTTTCTCCCTAGGGAGATTTTAAGGAGGGGCTCTTTGGGTCAGGAGGAAGCCACAGCCCCCAACCCAGTCCCCACTTTGAGGCTTCAGGCAGGGGAGTGACAGCCTGGGAACCGGTCTGCCAACCAGTTTAACCAGGGACTGGTTTCGACTCAGGGAGTTCAAAGGAAGCTGGGGTGCACCCTGTCCTACCCAGCCTGCCAATGGAAGCAGCAGCCCTTAACCCTTTCCCGGTTGTGCCCTGGACAACATCCAGGTGGTGGTCCATGCTGGAGAGGGATCTGAGCTTCCTTGAAAGATGAAATGCGTAGAGTGACCTTGGCTACAGCTGGGAAGTGCAACCAGACACCCAACAGTGGGGAAACTGAGAGAGAGCCTCCTGTGCTCCGCCACTCCAGATCTCCCTTGGGATTCCCTCCTCCAGCGTGGCAGTCCCCGGAGGTCCCCGGCTTCTGGGTGGACGCATGGGCGCTGGGATTGAATTTCCAGCATGATGAATATTCATTAGCCTGAGCCGGCCTCTGCTTCTGTTTACTTAGCTGGGAGGGGCTGGGTTTCAGGTTCACCGTGACTCCAGGAGCTGCCGCAGAGCAGGTACTAGCTCCTGCACCTGTTTCTCTTGCACCTGATGTGCAGCTGCTCCTACCCACCTCTCCTGGCCGAGCCTTGCCTCGTACAGCACCCCGGAGGCACCCCTTCCTGCCTGAGTCTCAGCCTCCCAGGCAGCTCCTACACTCAACTGCTTCTCTAGGAAAGGTCTCACCTCCAGCCTGGAGCAGTCGGGATTACAGGTACAGGCAGAGGGCCGGTGGGTGGGGAAAGCAAGGCACAGACCCCAGTCAGGGCACCCAGTTCTGCCAGTTCTTCTGGGAAAGAACCCAGGCCTCTAACCTGGACTCCACTCAGGACTCATCCCACTGGCCTCTTGGAGTCAGTCCAGGCCTCCAACAGAGCTCCTGCTGAGTAGTTTTCTGTTAACTCTTGCTGAACGGGAGCCCACCCCTCTGACCCCGCAGCCTGGAGCATTTTTCCAGCTGTCTGGTAGGAACATCTCCCCATTTTTATCCAGGGTACCCCAGTCTCATTCTGCATGGACAAGCATCATTAGGAGCCCTGGAGAGGGATGGTGGAGGGAGTTCTGTGTTTTGTCCAACAACACATTAGCTGACTTGCTTCCCCTACCTGCCCCTCTGCCACTCCACCTCTGCCCCAGTCAATGGTTAACTTCTTCCAGCTCAGAAGGGGCCTGGCTCAGTCTGGGCAAAGCCCTTCGGAGCAGCTCACAGAACCCAGCTGGGATGGAGGGGCCTGTCCCAGGACACCCATGTGCATGCCATAGTGCTGGTCACCAAAGACCAGGTGGCAGGCTGTTCCTTGAGACCCTTCATGGCCCCAAAGCTGTGCAAACAGTAGAGGTGAAGCTGGCATCCTCAGGGGCTGATTTCTATCATCCTTGGATTGCAGGGCCCCAGGGCAAGGGCCCAGCCCTTAGCTTGGCCAGCTCAGGAACCTGCATGAGCGAACTGCAGGGCCCACCTTGTGTCACCAAATGCTGGGTCAGTTTGGAGTCCGGAGCACCTGCCCCCCCCCCAACCCCCTTCAGCCCTCTGTGATTATGCAGGGGCACAAGGTTGTAGATATCTTGTTCTTTGCAACTTTGAGAATCTGGGAGGTTTGGACACCACATCACCTTTTTTGTTTGCTTGTTTTTAAAGCAAATCAGACTTTACACTATCTTTTATGATCGCTATTTACCGAATCCCACAGCTGGGTTATTTTGTAAAACAAAGAATATTCCGCTAATTTTTCTGTTTTGCAAATTCAGATTTCCATAAGTCAGGCTTGCTTAAAAGGCAAACACCTGCTTACTGGTGCCTACATGTCCTCCTGGGCAGAAGAGACCAGAAGACCTGGCAAAAGCATTCTTTTTTTTTTTTTTTTGAGACAGAATCTCACTCTGTCACCCAGGCTGGGGTGCAGTAGCACAATCTTGGCTCACTGCAACCTCTGCCTCCTGGGGGATTTTCGTGCTTCAGCTTCCCTAGTAGCTGGGACTACAGGCACATGACATCATACCTGCCTAATTTTTATTGTGGGTTTTTTTGTTTGTTTGTTTTTGTTTTTTGAGACGGAGTTTAGCTCTTGTTGCCCAGACTAGAGTGCAATGGTGTGATCGTGGCTCACTGCAACCTCTGTTTCCTGGGTTCAAGCAATTCTCCTGACTCAGCCTCCGGAGTAGCTGGGATTACAGGCATATGCCACCGCACCCAGCTAATTTTGTATTTTTAGTAGAGACAGTGTTTCTCCATGTTGGTCAGGCTGGTCTTGAACTCCCAACCTCAGGTGATCTACCCACCTAGGCCTCTCAAAGTGTTGGGATGACAGGTGTGAGCCACCGCGCTCTGTGTATTTCTGTATTTTTAGTGGTGACGGAGTTTCTCCATGTTGGCCAGGCTAGTCTTGAACTCCGGGCCTCAAGAAATTCTCCTGCCTCAGCCTCCCAAAGTGCTGGGATTATAGTCTTGAGCCACTGCACCTGATCTCTGGCAAAGAACATTCTAGAGAGACCAGAGTACAAGGCAAGGACACAAGGGCACCAGACCTGATGCCTTGGTGGAGGCCCCAGGGCAGGGCACAAGGGCTGTTCCCGTCTCTACATTTTCTGATAAGTTCCTTGTGATCTGTGGCTCCCTTTATGCCAAGGAAAGTTAAGCCTCAAGTTTGTCAACTTGAAATGCCTGTTAAAACAGGTGAATTTTAATGGGCACAGGCAGAAGCTTCTTTCTCTCTGGAGCTAGAAAATCTGGTGGTTATGAGTCTCAGGAGCTGGATCTTCTGTTCTTCCATTCTCCAAGTTCCTTGCTCCAGATGAGTAGTGGTGGGGCTGTGGGCCTCGTTCCAGACAAGGCAGTGACTGGGGTACCCACAGACCAAGCAAGTACCCTGTTCCTCCTTCTCTGCTCTCCCCATACCTCCTTCCAGAAATCCATTCTGGAACACTAAGTTCTGTGCAAGGCTGTGCTAAGCCCAGGTGAGGCAAGCTGCCAAAGCAAACCTCTCAGGCTGTTCCTAGGTGTGCTCACCTCTCCAGGGTGCCCTGGAAGTATTTATCGAGTCCCTCTCACCACCCCTTCACTTTCTGAGCGGGAGCTGCACAAGATCTCCCCTCAGCTTCTCTTGCCACTTGAGCCCAGCTAAAGGGACAGAGCTGGCAATGTGGCAGCTGCTTCCCAGACAGAGAAGTGGAAAGGAATCCACCAGCTGTGTGCTCTGGGGGAGGGGGTGGGGACATGGAGGGGCAAGAGACCAGAGCAGCGAGGAGCATGGATGCAGGCCTTCAGCTCATCATAAGCCTAGGCCCGCATCGTGTTCTCCTCTTTCCTGAATTTGATATGCTCCCCAACCCCTAAAATAATCTATCCTCATTATGGAAATTCTGGAAATCAGAAAACTAGAGTAGAGAAAGCACCCTCTTCTCCTACATAAAGAAAGGCACTATTAATCATTTGGAGTATGTCTTTCTGGTCTTTTTAAAAAATGCAGTGAATACCTCCAGTTTTTAAAAGGAGGTGAACACCAGGCGTGGTGGCTCACGCCTGTAATCCCAGCACTTTGGGAGGCCGAGGTGGGCAGATCACCTGAGGTAAGGAGTTCGAGACCAGCCTGACCAACATGGAATAATCCCCGTCTTTACTAAAAATACAAAAAATTAGCTGGGTGTGGTGGCGCATGCCTGTGATCCCAGCTACTTGGGAGTCTGAGGCAGGAAAATCACTTGAACCTGGGAGGTGGAGGTTGCAATGAGCCAAGATCACAGCATTGCACTCCAGAGGGGTGACAAGAGCAATGCCTTCTAGCTTTCTGGTGCACACTGGCTGCGCCTTCCTCCCCTGGAACTTTCACAGCTGGCACCTAGGCATCCTGAGAACTAGACCACCAACCTTGCCAGTCATCACCATTCCTCTGCCTGTTCTGTCACTGATCTTCCTTCATCTAGCAGACTGTCGTCTGCTTCTATCTTACATACCTCATCTATCGATGATGTCCAGGCAACCTCCTCTCCCAGAACTTCCGCTAGCTCAGACAATACCTTTGTTGAAATTAGTCAAAGGTGAGGCCCCTGGGGAAGGCAGCTCCGTGGCAGGGTACGTGGTCTATGAGTAGAGAAGCCTGGATTTCAGACCCAAGCCCCACCCTGAAAGGTACAACCTGTGATGACCGAGTCTCCCCTGTACTTCTGGGATCCTTCTAACTGCTTTCTGCCTTTTTAGCTCCCCTTTCTCATGAAAGCTTGGTGGGAAAGGGAACCATCCCTTAGTAATTATTCCCATTATCATAGGTTTTATTTTGCAATACATGGTTACCTCTGTGGGCAGGGATTAACAGTAGAGCTAAATGCTATGGCTGGATGGGATAGGTGAGGAAATGCCCCAGGATTTCCCATTCCTAGCCTGAGGCTCTGGCTCCTGCCTTAGGAAGAGCCCAGCAGCTACTTTAGCCTTGCAGGTCACTGCTGGGAAGTTCAAATTGCTGGGAAAGTCACTAATTACATTTAGTTTTGTAATGAATTCCAAGCAAAATGCACAGGGTCTTTCTCTCCCTGTGCTACCAGTCAATGGTCTGCCCACAGCTGGCAGCAGGGTCTGGTGGTATAGTGGGAAGTTTGGGAAGAGCATGAAAGGCCTGGATGCCGTGTGACTTGGGCAAGCTGTCCACCTGCCTGCGGCCCTGAAGGGCCTGGCAAGAATGATCTCAAAGCTCCAGACAACCCTGCAGGGCAGTAGTGTGTGCCTGTCCCACTGCCCCTCTGCCTGGCGTCCGTGGCTTCCCTGTCTTGACCTTGACTTTGACCCTTCTCTTTTCTCACACTCTCTAAAAGCATGTGTCATTCCACTGACCTGAATCTTGGGTTTATTCAGTCCTACCTTCAATTCTTTAATTCTTTTTTTTTTTTTTTTTTGAGACAGAGTCTTGTTCTGTTGCCCAGGCTGGAGTGCAGTGGTGCGATCTCAGCTCACTGCAATCTCTGCCTCCCGGGTTCAAGTGATACTCCTGCCTCAACCTCCTGAGTAGCTGGGATTACAGGTGTTTGACACCAAGCCTGGGCCCTTTCTTTAATTCTTAAAGCAGCCCATGATTAGGAGTCTAGAGCAAGCTGGTCCAAAGGCACTCACCCCTTTTTCCCATTGACCCCTTTGTCTCTCCCTCCCTCCCACCCTGCTCCAGCAGAAAGCCCCACCCTCAGCTTAGGGAGCGCCATGACAACTGAAATTGGTTGGTGGAAGCTGACTTTCCTCCGGAAAAAGAAATCCACTCCCAAGGTGCTGTATGAGATCCCTGACACCTATGCCCAAACAGAGGGAGGCACAGAACCCCCGATGCCCGACGCTGGAGGCCCCAACAGCAACTTTAACACCCGCCTGGAGAAGATTGTGGACAAGAGCACCAAGGGCAAGCACGTCAAGGTCTCCAACTCAGGCCGCTTCAAGGAGAAGAAGAAAGTGAGAGCCACACTGGCAGAGAACCCTAGCCTCTTTGATGACTGTGAGGAAGGGCGGTCATCGAAGTGAAGGACTGAGGAGGGTGCTAGCACCTCCTGGTTTCCTGTCATCAGCCAGATCTGAGACAGGAGCTTGCCACGCTGGCCTCTTTGGCCATAGCTGAAGCCATGGTGGCAGTCGATGTCTGCTGGCAGGAAATGGCTGGTTTTTAGATTTGTATTTATGTGCCTCCACTTTTAAGGCCTGGGAGATCCCAGGGTCCTCCCACCCTCACCCTGACCACATAAAAAGGCACTCTAGTTCAAGGGTGAAAACCCTCACCCAGGATGGACAGCCCTCCTTGAAGCAACGGCAGGGCCGGCAGGGAGGTGGGCATGGCAGGGAATGGAGCGAGCCAGACAGACTTCACCTCCTCACTGGACACAGGGTCAAAGGCGAGTTTGAATTGCTGCTCCCTTTACTTTCTCTACCTGTGACTGTTCCCTGGACCAATCCTGAGGAGGTCATATTTTCCAGAAGCCACGTGATGGGCTCTGGTTTCTGTGGAGCCAGAGGCGGAGACGCTGAACTTGAGCTCACCTCCTAACACAGGCAGTAAACTTCCTGGAACTTTGCCCTCAGGTGTGGAGGGGGCAGAGGACACAGCGCTCTGTGGGGGGTGCTGCAGAAGACTAGATTGATGGTAGTTTGACTTACTGGTTCCTGTTTTGGCCATGACTTGTGCAGGTGGAGTCACACACCCTCAAAGGGAAGGTACACTGGCCAAATTGGGGGAGTGGGTGGGGAGTTTTCTCCCTTCCCTCCCCTGCAGTAATAGTATTTAACAGGTATCAGCTCCAGAGATGGGTCCTGGAGTCTTAAATTTTGTTTAACAAAATAATTGTAGGTTTCTCTCTTTGTAATAACAATGCTGGAAAGCAGAGAACCTCTTTCATGCTTATGTCTTGCACTTATTGAGATGACTGTTTTTCATGCCTTTATCTTCCTTATGTAAGTAAAGTGGACCTTTGTGCTCAAACTGTTCCTTTCAAGCTTCAGGAAGGGTACCTAGGTGTGACAGTGTAGGAACTGGTCACTAATTTTTACCATCAAACCAGCCTTAGTGTGGGGATGGGGGAGCAGGAGCTAGTTATACCGCAGTGGTCAGTTCTCTCTGGTCAACAGAGAGGCCATCAGATGCTCAAAAGAGTAAGACAGAGCTTTGATGACTGACCCCAAAGTTTCAGTGGTTTGGTTTGGGATGAAGATTCAAACTCTGGCTCTACCCCTTAATAGCTGGGTGACCTTGGGAACATTTGCTTGTCCTCTGAGCCTCAGTTCTCTCTTCTGTAAAAGGGGGCTGAAATAATACCCATCTTGTCAAAAGCGGTCAGTATTAAGTGGCCTATGAGAGGCCCCATAGTAGGTGCTCAGTTTAATACTGGCTTCCTTGCCCCTTGCTTTATAAACAACTCCACCGTACTCCATAGCTTTGGTTTAAGAAAACAGAGAGGGCGGGTATGGTGGCTGAGGCCTGTAATTCCCTCATTTTGGGAGGCTGAGATGGGTGGATTGCTTGCGCGCAGGAGTTTGAGACCAGCCAAGGTAACATAGCAAGATCCCCATCTCTAAAAAAACCCAACAAACAAAAATTAGCTGACTGTGGTGGCACATGCCTGTAGTCCTATCTGCTTGGGAGGCTGAGGTAGGAGGATTGCTTGAGTCCAGGAGTTCAAGACTGCAGTGAGCTATGATTGTGCTACTGCACTACAACCTGGGTGACAGAACTAGACCTTAACTCCAGAAAAAAAATTTTTTTTAATAAATAAGAAAGGGGAGAAAGCTGTCATCTTATGATGTTAGGTCCAGCTCTTTATCAAGCCATAAGAGCCGGGAACTAAAAAAAGTTGGCCAAATCTCTGGGGCTCCTGGTAGAAACACAGGGAAAGACCAAGGCGGCCACTAAACAATGTGGTCCTGTGGCTTACAGGTCAGCTCCTGGCAGGCTGCTGGCCACCCCACCCCAGGCGCTGTTGCTTGGGGAATTTATTCCTGAAACAAACAGACCTATACAAGGGAGCCTTTGTTAGGTGCCTCACCTAACAGGCCAGGGGGACTTCAAGTGATGGGGGAGGGAGACCAGGAGCTGGAGGGATGGAAGGCAGGCTCAGGGTGTTGCCTTTCCCAAGGCCTCTTCCCCTACCCCTTCTCACTACACAGAACTTTCTAGGGTCTCACTAATTACTCAATCCATGAGGTCTCCATAGAGGAACTCCGACTTTCCCCACACCACAGCCCTGCCCCATGTTAATAGGAAACATTTATAGGGTGCTTATGGCAGGTGGCCCTAGAACAAGCCCTCCCTAAGGTGGGTCACTTAATCCTATCATCACCTGAGACAGGTGCAGTCATTATCCCCATTTTTCAGACAAGTTGGCTGAGGCTTAGAGGTGAGATCACTCACCCTGGGGGCCAGGCACTGGCAGTGGTGGAGCTGGGACTGAAGCCAGAGCCAGCTTGTGCATGTGACCACTGTCCCACACAGTCCCTCCCACTCTTGATTCTTACCTGCTGTGGGAACAGGAAACTGAAGCTCAGAACAAAGAAAAGCACAGACACCTTCTGCAGAAGGGGAAGTGGGGAGGGGAGGGAGCAACGTCTGAGTCTTGGATCCTGGGAGGTGAGCATCGTTTGAGGAGGCTGGACAACTCTGGAAGCATTGGGATAAAGCCAACCAGCTTTGAAGCAGAGTGTCCCCTAAGACCCCAGAATACAGGCATCTCCCACATCCGCCCATTCTCAGTTTCCCTGAGTGGGGAGCAATAAGGTTAGGTCCTGGGCCACCAACCTAAGGTTCTAGATAACACTGGTACTGTACTACCACCTCCTCCAATCTCACCATCACCACTCTGGGTGAGAGTGTCCACAACCCCTCTGACCCTTGCATGCTGACCCCAGCTCCATCTTCTAGGTAAAGTCCACCTGTGTTTCTAAGCTGGGGGGGCCAGATGGATATGGGGTAGATACTAGAAGCCAAAGGGAGATCTGACTGCCCAGGGAAGCAGAGTGAGGCAGCTGCAAGTTTTTATGAGAACAGGGAAAGAGGAGGAACCGAGAGCGTAAATATGTGCGGGAACCGGGAGAGGCTGCCGGTTATCGACCACAGTTTCACTGGGACGCGGCCCAAGCAGAGGAAGGGGGAGGCAAGGGAGGCCGGCTAGAACTGGCCTTCACTGCCCGGAAGGGGCCGACCCTGTGCGACGGGCTCCCCCTGCTGGACATAGGCCTACTTGATGCGGAGAAATGAGGGGGCAGAAAAGTCTATTAAATTTCCTCAAGTCCCCTCCTTGGGGGTTGAGGGAGACCAGACCGGGTTGAACATCAAAAAAATGCACAGCTGACAGGATTTTATTACAGACTGGGGGCAGTAACGACTGGACAGAGAACAGAAAAGGAACAGCTGAGACCAGGCTCAAAGCTGGGGGGATACACAACCCCCAATAACACAAGGTGGGTGCAGCGCTTCTACACACACGTACACGAACTCAGAAACGGCACTGCTTACAGTACAAGAAAAAGGGCAAGGTAGCTCAGGGCACCTGACACCCTCCTGCCTGCAGGGTGCCGCAAGGTTCATGTGCCTTCCTGCACTCAGGCTTAAGGGGGATTAACGGGGAGAGGGCTGCCCTTGGAGGAGGCCTGTGGATAATAGGGACTGAGGCACAGGGCCCTGCAGGGGAAGGAAGCACAGCTCACAGAGTGGCAAGCTCAATGCCAGCCAGTGCAAGCAACAGTCAGTTCTCTGATCCTGGCTTAGTCACAGCATTTACTCAGCCTGGCTCCTCTCCATAGCTAGCAGGCTTCTTGCTCATCCAGGCTGTCTCTGATCAGCGGGCTTTGCTCAAAGAGAGCAAACACAGTTCAGCACAGACTCAGCTGAGGGTCACGAAAGGATCACAGATTGTGAGGGTGGGAGGTCATGGTTTAGAGGTTGAGTCAAGTGCAGTTGGTCACCTGGGGTCTAGTGAAAATACATGGACAGATTCAGTGGGCCAGGGGTCTGAATCTCTAAGGGGCTGCCAAGTGATGCTGATGCTCTTGGCTTGTGGACCACACTGTGTATAGCAAAGCTCTAGACCAGGAGGCCTCAACTTTGGCTGCACAGAATTCTCTGGGGAGCTTTTAAATTTCCCAGTGCCCAGGCTGCCCTCATATCATAGTAGAGACAGGGTTTCGCCATGCTGGCCAGGCTGGTTCAATCATCTCTGAGGGTGGGACCCAGTCATCAGGGTTCTTAAAACTTTCCAGGTAATTCCAGTGTGGGTGAAAAGCTAATGATCTAGGAATCATCAGCAGAAGTGGGGAGTAAGAACAGCAGATATGTGGGTAGTCTGAAAAACATAATCTCTATAATCATTTAATTTTCCTTTTTGGAAAATGTATGTACACATACACACACCGTTTCCACAAACAAACATAGAAAGTAAAGCTGATTAAAATGTTCCTGTCCTATTGGTACCAGCACATGAATCCCTTCTACAAAATTCCTGACTGACTGGGAATAAAAATTCCCAGTGACAGCCCACTCCTTCTTAGGCAGGTCTGATGCTTGAAATATCTCCTAATACTGAGATGAAACCTGCTTTCCTGTAACTCTGTGGGTCCCTTGGAGCCACAGAGAAGGCAACAATCAGTAAGGGAAGTACTATAAAAATATACTATTCTGCGCTGGGCGTGGTGGCTCATGCCTGTAATCCTAGCACTTTGGGAGGCCAAGGCAGGCAGATCGTAAGGTCTGGAGTTCAAGACCAGCCTATCCAACATGGTGAAACCGTGTCTCTACTTATAATACAAAAATCAGCCGGGCATGGTGGCACACACCTGTAATCCCAGCTACTCAGGAGGCTGAGGCAGGACAGCCACTTCAACCCGGGAGGCAGAGGCTGCAGTGAGCTGAGATCATACCACTGTACTCTAGTTTGGGCGACTGAGCGAGACTCCATCTCAAAAACCAAAAACCAAATATATATATATATATATTGGGAGGCTGAGGGGGATGGATCACTTCAGGCAGGAATTGGAGACCAGCCTGGCCAACATGATGAATGCTGTCTCTACTAAAAATACAAAAATTAGCCAGGTGTGTTGGTGGGCACCTGTAATCCCAGCTACTAAGGAGGGATCCCTTGAACCTGGGAGGCAGAGGTTGCAACGAGCCGAGATCATGCCACTGCCCTCCAGCCTGGGTGACAGAGCAAGATTCCATCTCAAAAAAAAAATTCTATTGGTAAATGAGTTAGTTAAGGTTAAGTTGTAAGCAATGGAAATAGATTCTAGCTAGATTAGGTCCAAAAAAAAAAAAAAAAAGAGAGAGAGAATTTACAGAGATAGTCGGGTGTTTCAAGGCAGGGGGAGGAACTGCACAGCCAACCTGGGAAGGAGGTATTAGGGAAGGAGAGATCCTGGGAATTGCAACAGCAGCAGCAGAGGCTGTTGATTCCTGTTGTTTCCTGGCTGCCATGAATGACTTGGCTTCAGTGACTCCCAGCATTCTGATCCCTCCATTTCAAATTTCAAATTATTGACAAAACAATCTGATTGGCCAGATTGGCTCAGGCGCTTATGCTGGGACTAAGCTTTGGCCAGGATGACTCACGAGATGTCACCAGAAAGGGAGTCACACTGGCTGCCACCCCAGAGGGAGCTATCCTAATCAATCATAGGCATGGTCAAAAAAATAACTATGGAATTATTTTCCATGTGTGATTCTCTATGCCACCATTACACTCAGCTTGACCAGCTAACTGAGAACCAACTGAGTACAGAGAACTCGGAGGATGAGCTGTGAAGAGTCCTGAATATAAGGGGTAGGGAGGGAAATGGGCTGAGGGTAGAAAGAAGGGCCTGGGTCCCAATCCCACACTCTCTCTTGACACCTAGCCCTAGCTCCACTCTGGGCCAGAGTCAAGGTGCAAGTCTCTCATAGAGCCAGTCTTCCTCCCCGCGGTGGGTCATGGGCCCCAAAGGGGAATCTCCTGTGGGTAGGCCCCGCCGAAAGACTATCCGGTCATGCAGGCGGTTGGTTTGACCTTGCCAGAACTCCATCACCTGGGGGTACAGGACATAGCCACCCCTATAAGGAGAAGCAGAGGTTTCAGTGCTCTGTGGGTGTTTCTAGCCAGGTCACTCTCCTACCCTCACCCCTCATCCCAGGGCCTCTTGAAGGAAGTTGCTGGGATGCATCTGACAAGGGTTGCCAGGGAGGAGGAGATCTGTAATTCCCCAGGCAGGTGGCTTCAAGTAAATGTAAGGGCATGGTGTCCCTTTCTAGATGACTGCCAGATGTCACTCACCAGGATTTTGGCTTGGGCACCTCCTGATCCTGGTAGAGCTGTTCCAGTTCCTCATTTTTCTTTCTCAGACACTGTCCAGGGGAAGGAGTTAGAAGAAGGGCCAGGCCCAGTCAATGATTCATTAACAAGGACTTCCTGAGGATACGTGCTGGGGACATGGGTGAGCAGAGCAGACTGGCCTCTGTCCTCCAGGAGCACACAGTCAACGGGAGGGCCAGACCGACAGAGGAGGCCTATTTCCCCTCTCCCCCCCCGCCCACTTCCCCTAGGGAGATTGTCCTTTTCACTGTTTTCACTGGGCTAGAGAGAGAAGAACCTGGCATCTTCTTGGGACAGCTTCTAGGGATAAGCCAAAGCCTCCACCACCTAGAGGACTATGGCAGAGCCCCACTCACCTCCCGATCAGGGATCACAGAACTCTGGTGGCTGACCACAGCCCCAATCTGGCTGCTCTTGGGGCGGGAGTGGAAGTAGCACTCAGCCTCCTCCTCAGACAGCTTCTTCACAGGGCCTTCCACACGCACCTGCTCAGGGATGGCTCTGGGTGAAAGGCGTTCAATGCCATCTGCCGTCCCTACCAGCAGAGGCCCCGTTCCTCTCTGTTCTCTCTATCCACTGCCCCACCACTCCTGGCTCCAACTAGACCAGCTAACTGAGGGCTGTTTTGGAGGCAGAGTGCCCAGGTGGGACGTTTGCCCAGTCTGGAGACCTTCACTAGACTCAGCCATAAACTCAGGCCCTGCCAACCCAGCCTATTTTTCCAGGCTCTCCTGGGAAAATTCACTCACCTGACGGTTAAGTGGCTCCCAGTAGAAGACAAGGGAAGCAAAGGGATTTGAGTCCTAGAAGTAAAAAAGAATCCACAACCAGCCATCAGGACAGGGAGAGGAGGCCTCCGGCATGCAGGGGAAAGGCAGGAGAGCTGTGGTGTGCAGGCCTGCAGCAGACGCATCCACTGTAATGGCTCATTTAAATCCTCAAAGGTGGGCCTATTGTCACAGATACAGAGACAGGCTAAGTCACATGCCCAAGTTCCCTCAGTAATGGTGGAGCTAAATTTAGGCCAGTCGGACTCCAAAGTGAGGCTGGGCCACTTCTCTCACCCACAGATTTGTGAGTCTTGAGAAATACTGGCATAGACTCAGGGAGGTTTACTCATTTTGGATTCATTCATTGAATGCACACGAAGTGCCCACTCTGGGTCTGACAACAGGAGACATGCAGGGGGTACAGCAAAGATAAAACAGAGCAGCCTCCACTCCTCGAGAGCTTACTGTTCGGCAGAGGAGACAAATATCCGTTACATAATCACCTAAATAAATGCTCACTTACAAACTGAAGAAAATAACGAAAAGGAAAGTTGCAAGTTATAATGACAGCAAACAGCATGACGGGCTGAGTCAGAGTCAAGGAAGGCCTTCCTGAGGAGGCAACATGTTGGCTGAGATCTGAAGGAACAGGTGAAGGCTGATGGGGGTTAGGCAGGGACCTTTGCATTCATTCATTCATTCATTCATTCATTCATTCATTCATGGCAAAGAGCAAGTGCCAAGGCCTCATAGCAGGAGGGTACTTGCACACAGAGAGCAAGAAGATGGGCAGGGGTAGGGGCAGGTGGCATGAGAAGGTGACAGAAGGCAAGGGCCAGACCCTTCAGGCCCTGGGAAAGATTACCAGCTCTTTTCACTGACCAGCTCTTTTCCTTTTCGGCTCTCGAAGTTGGTGAAGAAACGGAAGCCATCTTTGCCAAAGCCCTTCAGTAGCAACATGCGAGCAGAGGGTTTTCCATCTCTAGGGGCAAACAGCAGAGCACTGTGGTCAGAGCCTGCTTCAATGTTGTGGCTACAGTCCCTCTCCCCAAAAGATGTCTAAGCACCCCCTCCAGCTGCACCCCCTTTATTGAGCTGTCAGGCTGCCCCCTCCCATGTGCTCCTGGGGGTTTGTCCTAGAGGTATGACACTACAGCCTGAGGCCCTGTTATGGACTGAATTGTGATACCCAAAACCCCTATGTCAAAGACTGAAACCTCAGTATGACTGTATTTGGAGACAGGGACCTTATGGAGGTAACTAAGGTTAAATAAGGTCATAGGGTGGGGCCCTAATCCAATAGGACTGGAGTCACTGTAAGAGAAGAGACTTCAGAACCACCTCCCTTACCCCCCCCAACACACACACACACACACACACACACACACACACACACACACACACAGGAAAGGCACTATGAGGACATGGCAAAAAGCAGCTGTCTGCAAACCACAAGCAGAGGCCTCACCAGAAACCACCCCTGATGGCACCTTGATCTTGGACTTCTAGCCACCATAACTATAAGAAAATAAATTCCCTACCGGGCGCGGTGGCTCAAGCCTGTAATCCCAGCACTTTCGGAGGCCGAGGCGGGTGGATCACGAGGTCAAGAGATCGAGACCATCCTGGTCAACATGGTGAAACCCCGTCTCTACTAAAAATACAAAAAATTAGCTGGGCATGGTGGCGCTTGCCTGTAATCCCAGCTACTCGGGATGCTGAGGCAGGAGAATTGCCTGAACCCAGGAGGCGGAGGTTGCGGTGAGCTGAGATCCCGTCATTGCACTCCAGCCTGGGTCACAAGAGCGAAACTCCATCTCAAAAAAAAATAAAGAAAATAAATTCCTGTTGTTTAAGCTACCAGTCTACAGTATTTTGTTAAGACAGCCCTAGCAAACTCATAAGACCTTAAGGGCAGGAACTAACAATAATGCAATCAGTCAATGCTTAGGGATCATGGTGGTGCTATTAGATCAGCTCCTCTGCTCAGAGCTCTGGGAGACACCCACTCGCACAGTACAAGAGCACTGCTTTCAAGGCCTTACAGTCTAGCAAGGAGTATTGTTCTATCTATTATAGCCTGAATAACAGGCTATAATACAAGTTATGTCTCAAACGGCATATGATTGTCAAAGGAATGATATAGTCAAGTACTGTACTAGATTTTGAGAGAGGGACAGAGCTTCACCAGAAGCAGCTCCTGAATAGCAGACAGGGTTTGGGTAAATGGAGAGATGAGGGAGGCAAGGGGCTATGTATGGATGTATCAAGGGTAGAGATGAACAAGGCACTGCATTTTTATCACTGACATGTAATTTTGTGGTCTGGTCTCTGATTTATAGGTAGGGACACAGAGGCCAAGGGAGGACAAGTACCTTGCCTAAAGCCACACAGTAGCTGGAACCATAAAGTTGGCATCTAGAGCTGAGAGCTTCATAAGCTCCTACTTCATATGTACCCAGCCAAAGAGGGTCCCATGGCCATGCCCACCTGGTACAGGTAGCCAGACACATGGCGTTGGCCTCCCCTATGTCAGGACACTGAACAGCATCCTCAAACCAGGCAGCAAACTGTTTCACTGGGTCCAGGGAGGTCAGATGAGTCTCCTCAAATGCCTAGAAAGGGAGTTTTATTTCATTTAATAAACATATATAGCGCTTACTATATACCTGGCACTGTTCTAATCACTTTTCAAATATCAACTCATTTAGTCCTCATGACAATGACCTTAAAATAAAAAATAGTACGCAGTAAGAAGATTCTGTGCCCCATTTTATAGGTGAGGAAACAGGCATAAGAAGGTCAGACAACTTGCTGTCCCAGAGCTAGCAATGGATAAATCAGGGTTTTATGTCATGGGTGTCAAAATTGTCTGTGTATCAGAATCACCTGGGGAGCATTAAAAAAACTTTCTGGGCTCCACCCCCATAATTTCTCATT
Source organism: Sapajus apella (assembly GCF_009761245.1). Lineage (NCBI taxonomy): Eukaryota > Metazoa > Chordata > Mammalia > Primates > Cebidae > Sapajus > Sapajus apella. The sequence goes on along the minus strand of NW_022436952.1, from coordinate 6,143,173 downwards.
CAGCAGGCTGAAATTTAATCAAAAACTGCTTTTGTGTGTGTGTGTGTGTGTGTGTGTGTGTGTGTGTGTGTGTGTGAGGCAGGGTCTCACTCTTTCGCCTGGGCTGGAGTGCAGTGATGTGATCTCGGTTCACTGAGGCCTCAACCTCCCAAGCTCATGTGATCCTCCCACCTCATCCTCCCAAGTAGCTGGGATTACAGGCATGCTCCAACATGCCCGACTAATAAAGGTTCTCTTGGTTCCCATCCTGAGGAGGGAAAAGGAAAAGAACTTCCCAGCGGTCAGCAAAAAGTACTGAAGGCAGTAAGCTGAGAGCTTTCTCCTCCCTGAGCTAGACCCCTTCCCCACATTCCACTTATTTTTTTTTCTCAAACAGTTTGTAAGCTCTTTATCGCTGTATCCACCCAAAGAGAGGCCCATGACCATGCCCTCCTTGGGGAGTTTGGGTGACCCCCAAACCTCCTTGCCCTAGGGGGTGGCCCCAGGAGCCCTGAGGGGCTGGCTCCTCCTACTCCCCTCCCCCCAGTAGATAACTCCGAAGACCCCTCTTCCCCCACCCCTTAACGGAGGCCCGGCCCTGTGATGACAACTATAACATGAAACCCTGATTAATCCATCACTAGCTCAGCGGGACTGAGCAAGTTATCTGACCTTGCTACCTGTACCAGGTGGGTAGCAGGGTTCTAAGCAGTTTAGAAACATCTAAGTCTTAACATCCCCGTGAGCTAGGTACTGTCACTTCCCAGATGAGGAAACTGAGGCCCAGAGAGGTTAAGGATTCCAACCCAGGTAGGCTCCAAATTTCGAGCTCTTATCCCTTATGAAAGGCTGACTTTTGAACCCATCTTCATTCGCATTTCCCCGGAACTGCTCCCCCGGTCGCATGTCTTTGAAGCCCCCTTCTCCCACGCGGGTGATCCCCAAACCTTCTTGCCCCATTGGTTGGCCCCAGAAGCCCCGAGAGTTTCCTCCTACTCCTCTCCCCGCTGAAGATGAATCTGGGGACCCTTCTTTCCCCGCCCCTGCAGGAGGCCTGGCCCTGGCGGCTGCACCTCTCTGTCTCCGCGGTAGCTCTTGCGCATGGGTCCCAGGTCCATGGCAGCACCGCGACCACACAGGTGACGGAAGTAGCCTGGCCACTCGGCAGGTCGCCCAAACGTCGCAGTGACGCCCCGCAGCCAGCACGTCATGAGGACCGCCGGCCACGTGACCCGGCTGTCGCCCCACGCTGGGTTCCTTTGAGTTCGGAACCAATTTCTCACCGCAGACGTCTACCCCAAGGAAGGAAGGATTTGCCAGTAGCCCAACCAAGCTAACAGGTCCTAAGTCCTAGGAGCCAATGGGAGTCCAGGATCGGAGGAGGGAGACAGGCACGGAAAGGTCATTGGTTGGAGCTTTTGAGGAGCGAGGCCGATTAGAGCGTGAACAGAGGAACCCAGCGGCCAATGGGCAGCACCTTTGGGGGCGGGAGCAGAGAGACAAGGAAATGCTGTCACCGCCGTTAACACGCACGTGGAGGTTAGTTAAAGGTATAGGAAGATCTCCTGCAGCTCAGGCGGGGCGGAGGATGTGTCCCGGGGGCTTGAGGGGAGTGGTCAGTATTAAGTGGCTGGCCCACAGTAGCTGCCTGAAGGTGAGCTTAGGGCAGGAAGTACCCCCTGGGAGGGGAGACTAGTGGAATGGGAAAAGAAAAATGGAAAATGGAATTAGGGGCCAGACTGAGGCAGGGTGATGGGGACACATAGAGAAAAGGGTAGTCTGGCTGTGGGAGAAATTAGGGCATGAGAGTGGGAGAGGTTGAAATGACTTGTGGACCATGCCCCGATTGGGGAGGTGCAGTGGGGCTAGGAAGAGACGGTGAGGTGAGAAGGAAGATGGCTGAATGGGAAGGGGGAAGAAGGAAATTTGGGACCAACGCATCCCAGACAAGAGTTGTTTTCCTCTTCTAGTTTTGTTTTTGTTTTGTTTTGTTTAAGACAGACTAGCTCTGTGGCTCAGGCTGGCGTTCAGCGGCGCGATCTCGACTCACCGCAGCCTCTACCTCCCAGGTTCAAGCAATTCTCTGCCTCAGACTCTCGAGTAGCTGGGATTACAGGCACCCACCACTACGCCTGGCTAATTTTTCTATTTTTAGTAGAGACAGGGTTTCACCATGTTGGCCAGGCTGGTCTCGAATCCCTGATCTCAAGTGATCCACCTGCCTTGACCTCCCAAAGTGCTGGGTTTATAGGCATGAGCCACCGAGCCCACCACCTCTTCTAGTTTTGAGCCCTCCCTCCAGCCTCATTTATTTAAGCGAGGGTCAGAGCATACTGCTCCCTTTGCTCATGGTTTCCCCTGCCATGGTGCATTGGAGTTCATAGGAGCCAGTGTCCTGGTATATGGCAAGGCTGCCAATGTCCTGTCTCTCCAGGGCCTCCCCCATCTTTATCAAGCTTTCCCTTTTCCACATTTTGCCCATCCTAGGTAGTAGGAGTCTAGCACCTAGGTCAATGCCAGCAATTGCCACCAGGGAGTACACACCAGATGGCTGTGCATAGCCATTCCAGGCAGTGGATGCAAGGCTGAAAATGGGAAATCCACTTGTGCTTAATCCAGTTCTGACCTGGCTGGGGCAGCCTTGGGTTGAGACCTCTCTCTAGCCCTGCTTTCCACCAGCAATCAGGAAGGGGAGCTGCAAGAGTCATCTAGGCAGGCACCCAGGACTGTGCCAGGTAAGGGGAACTTCCTTGCCTGCCCAGGTGTCTGCATTACAGCTGAGCTTCATAAAGCCCTACATTAGATACCTGTCATCCTTTATGTGTACATAGCTTGAGCCAGATAGAATCTGGAAGACAATTTTGCTGCAAAGAAATAATACAGGTCTCAAGGCTTAATGATATTTTCTATGGATTCTCCATTGGTTGGAATTTTTTGTGCTGCCGTCATTTTCCTCCATCAGCATAATTGAGAGAAAGTTAACTGGATTTACTTTCCTGAAGATTGTCTTTCTATATAAGAACATTGCTGTCTTCCCGCCCTCCTAAGCCCCTGCAGTTGAACCTGTATAAGCAGTAATGAATGCACTTCGACTCAGATGACTTTTGTTCTTTTTTTTTACATTTTTTTTGAGATGGAGTCTCCCTCTGTCACCCAGGCTGTAGTGCAGTGGTACAATCTCGGCTCACGGCAACCTCCGCCTCCTAGGTTCAAGCCATTGTGCCCCAGCCTCCCGAGTAGCTGGGATTACAGGCGTGTGCCACCACACCTGGCTAATTTTTTGTAATTTTAGTAGAGATGGGATTTTGCCATGTTGGCTAGACTGGTGTCGAACTTCTGACCTCAAGTGATCTACCCACCTCAGCCTCCCAAAATGTTGGGATTACAGGCGTGAGCCACCGTGCCCAGCCATGGGGTTTTTCTTCATGCTCTTTTAGCATTCCTGGGCTGCTGCTTCCCTGGACCTGGATCCTAGGACACCAAGACTAAGATCATCTGTGTACTTAAAAGCCAACAGCTCAGTGTAGTGGGGGTAAATACATATTTATGTATTCATTCAGTAGACATTTGTTAAAGACTTCCTTTGGACCAGACACTGAACCAGGTCTGAGAACATTAAGATGAAGATGACAACCTGGGCTTGTAGTCTATAGGGGGAGGCAGATTTGTGAGCTTAGGAATTGTTGTGGCCTCTTTTTTTTTTTTTGAGATAGAGTCTCACCCTGTTGTCCAGGCTGGAGTGCAGTGGGATGATCTCGGCTCACTACAACCTCTGCCTCCTGGGTTCAAGGGATTCTCCTGCCTCAGCCTCCTGAGATATTTTAACAGGTGTTTCTGTGCAGTAAAAAGGAGCAAAAAGAAGAGGATCAAACAGTCAGGAAAGGCTTCATAAAGGGAGTGGACATTTGATGTCTTAATGAGTAAGTTTTTACTGGATGGACAATGGAACAGCCACTCCAGCAAGAGGGAACATTGTGAGTAAAGGCATGGTGCACTTGGGGGACTCTGAAGATGTGTAATACTGCTGGAGCAAAGGCGATGAGAAAACAAGCTAATCGGCTGGGCGCGGTGGCTCAAGCCTGTAATCCCAGCACTTTGGGAGGCCGAGGCGGGTGGATCACGAGGTCAAGAGATCGAGACCATCCTGATCAACATGGTGAAACCCCGTCTCTACTAAAAAAATACAAAAAATTAGCTGGGCATGGCGGCACGTGCCTGTAATCCCAGCTAGTAAGGAGGCTGAGGCAGGAGAACTGCCTGAACCCAGGAGGCGGAGGTTGCGGTGAGCCGAGATCGCGCCATTGCACTCCAGCCTGGGTAACAAGAGCGAAACTCCGTCTCA
>NW_022436952.1:6128669-6138452 GCF_009761245.1 Sapajus apella | reverse complement strand
TCTCTACTAAAAAAAAATACAAAAAAATTAGCTGGGCATGGTGGTGCGTGCCTGTAATCCCAGCTACTCAGGAGGCTGAGGCAGGAGAATTGCCTGAACCCAGGAGGCGGAGGTTGCGGTGAGCCGAGATCGCGCCATTGCACTCCAGCCTGGGTAACAAGAGCGAAACTCCGTCTCAAAAAAAAAAAATAAATAAAAAAAAAAAAAAAAAGAAGAAAACAAGCTGATCAAGCAGGCAGGGCTAAATGATCCTTGCTGAAGAGTCATTACGAAGGTGGTGCTGAGGGCCAGGCTTTTAGACACAATGATTCTGATATTTTATCCTGTGATATTTTTTAGCCTGTGAACCAGCATCTAGTTCCTGCTTTTTAAAGACCAGATGGGAAGAAAAGTGCTAGATTCTGACAGCTTCTCCTTCCCTTGGCAATTAGCAAAGAAGTGTGCAGCTGACTGCCTTTTTGTATTTTTCCCTTTGTCTTGAAGATAGTAAATAGACTTGTGTTACTTTTCTGCTTAGTCAGATTTGGTGTCTGGATCACAAAGCAGCCCCGCAGTGCACAACCAGAAGGGAAACAAGCCTCCTGGCTGCTTTTGCAACTGATGCAACCACCAGCAGGGGCTTTCTGAGTGGGAGAAGGAATTATTTTACTGTTCCAGTCTTTTCTTGAGAAAGTCCTAAATGAACAGAAAATACATAGGAAAAATTTTATTGTACAGAGAGGCACGCTGGTTTCTCAAGATGAAACAAAAAAGTCTGCATGGCCAGGTGTGGTGGCTCATGCCTATAATCCCAGCACTTTGGGATGCTGAGGCAGGTGGATCACTTGAGGTCAGGAGTTTGAGACCATTTTGTATTTTGTAAAAATACAAAAATTAGCCAGGTGTGGTGGCGGGTGCCTGTAATCTCAGCTACTCCGGAGGCTGAGGCATGAGAATGGTTTGAACCTGGAAGGTGGAGGTTGCAGTGAGTGGAGATCATACCACTGCACTCCAGCCTGGGCAACAGAGAGATATTCTGTCTCAAAAAAAAAAAAAAAAGTCTGCATGTGGGTTTGGGGACTGTGCCTTGCCTGTTTTCTTCTAATGCTTTTGCATTTACTTTCTATTTTTATTTTTTATTTTTTTTTTTTTTTGAGGCGGAGTTTCGCTCTTGTTACCCAGGCTGGAGTGCAATGGCGCGATCTCGGCTCACCGCAACCTCCGCCTCCTGGGTTCAGGCAATTCTCCTGCCTTAGCCTCCTGAGTAGCTGGGATTACAGGCACGTGCCACCATGCCCAGCTAATTTTTTGTAGTTTAGTAGAGATGGGGTTTCACCGTGTCGACCAGGATAGTCTCAATCTCTTGACCTCGTGATCCACCCGCCTCGGCCTCCCAAAGTGCTGGGATTACAGGCGTGAGCCACGGCGCCCGGCTCTATTTTTCTTTTTTAAGACAGAGTCGCACTTTGTTGCCCAGGTTGGAGTGCAGTGGTGCAATCTGGGCTCGCTACAACCTCCGCCTCCTAGGTTCAAGCAATTCTCCTTTCTCAGCCTCCCTAGTAGCTGGGATTATTGGTGCCTGCCACCACACCCAGCTAATTTTCTATATTTTTAGTGGAGGCGGAGTTTCACCATGTTGTCAGGCTGATTTCGAACTCCTGGCCTCAAGTGATCCGCCCTCCTCGGCCTCTCAAAGTGCTGGGATTATAGGCGTGAGCCACAGCGCCCAGCCACATTTACTTTCTTTCTTTTTTATAAAGACAGGGTTTCACCATGTTGGTCAGGCTAGTCTTGAACTCCCGACCTCAGGTGATCCACCCACTTTGGCCTCCAAAGTGCTTGGATTACAGGCATGAGCCACCACTCCCCGCCCACATTTACTTTCTTTTTTTTTTTTTTTGAGACAGAGTTTCACTCTTGTTACCCAGGCTGGAGTGCAATGGCGCGATCTCGGCTCACCGCAACCTCTGCCTCCTGGGTTCAGGCAATTCTCCTGCCTCAACCTCCTGAGTAGCTGGGATTACAGGCACGCGCCACCATGCCCAGCTAATGTTTTGTATTTTTAGTAGAGACGGGGTTTCACCATGTTGACCAGGATGGTCTCGATCTCTTGACCTTGTGATCCACCCGCCTCGGCCTCCCAAAGTGCTGGGATTACAGGCTTGAGCCACCGCGCCCGGCCCCACATTTACTTTCTTAAACCACCTTTTTTCTAATTATCTGACTAAGTTATGTATTTCAGTTTTACTTTAGTGATTGAATTTGTGTTTTGGAACCTGGCTCTGGTGACCAAGTGGGTGATGAGCAGGGGAGGGCAAGGCTGGTGGCAGGGATATGTTGGGAGATGCTGCAGATTTGTCTAAGTGGAAGGTGGGGGCAGGATCCCGATGCATGAGTATGGGGTAGGGTGTGTGGAGAGGAGGGATCCACTCACCAGGACTGGCTTTAGGTGATATGGGTGGTGCTGTTCACTGAAGTGGGGCACATTGGAGCAGGAGGTTTGGGGGAAAGATGAATTCCTTAGCAACATTTTGAGTGTAAGGGTTGATGGGACACCTACGTTTGGCCAGGTTGGATAATGGAGTCTGGAGCTTAGCAGGGAGGTCAGGGCTGATGATACTGGTTTAGGTAGCATGAGCCTCGAGGTGGCACTTAGAGCTGTGAGGGAGGATGAGAATGTTTGAGAAGGTAAGAGAGCCTGGGAGAGTTAGGGAGGGTGGTGGGGAAAGGGAGAGTCAAGGAGCAGTGGGAACGATGCTGGTGAAATATAGTGTCCATATTACTTTTCTTTCCTTTTTTTTTGAGATGGAGTTTTGCTCTTGTTGCCCAGGCTGGAGTGCAATGGGACAATATCGGCTCACTGTAACCTCCACCTCCTCGATTCAAGCAATTCTTCTGTCTCAGCCTCCCGAGTAGCTGGGATTACAGGCATGTGCCACCACACTCAGATAATTTTTGTACTTTTAGTAGAAGCAGGGTTTCACCATGTTGGCCAGGCTGGTCTTGAACTCTGGGCCTCAGGTGATCTACCCACCTCAGCCTTCCAAAGTGCTGGGATTACAGGTGTGAGCCACTGCGCCCAAGCCAGTGTCAAGCTTTCTAAGAGGGGAGAGGAAGAGGGCTGATAGCAGAGCAAGGGGTGTGCTGGAGGGTCTGAAGCTCAGGAATTCTTGGGCCCAGCCTTGGGGTGAACTCAGCTTGGAGCCCCAAGGGTAGCAACACCAGGACTCACAGAAGGGTGTGTGCTTGGTGCTCTGCCAGCAGATGCCTGAGCTCTATGTAGGTTTATTGGAGGCCCAAAGGAGGTGGGTCCTCAGAGGCTTGGGGCGAGATCAAAGGAGGCTGAACCTTATCTGTGTCCTACCTATGGTGCTTGTGGCTAAACCCCTACACAATCCTTGCATGTGCTTATAGATGGCTTCCCAAATACATTGTGTGTGGCTGGTATTTCCTGTTAGAATGGGAGCTCCTTCATGAGAGGGACCACATCTCTTAACTTTCTCTGGCTCCTTCTCACAATCCTAGTCCACAAGGTGTGCTCAAAAATTGCTAGTCTGTAATATTTACGCATAAACTACTTTTGTTAAGCTTTTCGGTATGATGGGTGTTAGGTATGGTGGTGGGGCATGGGATTTTTTTGCACCTGGTGGGAGCAGGGCTGAGTGTGTGTTTTGGGTTTTTGGTGTTTTTCTTTTTTGTTTTTTTGAGATAGGGTATCACTCTGTTGCCCAAGCTAGAATGATGTGGTATAATCATAGCTCACTGCAGCCTTGACCTCCTCGGCTCAAGAGATCCTCCCACCTCAGCTTCCTAAGTAGCTGAGACTGTAGGCACAAACCACAATGCCTGGCTAATTTTTTATTTTTGTAGAGATGGGGGTCTCACTATGTTGCCCCTGGTCTCAAACCCCTGGGCTCAAGCAGTCCTTCTGCCTTGGCCTCCCAAAATGCTGGGATTATAGTCGTGAGCCACTATGCCAGCCACAAGCGTGTTGTTGACTGGAGGGATGTCGAGCTTCAAAGGCCAAGTGAATTAAATCAGTTTCAGTTCCCAGACTACCTGCCTTGGTATTACGGTGTGGGCCACAGGCAGTGAGTGGGAGGAGGCCTGGTGGTGGGTTTTCAGGCAGGCCCAAAGGACATGGTCTACCGGCTTCCTAGTTTCCTTTGAGAAATCCTGGTCAGTGCTTGCATTTATCCTGCCCTGCAGTCAGTTCTCATTTCCTTTTGCCCAGGGTCCCTATGAGCAGGTATTTGACCCTCTTTTCCAGGCCCGGAGTCACTACCATAGTCCACCATGATTTGCTTCTTTTTCACCCACAGCCCTATTCATTATTCCATCCTCTCAGCCTCACTTACTGCCTCTTCTACTCCCTGAGGACTCCTTCACCTAGGAAACCCAATTGCCACCTGTCCTGAGATTACTGCATTTCCTTTAGAGGCTCACCCCAGCCCCAAAGACCTTGGTTGAATCACAAGTGTTCTCTGTCCCAAGGCAGCATCTCATTCCTGAGTTAGGTTCCTTGGAATCTGTGTTCTGTCAGCCATGAGCCCCTGATGGGTCTGGGGACCTGAGATGCTGCAAGTGGCGAGGGGCAGAATGGAGGTGGGGCTGTGGCTGGCAAGCTCTGCCTAGCAAATGCCCATGCCTCTTGTAACCTCCAGAATCCCAGGGTCCTAGTCACCATAGTGTGTGCCGTCCACTCTGATTTTGAAGCTGCGTGGGTGATCTTGTTCCATTTGCCTCATTTTTTACTTCTCTATTCTAGGTCTTCTGTTCCATTTAACTTTTTAATAATTTTAGACTTACAAAAAAGTTACAAATACAGTACAAAGATTTCCCATACGTTCTTCATCTACCTTCCCCAAATGTTAAGATCTTACTACCATAGCACAATTGTCAACACCAAGAAATTAACATTGGCACAACACTATTAATTAAATTACAGAGGCTGGGAATGGTGGCTCATGCCTGTCATCCCAACACTTTGGAAGGCCTAGGTGGGTGGATCCTTGAGCCCAAGAGTTCAAGACAATCCTGGGCAACATAGAGAGACTCCATCTCTACCAAAAAAGTGAAAAAAAAGTCTACTCTGGGCTTTTTTGAATTTCACCCTTTTTTCTCCTACTCATGTGCTTTTTCTGTTCAAGGACCCCACGTTGCGTTTAGCAGTCACGTCCCCTTAGTCTCCCATCCGTAACAGTTCTCAGTCTTTCAGGTGTTTTATCCAGCTCCCCCCGCCCCACTTAAGAATGGGTGTGATGTAGGGAAATGGATCCGCCCTCTTTGGAAATGATGCAGCAGCTTGGTTTTGGAGACAGGACAAGAGACAGGGTTGGCCTTGGGCAGGGTGAGTTTTCCTTAGGGCAGCATGCACTACAAAACTTCTGCCATATTCCCTTTTGCCTGGGGTAAAGGATGCTGCTGCTGTTGTGTCTGTGTGTGTGACCACAGCCCACTTTCCCACCATGAGCCGGGGAGCACAGGGTGTCCTCCCCCAGGACTCCCAGTCATCACAGTTCTATTAAACTTTGGGCCTGCCTCCCTAAAAGCTCCCTGGCATGGGGTGGGTGGCCCTGCTATGCTGAGTAAGACCACCTGCCTGTGGGAGGACAGTGTAGAAGATACACACCTCATGGGACCCAGGTGTGGACATTGCTGGTTTGGTGGATATAGCTCCCTCTGACTCTACAGAGGGGTCTGTGCCCAGTTGACATCATGGCTGAGCTCTTCTAGGACTGGAAATTAGGAAGAGACTGAGACAGTGTCAAGATTAATGACTGTGGACTGGGCCCTCTTTCCGTCCTGCAGGACAGCAGTGGACCCAAGGTAGAGCTGACCCAAAACTCAGGGGTGTACATCTCGCAACTGCAGTCTGCTGAACAGCCATTGCCTGCCCCCACTGGAGGGGTCAGTGCTGGTCTAAGGTCCTCTAGGAAAGGTCAGTGTGTCAGGGGCCTGGTGGAGGAGAGGAACTGAGAACCCTGTTCACCCCTCACAGCCAGAGGAAGAAGCAGAAGCAACAGGCACATAAGCCTTTGGACACTGAGGCCAGTGGTCTAACCCAGGGGCTGTCCCACTTGCTTTGGGCAGTTGCCTCCTTCCACTTTCATAATCTTTTGGGCAGCAGGTTAAACCATTTTGGTGGCCAGGGACAGTGGCTCAGGCCTGTAATCCCAGCACTTTGGGAAGCTGAGGCGGGTACATCACCTGAGGTCAGGAGTTTGAGACCAGGCTGGCCAACATAGTGAAAGCTCGTCTTTACTAAAAATACAAAAAATGAGCTGAGTCTGTTGGTGGGCACCTGTAATCTCAGCTACTCAGGAGGCTGAGGCATGAGAATCACTTGAACCTGGGAGGTGGAGGTTGCAGTGAGCCAAGATTGCACCACTGCACTCCAGTCTGGGTGACAGAGCAAGAGCCTGTTTCAAAACAAACAAACAAAAAAAACGTTTGGCTATTGTGATCCTGTAACTTAGGGAAGGGAAGACTGAGAGGTAGGGGGCTGTCAGGGGGTAGAGAGGATGTTACTGGCTGGGGAAGAGGGGATGGATGATGCAGAAGTCACAAACTGGTAGCTCAAGGGCTGAAACTGATCCTGCCTTTTTTTTTTTTTTTTTTTTTTTGAGACAGAGTCTTATTCTGTTGCCCAGACTGGAGTGCAATGACACAATCTTGGCTCACTGCCACCTCCGCCTCCTGGCTTCAAGTGATTCTCCTGCCTCAGAGGAATAGGGGAGTTGAATAGCAGTGGGGCTTCAGGTGAACCCCAGGAAGAGAGAATAGCAGTGGGGATTGAAGCGAACCCCAGGCTAACTAGGAGGGCTCCTAAATGCAGATGGAGGGAGGAAGGCAAGGGGTCCTAGACCACTGCTCTAGTGATGAAGGAGCCAAGCACAGACCAGGCCTTAAGAGGTAGAGAAGATGCCTTCATTTTTATTCAGAATTGAAATAATCAACAGTTTAACTTCTTTGGTCCAATTTCTGGGTATGGCAGGTGCAACCTTAAAAGGGTCTCAGGTTTGGACAGTGGAAGACTCAAATGGAGATCCTGTTCTCTGCAGTCAGACCAGGACAGCTTGCATCTATCCGCTCAGGGCTCCTACCCAGCCACCCTGGGCTTGGGGCTAGGTCTGAACCCTTCTCTTCCTCCATTCTGTCTTCCTCAAAATACATCATGTGTGGTTGGGCTATAACCAGCACTGTCATCAAACAAGCATGGAGCCTTACAAGGGCACTGGAAAGACGATTTTGTTTTTTTGAGACAGAGTCTTGCTCTGTCGCCCAGGCTGGAGTACAATGGCACAATCTCAGCTCACTACAACCTCCGCCTCCTGGGTTCAAGTGATTCTCTTGCTTCAGCCTCCCAAGTAGCTGGGACTATAGGTGCACACCACCATGCCCAGCTAATTTTTGTATTTTTAGTACAGATGGGTTTTCACCTTGTTGGCCAAGATGGTCTCAATCTCTTGACCTCATGATCTACCTGCTTCAGCCTCCCAAAGTGCTGGGATTACAGGTGTGAGTCACCATGCCTGCCGGACTTTTTTTTTTTTTTTTTTTTTGAGACGGGGTCTGGCTCTGTCACTGAAGCTGGAGTGCAGTGGTGCATTCTTCGCCCATTGCAACCTCTGCCTCCCAGGTTCAAGCGATTCTTGTGCCTCAGTCTCCCAAGTAGCTGGGATTACAGGCATGTATCACCACAACTGGCTAATTTTTGTGTGTATATATATATTGTTTTTATTGATATGGAGTCTCACTCTGTTGCCCAGGCTGGAGTGCAGTGGAACAGTCTCAGCTCACTTGTAACCTTTGCCTTCCCGCTCAAGCAATTGTCCTGCCTCAGCCTCCTGAGTAGTTGGGATTACAGGCGCCCACCACCATACCCAGCTAATTTTTGTGTTTTTATTAGAGACCGGGTTTCACCATGTTGTCCACGCTGGTCTCAAACTGCTGACCTCGGGTGATCCGCCTGCCTCAGCCTCCCAAAGTGCTGGGATTATAGGCGTGAGCCACCATGCCCGGCCAATTTTTTTTTTTGTTGTTTGGTTTGTTTTTAAAAGAAACCAGGAGGAACCCGGGGCCGCAAGTGTCTTTGAAGTGTCAATGATCCCTCAATTCACATTAATTCTCGCAGCTAGCTGTGTTCTTCATCAATGTATGAGCTGAGTGATCCACCACTAAGACAATTTTTGTGTTTTTAGTAGAGACGGGGTTTCATCATGTTGCCCAGGTCTCGAACTCCTGACCTCAGGTGATCCGCCTGCTTCGGCCTCCCAAACTGTTGGGATTACAGGCGCGAGCCCCCACGCCTGGCTAATTATTATATTTTTTAGTAGAGATGGGGTTTTTCTACATTGGCCAGGCTGGTTTCAAACTCCTGCCCTCAAGTGATCCCCCTGCCTTGGCCTCCCAAAGTGCTGAGATTACAGGCATGAGCCACCACACCCGGCCAAAAAGATGATTTTAAAAATGGACTGGGTGGTTTGAAGGAAGGGCAAGGAAGCCCCATTTAGAGGTCTGGTAAAACAAACAAACAAAAAAACCAAAAAAAATACATATAATGCCTCAATTTGCCTTCAGGAGGGAAATCTTGCCCCATCCCCTTTTCTTCCAGGCATGGAATCCTAGTTTCTGGGATAATGAGCCCAGTGTCGAGTGTCAGCTGGACAGAGAGCAGGGGCACAAGGAGTGGCCTTTGGTACAAATGACGGTGGGGATGGAAGAGGGCAGAGGAGGAACCACACATGTGGGGCCCCCACCCTTGATCTGCACCCAGATTTTCATCAAGGGCCCATCAGGATCAGGTGTCTGTGGGAGCCTCTTGCCTAGGGTGAGCTTAGACTGCATTACTCCTTCAACAGCTCCCCTGCAACTCTCAAACAAAGGATAGGTTAAAGCCAGAGGAGGGCCAATTGGCCCGTAAGTCTTTCTGTGCTTTCTTGGTGCCATCGCTCGGCTAGGCAGAATACATTCTCTTGCTCCCTAACTCAGCCATCCCATGGGAGACAGAGATGATCAGATGTAACTTTTGAACCCCCATCTCACTGAAGAAGGGAAATCCTACAAGGGAAATGCTCGTCCTGCCCAGCTGGCAGCTGGCACCTTCATTTCCAAACGATGCTGCGGAGTCAGGTCAGTTTCTGTACTGGAAGCATAAAGCACGTGGCTTGGAATCAGCTCCCAGGAAAGGATCCTTCTTTGTGCCTGAGAGCAAAGCCAAGGAAAACGTGGGAGAAAGAGGTCACTTAGTTAATATTCCCCTTCTCTCCACCAATCCCCTTATTCAGAACACAGCAAGGCAGTTTTCTAGTCATGTAGTCCAAGCATGATGCAGTCCAAGAGATGCAGAGCCGAGGGGCTGAGGAAGAGGCTTCTGTGCCAAGCTGGATTCAGCTGGTGGTCTAGTATTGTCCACAGGGCTTCAGTAGTGGTAAGAAAGGCCCCCTGCTTATTAACGAAGAAGTAAAGGGCAGAGAACCTGGATCCATCTGAGACCCGTGGGCTTTTTACTTTTTCAGCCGTTTGCGGGTTGACTGGCTCTAAGGAAAAGCCGTTTGCTGGCAGACACAGGTGGCTCGTGACAAAGGGGAGTGGATAGCTCAAAACGAGCCTCACCACTCCTGAACAGACAGCGATCCCGGCTGTGTCCTTTTGAGGGTGAGTAAAAGCACATGTTGTCCTCTACCTGCTTGAAGCAGACTTGCCTGTCTCTTCAGGGTGGATGCTCTTCAGGGCCCCGTGGGGCTTAAACACATGTACTCAGCTAGCTCCAATCTTTTTTTTTTTTTTGAGACGGAGTTT
>NW_022436952.1:6116027-6128569 GCF_009761245.1 Sapajus apella | reverse complement strand
CCTCCTGAGTAGCTGGGATTACAGGCACACGCCACCATGCCCAGCTAGTTTTTTGTAGTTTTAGTAGAGACGGGGTTTCACCATGTTGACCAGGATGGTCTCGATCTCTTGACCTTGTGATCCACCCACCTCGGCCTCCCAAAGTGCTGGGATTACAGGCTTGAGCCACCGCGCCCGGCCCTAGCTGATTTTTTGTATTTTTAGTAGAGACGGGGTTTCACCATGTTGACCAGGATGGTCTCCATCTCTTGACCTCGTGATCCACCCACCTCGGCCTCCCAAAGTGCTGGGATTACAGGCTTGAGCCACCGCGCCCGGCCTAGCTCCAATCTTAATCTGCACCATATCACAACCCCTGACTTCCTAACAGCTCTGCAAAACAAAGCAAAACAGAGCCCCACTAAAATCTCAGGTTTATAGCACTTGCTATAACCAAAAGGCACAATCAACTTCTCTCTGGGGTACTAGGCAGGGGATAGAAGGAACCAGAATCTGTGGCCAGGGTCTTCTCTCAGGTGGAGCTGGGCTTCAGGACTCTCTAGCTGCCAGGTGCTCCCAGGAACCTGCCTGGCCCTTAACTTTGGGAAGGGACTTTGGCCCTTGGGGAAATGCATTTTTGCCAGACTGTAGCCTTCTGGAGGGGACTGGGCCAAGACTCCCTTGGCTTTCCTCTCTAATCTTCTTACTAATGGGCTTTGAGACCAATGCCTTCCTCCAGAGGTTAAGGAGGTGGGTGGAGTAGTTAGCTTGCTGGCTGAGGAAGTCACTGCTGTGACTTGGCTCCGTGGTATCTGCTTTGTGTACAAGCAAAACTGGCTTATGGAAGAAAAAAGCAGGAACACCTGCATTGGGCCTGGCCCTTGGAGGTGCTCTGGGGGCTTGTGTCATGAGGTACATGTGGCCGTGGCCCCATTTGGGCATGTGGCCTGGATTTGCCGACAGTCAGGAGGGCAAGGTCCTACCTTGGTCCCAGTGTGCACCGCTCTAACAGACCATAGCTCCCTCCTCTGGAGTCCCCTCTCCAAGCTCTCCAAGGGAAAAGACAAAGGAAGTCGAACTGCCAAGTTGCAGATTTTGCCTCAGGCAACTAAATTTATTAGCAAGAAAAAATTTTTGTCAGCCCAGTGCCGACCAACAAAGTACGTTAATAGAGGATAACAAATCTGTCACTTAATTCATAAAACATACCTCAAGCAGTTACAACTAAAAATAAAGTTGGATTTTTGTTTAATTTAAAAGCCTCAAAAATAACAAGCAATATGTTTTTTAAACATGTAGTAGACACAATTGTCTATTATACAATATACACTGTACACAAGTAGAGCTTGGGCCGGTCGGGGGTGAGATGAAGGGAGAGGGAGGAGGTTCAGGATGTGCAGGTGTTATCTGAATTCAGATTTGAGTTGAAATGCTGTGTCATTTAGAAAAGGGAATTGCTAGAGTGAGAAAAAAATTCATATGCTCATCATTGCCCCCCAAAACCCTCAACTGAAAGCAGGCATGTGGGGGGTGAATAACAAGGAAAGAAGGGAGCAATTAAATAAACTTCTTTAAAGCACACACAGTACACAGTGTTCATCATCTGAAGTAGAGAGTATAAGGCAACGTTCTCCATAGAAAAAGAGGGATCAGGAGGAGTCGGTGGGTATCTTTACTTTTTAAATAGAGCTGGAATGTGCTGGAGGAGAGGTTATGGCAGGGCTGGGCACATGGAGTGGAGGTGGCCCCGAGTCTCTCCAGAGGTGGGTGCCGAGCCCCAGGGTGTCCACAGTAGTGAACAGGGCCGGGGAGGTGCAGGAGAGGGGGCATGGCACGATGCGACTCCGGCAGTGTTGGGAGCGGGGATTGGGGTAGGGAGTGGGGGCTCACTTTGCTCCTCGACGGAGTGAAATGCATGTTTTTCCTTTGGAAATAAGGGTTCCCACGCGTCCTGGTTTAGAACGTCTCATTGGGCATGGCCAGTGTCCACAGTCTGGGCAGGCCGGGAGCTCGTGGTGAGGGGAAGGGCCAAGGCAGAGCCAAGGGGCTTCGGAAGGAGGACAGTACAGGGAGCAGAGTCCCTTTCTGTGGGGACAGTCAAAGAACAGGAGTGGGGCTGAGGGCGGGCCCAAGGCAGCCACAGGGCTCCTTTTCCAGCAGGGGCCCAGGGAGGACACAGGTGGGGGACTGCATCTTCAGGGCCTCCCACCGCAGTTGGCCTTACAAGTTCTTCGTGACCAGGTGGGTCTTGTAATGCTTGGTGAGGTGGTCACTCCTCATGAAGCGCTTCTGACACTGGGCGCACTCAAAGCGTTTGTCCCCTGGGAAGAGGAAATGCCCATCACCCACAGACCCTGTGCATAGACCCTGTCCCTGCCCAAAAAGGTGGGGTGCATGTGAGGGGCACCCAATCAAGCTGACATGGCCTGTCACCACATTCTGCCCATCTTCTGCTCTCACATTTGCTCCCTGGTGCCTATGCATCTAAATCTTTTTTTTTTTTTTTTTGAAATGGAGTCTTGCTCTGTTGCCCAGGCTGGGGCACAAGCTATGCTCATTGCAACCTCTACCTCTATCTATGTTCAATCAATTCTCCTGTCTCAGCCTCCAAAGTAGCTGGGACTACAGGTGCCCACCCCTGTGCTCAGATAATTTTTGCATTTTTGTAGAGATGGGGTTTTGCCATGTTGGCCAGGCTGGTCTCAAACTCCTGACCTCAGGTAATCTGCCCCAGGACAGGTGTCTGCTCACTCTGGGCATTCACTACAGCAATGTTTGCCGAAAGTGTGTGTGTGGACCACTGTGGATACCCAGGACAATTTCAGGTGGTAGATGGATGAACTTTGTATTTTTGAGAGATGGGGGTCTTGCTATGTTGCCCTGGCTGGTCTCAAACTCCTGGGCTCAAGCGATCACCTGCCTCAGCCTCCCAAAGTGCTGGGATTACAGGTGTGAACCACTGTGCCTAGCCTGGATCAACTTTTTTTTTTTTTTTTTTTTTTAGTAGAGATGATGGGGTTTCACCATGTTGGCCAGGATGGTATTGATCTCCTGACCTCGTGATCCATCCGCCTCAGCCTCCCAAAGTGCTGGGATTACAGGCATGAGCCACCACGGGATCAATATTTTTAATAGTTTTGCATTGACTTGCCAGTACATAAAACTGTAACTGTGATATCTCACTTCGGCAGGCAAAGGAAGAAGGATCAACTGAGCCCAGGAGTTTAAGACCAGCCTGGCAACACAGTGAGAGCCTGTCTCTACCAAAAATTTAAAGATTAGCCAGGTGTGGTGGTACACGCCTGTAGTGTCAGCTACTCGGGAGGTTGAGGTCGGAGAATCGCTCGAGCCCAGGAGTTCAAGACTGCAGTGAGCCAAGATTGTGCCACTGCACTCCAGCCTGGGTGACAGAGTGAGATCCTGTCTCAAAAAAAAAAGTCTGTGGCTCCACCAGTCACTAGCTGTGTGACTGGGCCACCACCTCTCCATTCCTCAGTAAAATGGGCATCAACAGGCTGGTCATAGTGGCTCACACCTGTATTCCTAGCACTTTGGGAGGCTGAGGTGGGTAGATTACCTGAGATCAGGGGTTTGAGACCAGTCTGGCCAACATGTTGAAACCCCATCTCTACTAAAAATACAAAAATTAGCTGGGCGTGGTGGCGGGTGCCTGTAATTCCAGCTACTCAGGAAGCTGAGGCAGGAGAATTGCTTGATCCCGATGGGGCAGAGGTTGCAGTGGGCCAAAACTGTGCCACTTCACTCACCAGGATCAACTGAGTTATAAAGTGCTTAGTATTGTGCCTGGCACACTATGTCAGTGTTTGTTAAATAACTCTATGGACATGGCAAAGTTATCAAGCTGTGTCATGCAATAAAAACTATTCTTTTCCCATTACTTTGGGAAACAACAGTGATAATGGAATGGCTTGAAAATAATTTCTTATGCTGTCCCTGGACAGTCTGTAGCTCTTGCTTAGTGTGGCAGTTCCAGGAGTGTCAATGTTGCTAAGGGTCATAGAGTGGGGATGGGGGGAGAGGCAGGAAGCTGACCTGTGTGGGTACGAGCATGCCGCTGGAGTTCGTCACTCCGTGTGAACCTCTTCCCACAGAAGAACCAGTTGCAGACAAAGGGCCGCTCACCAGTGTGCAGGCGCACGTGGGCACGCAGCAAGGATGTCTTACGGAACGTCTTGCCACAGTCAGGGATATGGCACACATGCTTCTTCTTGCCCTGCTCTCCAGACCTGAGAGTTGGGGTGAGGGTGGAGTGGAGGGAATGGGAAGAGGAGAGAAAAGAGGTAGAGGACGGGGGCAGGAATGAGATGCAGTGAGGATGTGGGGTCAGGTCAGAAAGCACAAGGAGGCAGGAGGCAAGGTGGCATAGAGCCACCAGCTCTTCCCCACCTGGTCTGTGCCAGCTTGCAGCCCTGGACAACTGTCCAGGAGGGGCTTGGAGAACACAGTTAGACTAGCCTTGTGGCTTGGCCCCTCTCCTTGAATTACCTCTTCTCCCCATCCTTGCAGTTGGGACACGTGCAGGCCATGCGGCGCCGCTTTTCCCCGGGCTGGGTATCTCCGGCCAGGGCTTGTTCCATTTGCAGCTGGATCTGGGTGGGGCTCAGCCCACTGATGGTCAGGTTGTTCCCAGAAACATTCTGCACTGTCAGCTGCTGCTGCCCTGCGGGGGGACAAAGAGGGCAGAGTTCAGGGTGAGGAAGCCTGAAATCTCCAGTCAACCTTTCTGCCCTTCTGCACATGACAAAGATGATAATCACGGCAGCTATTTTTGAGAGCCTGCTGTAGGTCAGACACCATTTTAGGGATCTTGTATGTATTCACTCATTTAATGTTCATGACCCTATAAAATAGGTATTATCATCAGCACTTTACAGATGAAGAAACTGAGGCTCCATAACATATCAAGGTCACACAGCTAGTAAGTGGTAGAACCCAGATCTGAACCGAGGAAGCCCATGCCCTAAACCACTGTACCATGCAGGCAGAATCTGCTTTAAAATACTGCGCACATGATTTCGGTTGGGAAGGGTCTTGTCTTGGACATGTCTTCCTGAATCTTCTCCAACCTTAGGCCCTTGTGAGGTATCAACTCTGCTTTTAGGAAAGTCTCCAGGGATATCTATTAATAAGACAGGTCAAGGCTGGGTATAGTGGCTCATACCTGTAATCCCAGCACTCTGGGAGGCAAAAGAATGCTTGAGTCCAGGAGTTCAAGACCAGCCTGAGCAACCTATAGGGAGACCCCATCTCTACAAAAAACTAAAAAATTGGCCAGGCATGGTGCTACATGCCTGTAGTCCCAGCTACTCAGTAAGCGGAAGTACAAGGGCTGCTTGAGCCCAGGAGGTTAAGGCTGCACTGAGCCATGATCATGCTACTGCACTCCAGCCTGGGTGATAGAGCGAGGCCCTGAGGCCATGTCTCAAAAAAAAAAAAAAAAAGAAAAAAACAACAACAACAAATAAAAGGACACAGTTCTATGGGCTTTGGAAAAAAAATCAGATCCTCTAGGATACCTTATCCTCCTGGGGGTCACCTCAAGAGGGAAAATCAAATGTGTTAAACTGCTAAAAATTCATTAAGGATGAAGAGAAATTCAGAGAGCTCCCACTAGATAAGGAGCCATTTTTGCTTAAGGGCAAAATGGCTAGTTTGCTCCAATTTTCCCCCTGGTTATTTGCCAGGCTGATTTCACAGCATAAATCTCACCACTGAACTGAAGTGCAGCACAAATTATTCCCACTGCCTGGGGTTCCCTCCTTTTCTTCCAACCTTAACTCAAGGCTTTCTCCTCCAAGAAGCCGTTTTTGTGTTTAGATGTTAGTTGGAAAGTTTCCCGAGTACATCTGTCTTCTCTGTCTTTAGCTGTCAGATGGAGACATGTGCCTTAAACTATCTGAGTGCTACTGTAAGGACTAGGTGAGAAACTGCAGGTGGACATGCCCTTAAGCTGGACACATCCTCACTATTGTTACTGGGAATCCTGGGGCCAACCCATAGTTTTCACCTGCTAAGAGCACAGGTACCACTATGGCCACAGGGGTCATCCTCACCGCCCTGGCCACAGGGGCCATCCTCACCGCCTGTGTTGGTGATGGTGACAGGCACGCCCTGGACCTGGACACCGTTAATGTTGATGGTCTGCATTGCCTGGGCAGCTGCTGCCAACTGGGCTGCATTCAGGCTGATGATGCTCCCAGCAGGGGCAATCTTTGGCAGGGGACGTTCTTTTCGGAGAATTGCAGCTGAGTGCTTTTTGCTGGTCCCGCTGAGATGGGAAGCACGGGATGCAGGGCTGCTACAGGTGGTGTTAGAGGTTGCCGCAGCTGATGCTGGGGGACTGTCCTGGACAAGGACTGTCTGCACCTCACCGGAAGGTGTACGGATGTAGACCTGGGAGGGGCCAGAGAGAAAAAAGTCAGTGCCTGGAAGAGAGTAGGCTTCTGGGGCCTTCAAATGTATCCTGCCCAAGTGAGAACTGGAGGCACCCATCAGCCAAAAGTCTCCTCCTCTCAACTCACCTAAGCCTAAATTTATACACAGCCGATGCTCAACAAAGGGCTGCTGGCATCCTATACTAAGATGGCAAATGCTGACCATTGATTTGAAACCAAGCATTTAATTTACTTAGCATGGAAAAATATAATTGCCAACTATCAGAACTGGAGATTTAGAAGGCAGTGCACTGTGAATTACCATCAAACAAACAACACTGGTTCACTTTGGTTTTTAAGAGCCACATATTAGAGCCCAGGAGTTCCAGGTTATAGTAAGCTACGATCCCTCTACTGCACTTAGCCTGGGTGACACAGCAAGATGCTGTCTCAAAAAAAAAAAAAAAAAAAAGTTTCTGGTCTTTGTAATCAGAAAAAAAAAAAGCCACATATTAATGAAAAACAACTTTTCTCCAATTCAGATTGGCAAAGTAGGAAAAACAAAATGTGCTCATCGTTGGTGAGACAGCAGGAAACAGGCATGTACTCGTATATTAGGAGTGGAAGTATGATGTGGGCTAAACTTGCCGGAAGGAAATTTGGGAATATGTATCAAAAACCTTAAAAATATGTATGTTAGAGTCTGAGCGGGACAGGAAGGGCATCTGTAGCAGGGAGGAGGGTGTCCGTGACGGTGGCAGGCTGGCTGCATACTGGAGGACTTACCCAGAAAGGAAGTATGTTAAGGATAGTGGGGGTGAGGGCTCTCACTGTCACAGAAGGGAGTTATCGAAAGGAAGAAGGCCAGACAGAATGCTGCGGTGCTAGATGGGAATTAGAGACATTCGTGGAAACTCATGGGACTCAATATATATAGACAGAGAAATATAGATTCAAATGTGTGTATATATGTACATGTATGTATGTGTGTGTGTGTGCCCTTATATAAGTTTATCTATCTATATCTATCTATGTAGGCATTGCATAGGTATGTCTATTTATATATACTTCCTAGCTGTGTCCATTGAGAAGGGCTGGGACCAGCCATGCCCAGTAGGAATGAGCTTACCTAGCATCCAGGTCTTAGTTGTAACTTACATGCTCCACTAAAAGGAACCCAACTCCTTGGAGAAACAGTTGATTCCAGGGTGGGGGCAGGGAAGGTACAAGAAAAGCTTGGAACACTTGTACCAGAAAGTAAAGAAATGCTTACAGAATGGTGGGGACTTGAAAAGATACAAGCCAGCTTAAAGGGGCTGCCACTGGCCAAATCTAGGTCAATGAAAAATCAAAATAATAGTACTAACAGATTATAACTCAGTAAATAAAACAGGAATCTGGGCCAGGTGCGGTGGCTCACGCCTGTAATCCCAGCACTTTGGGAGGCCAAGGCAGGCAGATCATGAGGTCAGGAGTTTGAGACTAGACTGGCCAACATGGTGAAACACCGCCTCTACTAAAAATACAAAAATTAGCCCAGCGTGGTGGTGCATGTCTATAATCCCAGCTACTCGGGAGGCTGAGGAAGGAGAATTGCCTGAACCTGAGAGGCGGAGGTTGTAGTGAGCCAAAATCACGCCTCTGCACTCCAGCCCGGATGCCAGGAGCAAGACCAAACAAACAGGAATCTGGCTGGGTTTGGTGGCTCACATCTATAATCCCAGCACTTTGGGAAGCCGATGCAGGTGAATCACTTGAGGTCAGTGGTTTGATATCAGCTTGGTCAAAATGGTGAAACCTTGTCTCTACTAAAAATACAAAAAAATACAAAAAAAAAATTAGCAAGGGGTGATGGCACACTCCTATAATCCCAGCTACTGGGGAGACTGAGGTAGGAGAACTGCTTGAACACAGGAGGTGGAGGTTGCAGTGAGCCAAGATTGCGATACTGCATTCCAGCCTGGGTGACAGAACAAGACTCCATCTCAAAAAACAAAAAACAGGCCAGGCAGGGTGGCTCACACCTGTAATCCCAGCACTTTGGGAGGCTGAGGCAGGTGGATCATGAGGTCAGGAGATCAAGACTATCCTGGCCAACATAGTGAAACCCCATCTCTACTAAAAATACAAAAATTAGCTGGGCATGGTGGTGTGCACCTGTAATCTCAGCTACTCAGGAGGCTGATGCAGGAGAATCACTTGAACCTGGGAGGCAGAGGTTGCAGTGAGCCAAGATCGCGCCACTGCACTCCAGCCTGGCGACAGAGCAAGACTCCATCTCAAAAAGAAAAAAAAGGAATCTGTGAGTCCATAATGACATAAATAAATAAATGGAGAGGAAGAAAATGATAAAATGTAAAAAAAGGCCATCACATTGTTCAATGAGAGGCACCAGGAATCCTAGAAAAAATGGTTGATCCTAAGGCTGAGGCTGGGAAAATATAAGGAATGAAGTTCAGACACATGCTACAACACGGATGAACCCTGAAACATTATGCTAAGTGAAGGAGGCCAGTCACCGGACAGGTGCTACAACATGGATGAACCTTGAAAACATTAAAAATAGACTAGTGGTTTCCAGGGGCTGCGGAGAGGAGGAAATAAATGGGGAGTGAGGTTAAAGGGTAGAGTTTCTTTTTGGGGTGACGAAAATGTTCTAAAATTATATAGAGGTAATGGCTGCACAATTCTGTGAATATACTAAAAATCACTGAATTGTATACTTTAAAAGGGTGAGTTTCATAGTATGTGAATGTCTCAATAATAAAGTTGATTTTATTAAAAAAAGAATGAGAGCCTGTCAGAGGGATATTAACAGCCAACCCGAAAAAGCTGCCAATGGCCAAAGTTGACCTTGAGCCTTCAAAAGTGTCAAGGTCATGACAGTCAAGTAAAGAATGAGGAAGTGTTTCAGACCAAAACAGACTAAGGAGACAACTTAAGGTAATGTGTAATACTGGATCAGATCCTTTCGCCACAGAGGAATTAGTGGGGCAAATGGTGAAAACTTAGTGGGGTCTTGGAATTAGTCGTGTGTTTCATTGCTAATTTCCTGGGTTTGACAATTGTATTGTGGTAATGTAGAATGTCCTTGTCTGTAGGAATTAAAATATTCAGAAGTGACAAGGGGGATCATAGCGGCAATTTACACTCAATTGAGTCAAGAGGAAAAAAGTTCTTTGTAAAAAAATCCTGCTGTGATTTTGATTGGAGTTATTTTTAATTCCTGGATTATTTATGAGTGTTTCTTTTCACTTAAAAGCTAACAAACATCCCATCTCTTTTCATTTATTTATTTATGTACTTATTTTTTAATAGAGACAGGGTCTCTGTCACCCAGGCTAAAATGCAGTAGCACGATCATAGCTCACTGCAGCCTCAAACTCATGCGCTCAAGTGATCCTCCCACCTCAGCCTCCTTGAGCAGCTAGGACTACAGGTGTACACTAACATACCTCGCTAATTTTTAAATTTTAAATTTGTTTGTAGAGATGAAGTCCTGCTATGGCACAGGCTGGTCTTGAATTCCTGGGCTCAAGCGATCTCTAGACTCAGCCTCCCAAAGTGCTGGGATTACAGGTATAAACTACCTCGCCTGGCCCATCTCTTAGTAAATATGCAAATCTCATTCCCAATTTTTTGATATGTGCCCCTTTTTCAAATCACTGATCTTTTATGTCTGATTTTATGTGTATATGTATATGCATGCACGAGTGTGTATTTGCATCTGAAGGTTTAGCAAGCTTTTTTTTTTTTTTCTTTATCCTGTAAAATCAAAAGCAAAGCAAGCTTTTTTTATAAAGGGCCAGAGAGTAAATATTTTAGGCGTTGCGGGCCATATTGTCTCTGCTACTTAACTCTGCTACTGTAGTGCAAGGGCAACTCAAATGGATGTGTCTGTGTTCCAATTAAACTTCATCTACAAAAACAGGTGGGTGGGCTAGATTTGGCTTGAAAGTTGGTTGCAGACTGCAAACCTCTAATATAGAACACAAATTGTTTTAAAATGTGCACGTCCTTGACCCACTTTTAGGGATTTATAATTTAGCTACAAGATTGGAAATAACCTAGATATATACAGGTAACAGAGTATCAGTTGTGTAACAGTCAGCATGTTGGGATGATACAAAGCTGTGTAGTCATGAAAAAATAATGCTGTAGCCTAATCTTTCTGCATATGTATCATTACTTCCTTAGGGAAGACCTGGGTTTAAGTCCTGTCTCCATCAACCTCAAGATATGGGACCTCATGGAAGGGAGGGGAGGCAATGCCGAGGATGTGCACCTGAGCAGGTGCCCCAATTCTTCACCTGTAAGGTAGGTCTGATCATGAGAATTCACAGACATTGTGAAAACGACTTATTAAAAAAACCACCTGGCAACATAAATTATGCCAGAAGGGTGAATTCCTATGTGACTTCTATGTCCACAACTCAAATTCAAGGGCTGTCTTCTCCACCCAGAAAATTATACAACTCCCCACTGTAAGTCAGTCGGTTCTCCCTCTAGAGAAAACTAAGTCATAAATTCCTCAATGGCAGGAATTTTTTTTTTGAGACAGAGTCACACTCTGTCGCCCAGGTTGGAGTGCAGTGGCTCTATCTCTGCTCACTGCAAGCTCTGCCTCCCGGGTTCAAGCGATTCTGCTGCCTCAGCTTCCCAAGTAGGTGGGATTACAGGTGCTTGCCACCATGCTCAGCTAACCTTTTTTTTTTGAGATAGAGTTTCACTTTTGTTGCCCAGGCTGGAGTGCAATGGCACAATCTCTGCTCACGGCAACCTCCGCCTCCCAGGTTCAAGCAATTCTCCTGCCTCAGCCCCACGAGTAGCTGGGATTACAGACGTGCACCACCAGGTCAAGCTAATTTTGCATTTTTAGTAGAGACAGGGTTTCTCCATGTTGGTCAGGCTGGTCTTGAACTCCCGACCTCAGGTGATTCGCCTGCCTCCGCCTCCCAAAGTGCTGGGATTACAGGTGTAAGCCACCACACTTGGCCTAATTTTTTAATTTTTTTATTAGAGATGGGGTTTCACCATGTGTTGGCCAGGCTAGTCTTGAACTCCTGACCTCAAGCCATCCGCCCACCTCAACCTCCCAAGGGGATTACAGGCATGAGCCACCACACCTGGCCAGAACTGTTTTTTATATTTAAAAAAAAAAAAGTGCTCCCCAATTTTAATGGTAGCACCTGCTACACATAAGACACAAGAGTTGGCCTGGTGTGGTGGCTCATGCCTGTAATCCCAGCACTATGGGAGGCCAGGGCAGGTGGATCGCCTGAGGTCGGAAATTTGAGACCAGCCTGGCCAGCAGGGTGAAACCCCCGTCTCTACTAAAAATACAGAAATTAGCAGGGTGTGGTGGCAGGCACCTGTAATCCCAAACTCCTCTGGGAGGTGGAGGTTGCAGTGAGCCCAAGTGGCACCACTGCACTCCAGCCTGGGCAGCAGAGTGAGACTCTGAAGCTATAAATCTGAGTTGACTCCTGACTCCTGTCATTTATGTCCTATTTGATCTTGGATACTTCATAAATTCTCTGAGTTCTGGGTTCTCCATTTGCAACATGGGCACAATTTCTGGCACTTGGTAGGCATGCACAAAGAATAAAACTTGCTTCAAAGAACCAAAGAGATTCCAGAGTATTAGAGCACATTAATAAATGCCAAAAATAAGAACATTCTTGTTCAATTCGGCATCCCGGTTTGGCAGAGAGCAGTGGCTTAGCCTGGCATGTGGCATACACCCATAGTCCTGGCTACTCAGAGGCTGAGGTGGGAGGATCGCTTGAGGAGACTGAGACTGTAGTGACTGCATCACTACACTCCATCCCGGACAACACAGTAAGACCCTGTCTCAAAAAACACACCCTAAAACAAACAAACATTCCAGATGAATCTAGCCTAAATATTCCTGCTATAAAGCTAGGCTGCTCTTCCTATTGTTTTCTTGTCATTAATAATGATCATCATTTTTCTCATTCATTTTCTTACTTCACATAAAATTCTATGGTTTTCATTCTTGGAATGAAATGGATTGGAATGTTTTCATTCTTGCCACTGAGTATGTAATTCTATAATCAAAAATAAGTGTTATTAAAAATTATGTATCTGTCCCCTTTCCACTCCCCCCAAAAAAAAACCCATAAAGAGGCCGGGCGCGGTGGCTCA
>NW_022436952.1:6096019-6115927 GCF_009761245.1 Sapajus apella | reverse complement strand
GGGGGCGGGAGCGCCCCATTGGAACACCTGCGGAGTGTAAAAGGGGCAGGGCAATATAAAAAAAAAAAAAAAAAAAAAAAAAAAAAAAAAAAAAACCCATAAGGAAAAAGGGCCAAAATACCCCTATGTTTCATTCATCTAATTTCTAAAGATAAGCAGTACTTGGCCCTATGAACTAAAGAGAGTGCATTTGTCAGGTAGAAATGGTCACTTACTGCCCACCCCAAAACATTCTGACTCTCAAAGGTCTTATCAAGCTGGGAGATGACCAGCATCATCGTCAAAGCAAGCCAAGAAGAGGTAATCAGAGGAGGAGGAGGGAGAGGAGGACAGTACAGGGGGTATGGTACCTGAGTAGGTGTCGGCTCAGCTGCCTGGATCTGAAAGTTCTGGGAGGGCTTCTGGGGGACAGTGGGGAGGGTGGCAGATGCCGCCTGTACCACCCGAAGAGCCTGCTGGGGGATCTGCACCACCTGCTGCTGCTCAGCCTTGGGGGGTACCACCTGGACCTGCTGGACCACAGCTGGCTGGCCCCCACCAGGGCTCTGAACAATGAGCAGGTTGTTTCCTGCCTGGATGATGTTGTCAGCGGTAGTCTCAATCAGCACCGTCTCCACCTGCTCAGCCACAGCCACAGGGGGCTGGGAGGCAGGAAGGCTCTTCTTCCTTGCTTTCTTGTTAGTCTTAGACAGCGGGGTTGGGGGGCTTTCAGTGAGGAGCTGAGTGGGCGCCCCAGTGTCACTGGTGTTCACGAGGTTGTTGACGGGCAGAGTGAGCGTCACGTTGCCGCCCCCACCTGTCAACTTTACCACATTGGCCCCGCTCTGCACCGGGGTGGTCGTACTCGACTTCTGGATGGGGGCTGGCTTGATGGGTACAGGCTTGTGACTGGACGGTGAGGGGGTGATGATGGCTTGGTTGGTGCCAGGGATGATCTGGATCTGGTTGGTGAGATTGGGCTGCACTTGGATGGTTTGGGAACTGCTTGCCTGAATCTGAGGGACCGCCTGGTACTGGATATTGGAATTTGATCGGGTCCCTTTGTTGATCATGGTGGGATTCTGGATAGCGAACACCAGCTGCCCTCCAGGATAGGAGGCGCTCAGTTGTGACCCCTGAATCTGAAGTATATTTCCTTTGGAGGACAAGATTCCAAAGCTATTCTTGCTGGGGCTGACAGGGAGAGGGGCAGGTTTGATAGGGACAAGTTTCCGCGGTGTGGGTTGCGGGGGAGCAGGAGGTGTCACAGCAGCTTCAACTGCTGGGGGGCCAATTTTGCTACATGTTGCAGCAAGCAGGGCTAAGGGAGATGGCTGGGAGTCCTGCAAAAAAAAAAAAAAACAGCAGAGAGGAGGAGTGAGACAGGATGCACGCTGCCCAGCCGCCTCTGTCCATGATCCTCTCCTCCTAGTGGCATTCCACACCGCTCCTCCCCACCTCTGTGGCAGGCATGTTGCCAGCACCCTCCCCTGCTTGGCACCTGGATCCCTTTATCTACTGGTTTCTCCATTAAGGGAGGGAGAAAAGGTGGGCAGTGTCTTTCTCAGGAAGGAACCCCGGGCAGCACCCCAAAGACAGGGTGACTAACAATGCAAGCTGATTTCCTACTCCCCACTGGCCTTGTTTCTAAGGACACTGAAGCATGTTTGGCTCTTAGATGGATTTTCGTTAGCCCACCCCAGGGATTCAGGTGTCCCTGATTGCTCAACTGAGGAGAGGAGGGAGGAAGAAAGAAATAGAGGGGCAAAAGGAGGAATAAACATTTCGGTAAAGTGCTTTTTAGTACTCAGAACGTATAACTTTATAGATTGGGGAGGGCTGAACTTTTGAGACAATGAGAGAGCCTCTGTTTTCCTTTCATATGTAGTGAGGTCTGGTGGAAGGAACATTGAGTTTAATCCTTGTTTCTCCCCCTGACCCAACTGTGGCACCTTAGATAAATGACCATGGTTTCTCAGTAAAGAAAACGTGGCTAATTGAACCTTCCCCAGTTGTATAACCTAGGGTATTTATAGTGAGACAGTGAAGAGAGAGTGTTTTCGGTGAGTCTGTCCAGGATGCTGCAGCCCCAAGCCCTCAGAGCCCACTGCCTACTCGCCTGGGTGGTGGAGGCAGCAGGCTGCAGGTAGTCACTGGGACTGACAGCGGCAGTGGCAGCCATGCTGGTCTGTGAATCTGTTGGAAGAAAAGAGATGGAGTAATGTATAAGATGCCCAAAAAGAACCCAAGCCCACTTGCTTCAGATTTTCTTTTCTTTTTTTTTTTTGAAATGGAATTTTGCTTGTTGCCTAGACTGGCGTGCAGTGGCTTGATCTCGGTTCACTGAAACCTCTGCCTCCCAAGTTCAAGCTATTCTCTTGCCTCAGCCTCTCGAGTAGTTGGGATTATGGGTATATGCCACCACATCCAGCTAATTGTTTGTGTTTTTAGTAGAGATGGAGTTTCACCGTGTTAGGCAGGATGGTCTCATTCTCTTGACCTTGTGATCTACCCGCCTCGGCCTCCCAAAGTGCTGGGATTACAGGCATGAGTCATCACACCCAGCCAGATTTCTTTTTGCCTCTATTTGTTGCTGCTTCTCTAAGGGAAGTTAATGGTTTTCCCCAGACTTCCCCACCCTAGGTTGACAGCCTTATATCTATTTCAGAAGATGACCTTCTCCTCTCCTCAGACTCAGCCATCTGAGGCTATGAGGACAGCTGGTCCTGCTGTCATTGGACCGCCCCCTCCAGCCACCACAGTCTGGGATAACATGAAAATAATCAAGACTACACAAGGATTTTCTTCTGTAACTCAGCTATGCCCTCTCTGCTGGGCACTGCTGGTTCTTCACAGCTAACGTGGAACCCCTCTATGATGAGCAGGGGGAACTCCCCAGCTAACCCTCTAGCTGTAACTCAAGCCTCCTGCAAACTCCTGCTGTAGACAGACGCCAAAACTGACAGGGAAGCATGGCTCAGCCAGGATTTCTGACAAGGAGGACACACCTCCTCCATTCCCAAGTCTTGGATGTTTTATGTTCAGCCTTCACCACAAAGGCTGGTGGCCCCAGGCAGCATATAAAACACATAGGTCAATTCTTTACGTGAATTTACACTTTTACATAGTACAACAGGCATGGGCCCACAGGCATCAACCAAGACTCGGTAGAGCTAATGACTAACTGGATATAACAGGAGAAGGAAAACAGAGTAAATTCTATTTTTGTTTAAATGTGTATATATTTCTTTTTCTGTTTTTGAGACACAGTCTCATTCTGTTGCCAAGCTGGAGTACAGTGGCGTGATCTCAATTCACCGCAACCTCTGCCTCCAGGTTTCAAGTGATTCTCCTGCCTCAGCCTTCCAAGTGGCTGGAACTATAGGCATGCACCACCATGCCCAACTAATTTTTGTATTTTCAGTAAAGACAGGGTTTCACCATGTTGGCCAGGGTGGTCTTGATTTCTTGACTTCATGATCTGCCTCCCTGGCCTCCCAAAGTGCCAGTATTATAGGTACGAGCCACTGCGCCCGGCCCGTGTGTATATATTTCTATATATGAATATAACCAAATAGGAAAAAGTCTTAAGCCATTATCTCCTAGTGGTAGAGTTTTGTTTGACTTTAATTTGCACCTTATTTTTCTATATTTTCTCATTTTCCCATGATAAATATGCTCTATTGTACTTTAAAAAAAAATAAAGAAAAATAAGGTTGAGGAAGCAATGAAGGGATTCTCTACTGTGCTCTGAAGTCATCTAAAAGAGGCCAGATACAGTAGCTCATGCGTGTAATCCTAGCACTTTGGGAAGCCGAGGTGGGAAGATTGCTTGAGCCCAGGAGTTCAAGACCAGCCTAAGCAACATAGGTAGACCCTGTCCCTAATAAAAATTTTTTAAAAAGAAAAAAACACAAGATCAGGAAAATGAGAGTCATGAGGATTTTAGAAGAAAGAATCTATGCCATCTTAAAGTTTATAAATCACTAAGGAAAAAAGAAAAGAAAAGAACACCAGGTAGAATCAGACTTGAACCCTGGACCTTTGGAAAGCAGATTTCAGTAAGTACAGAAATAAGAGGGGTATTACTTTGAGGACTCAAAAAGAAAAAAAGGCTCAGGGTGCATTCGGCTTGGAAGGCTAAGATGGAAGGATCATTTGAGGCCAGGAATTTGAGGCTGCAGTGCCCTATATCACACTTGTGAACAGCCACAACATTCCTGCCTGGATTACATAGCAAGACCCTAACTCAAACGAAAAGGCTCAGGAGTTAAGCCCTTCTAAGGAATTTGGCAAAAAGAGGATAGGTATCGGGCCAGGTGTGGTGGTTTACGCCTGTAATCCTAGCACTTTGGGAGGCTGAGGTGAGCAGACTGCCTGAGCTCAGGAGTTCGAGACCACCCTGGGCAACATGGCAAAACCCCATCTGTACTAAAAATACAAAAAATTAGCCAGGCGTGGTAGCAGGTGCCTGTAATCCCAGCTACTTGGGAGGCTGAGGCAATAGAATCACTTGAACCTAAGAGGTGAAGGTTGCAGTGAGCTGAGAAAACAGGACTGCACTCCAGCCTGGACAACATAGTGAGACTCTGTCTCAAAAAAAAAAGGAAAGCAGGACCGATATTGGGAAAGCAGAACCATTCACATTTTGGCTGGCCTCAGGCTTCTCTTGTTTGGAAGAACAATTCTTAAATGGGGAAAAGTAAAGAAAAGGTGAAGGCACTGGGCGCAGTGACTCATGCCTGTAATTCCAACGCTTTGAGAAGGTGAAGTGTGAGGACTGCTTGAGGCCAGGAATTCAAGACCAGCCTGGGCAACATAGGGAGACCCCAACTCTACAAAAAAATTTAAAAATTAGCCTGACATGGTGGCACATGCCTGTGGTCCCAGTTACTTGAGTGATGCAGCAAGACCTCCACCTCTATTTAAAAAAAAAAAAAAAAAAAAAAGGTGAAGTGGAAACTGAGGCCCTGGATAGGTGATGAGCTGGCAAGAAAGCACACCAGTGCCTTAAATGGTTACCAGGCCTGAAGTCCACACAAACTGTACTCCAGAAGAGGGGAGACTTTGCAGACACACCTGCAAATGTGTGCAGAGCCAGAGGGCAGCTCTGGGCAAAATTATATATGCAGATCCAGAGATATTACAGGCACTGATCCTTGGCAAAATCCTAGGACAAAGGATTGAATAGTACTGTAACTACTGAGGAAAGGAAGAAGTGACCACAAGGAATAAGTATTATAATGTAAAAGAACAAGTCATGCTGAACAAATCTGTTTCTTAAAACATAGGGTTTTGGATGGACACATCAAGAGCATGGTATACACCAAGGTATTTTATTTCAACAGGTATCTGGCTGACTTTTCATAATATTCTTGTGAACAAAAAGGGAAGAAACTTGGGCAATATGATAGTCTAGTTTGTGTGGGGCTAAGCTGAGCAAGCCTCCCCCTAAGAAGTCTGCTGCTGCAAGGTCAACCAGTATCTCGAACTGGAGTGGGTCTCAGGACCAGGATTCACAGGCATCTCCACAGAGGCCTTTTTATTACTGTGTTTTTTCACTGTGATGATTTTTTTTTTTTTTTTTTTTTTTGAGATGGTGTCTCATTCTGTCACCAGGTTGGAGTGTAGTGGCAGGATCTCAGTTCACTGCAACCTCTGCCTCCTAGGCTCATGTGATCCTCCCACCTTGACCCCCCAAGTAGCTGGGACCAATGGTGCACACCACCACATCCAGCTAATTTTTGTGTATTTTCTAGAGACAGGTTTCGCCATGTTGCCCGGGCTTTTCTCAAACTCCTGGGCTCAAGCAATCCCACTGCTTCGGCATCCCAAAGTGCTGAGATTACAGGCATGAACCACCACACTCGGCCCAATCACCTTTTTAAAAATGAACATACCCGGGCATGGTGGCCCATGCCACTTTGGGAGGCCGAGGCGGGCAGATCATGAGGTCAGGAGTTTGAGACCATCCTGATCAACTTGGTGAAACCCCATCTCTACTAAAAATACAAAAATTAGCCGGGTATGGTGGTGCACGCCTGTAATCCCAGCTACTCAGGAGGCTGAGACAGGAGAATCGCTTGAACCAGGGAGGTGACAGAAGAATAACTTGAACCAGGGAGGCGGAGGTTGCAGTGAGCCAAGATCATGTCACTGCACTCCAGCCTGGGTGACAGAGTGAGACTCGGTCTCGAAAAAGAGAAATTAAATAAATATATATATATACACACACACCATAGATCACCAGGTGACTGCCGCATAACCAAGTCCTGCACATTTCAGGGCCTGTGTATGTATTTATAAGTGTACCTCCATAACTGTGTGGGCTAATTAGGACAACTTCATTCTGGACATTTAGTTCACAATACATGTGTGCAAAGTGAAAGATGACACGGCTTCAGAAGCAGTGGGAGGACTATGTCACACTGACTGGCACACTACAGGATGAGTGTGCAGAGCTCAAGGAGCCTAAGTGTCAAGTCTGTGCCATGCTTACACAGAAAAGCAATGATTTGATTTGGGTTCAGTCAAACATCACCCTCTCAGAATGATGCTGATAATTTGAATTTTCTCTTTTTTGTAGTTACATATGTGAACTGTTTTTTTTTGTTTTTTTTTTTTGGAGACAGAGTTTTTGCTCGTCACCCAGGCTGGAGTGCAGTGGTACGATCTCAGCTCACTGCAACGTCTGCCTCTTGGGTTCAAGCAATTCTCCTGCCTCAGCCTCCCAAGTAGCTGGGATTACAGACATGTGCCACCATGCATGGCTAATTTTTTATATTTTTAGTAGAGGTGGGGTTTCACCATGTTGGCCAGGCTGGTCTTGAATTCCTGACTTCAGGTGATCCTCCTGCCTCAGCCTCCCAAAGTGCTGGGATTACAGGCATGAGCCACCTTGAGTGGCTACATTTGTGAACTTTATAGGAACTCGATCAATGAGCTGACGCACAGATTCATGTTCATACAAAATTAAGTTGTAATATCATGATGAAAATAATCTAAGCCAGCCCCAAACCGTTTTTCCTTTAGACCAGTGGTGTTCAAACTATCAGATCACGAACCAGTTACAAAAACAATTTGCATCAAGACCCAGCATATGCATACACACACCACACGTTCTTGTCCCATGCCCATTCAACAAAAGTTTCCTGAAACAAAACTCCCTTATTAAATGTGATGGACTGTAATATTTTTCTATTCTATTTCATTTTTTTAAATGCTGGCTGTGATCCACTAAATTGATTCTATATCCTACAGGCTGGAAAACTTAGGCTTTAGAATGGTATCCACCACCCGAGTTTGGCAAAGATATAGATGACAAGTAAAACTTGCAGATGTTGGCTTGGCACTGTGGCTGACTCCTGTAATCCCAGCAGTTTGGGAGGCTGAGGAGGGAGGATCATTTGGAGTCAGGAGTTCAAGGCCAGCCTGGCCAATATGGTGAAATTGTGTCTCTACTAAAAAATACAAAAAAATTAGCCAGGTGTGGTGGTGCATGCCTGTAGTCCCAGCTGCTTGGGAGATTGAAGCAGGAGAATCGCTTGAACCTGTCAGATGGAGGCTGCAGTGAGCCAAGATCGTGCCACTGCACTCCAGCCTGGGTGACAAGAGTATGACTCTGTCTCAGAAAAAAAAAAAAAAAGATTTTTATTCACTGGAAGAAAGTAAAGTAATTTAAAATAAATTTTAAAAAACAGATTTTTATACTTCTCAGACCATGTTGCTGATAAAAATACGAGATAAGTTTGTTGCTGGCAGAACTGCAAAGAAAGGCAATGGTTCTCCCAGGAGGCTCCCACAGGGCCCAGGTTTGCTTAGCTAAAATTAGTGAATGACTCTCTTAGACATCCTCTATTGTAAAACAGAAGGGACATGGGATCAGCACAGAGTGTAAATGAAATGAGACAAATTAAAACTGGCCTAGCGTGTCTTCATCAGTCCTTATTACCCTGGATGCAAACTGTTTGGATACTGGGCTGGGTTCTGAGTGCTTCTTCAGTTAGGATGTTAAAGCAGAATCTACTGAAGGAAGCTGCAGACTGCTGGCGCTCAACGTTGCACCATTTCAGCTTGGTTTCATTTTCCTTCCCAGCTGGTTCCTGAAATACTCCTCTAGAGCTCAAGCCAATGTTTGTAAGTATGTTCCGTAGTGTCACTCAGAGCTTTATGGCCACAGGCTGCAGACCTGGGCAACCAAAAGAGAGACCAATCTCTCTGCCACTACAGAATTATCTCCTGGCATTAACCATGAAGGAGAAAAGAGAGGCATTTCCCACTGATGTTTGGAAATGAAAAGTGGTTAAGAAGAGGTAGCGTAGATACCTAACTGCAAGACTATGATCAAAGGCACTTTAGAATCTCATTAATTTGAAACCTTATATTTAAAATATATATTTTGGACAAAAATTGTGCCTTTCCTTCATACTATTTAAAGTGAGGCTAAATGGTGTTCAAAGATTGCAAAGGGACTCAAGAGTAATTGTTTTATACCACTTCCACCATTTTAATAGTGCCATTTGCTTTTAAAAGTAATTTACATCTGGTCACTGAAATCGACACTTAACAACATTGGTGAGTGGGATTAGTGCATATTCTTGAAAAAAAAAAAAGCCGCATTGCTTTCAAAGTTTTACCATTCAGACATTTCATTAAGTTAGGTTGGCTAAAACTTTCCCAATAGTCCCTAGTGTGGTGAAGTTTTACAATGATTTACTATACAAGCAACAGGACCTCTCTTAGGCTCCAAGGAAAACTCCAAGGACATCAAACAAGGTTTGAAGGCAGCATGGGATGGGGATGGGGTTGCAGGTGCCTGATAGGACCACACACAACATTCCTTTCCCATATGGGAAACCAATTGAATTCCAAAACCAGCAGAAAAGCATCCCCTGAGTTTCTGGACTCTTGATGTATTATTGATCATCTGCCTCTACCTCCTATCCCTCTCCAGCACGGCCTTCTCTTTCTCCCCGCTTGACCAAACTTGGTAGAAAAACTGCTGGCACCCTGCTGTCCCCTCCTTCCTTTCCTACTCACTCATTTCCCAGCAGCATTAGGACGACCACCCTGGCACTGTGCTCACGATGCATTTGGCCCAAGTTGCCAGCAACCTCCTTGCTGCTCAATCCAACAGACCCTATGACCAGTCCCTCTTCCTTGAAATTCCCATGGATTTTCTCCTACCTCTCCTGCCACCTTTTCCCCTTGTGGACTCCTCTTCCTTTACCACTCCTTAAATACTGATGTTCCCCAACATCTGTTCTTTCTCCTCATCTAGCACCCTTTCCCTGGGTGACCATGCCTACTTGCACGCCTTTATGTACCTTCCACAGGCTGGTGACTCACAGGCCTGTGTCTGGCCTGGGTCTCTGCTCCACGTGTTAGACCCGTACATCCAGCCCTCTATGGGTCTTCTACTAGGGCTGGCCGCAGACACTTCCAGCACTGAGCTGTCAGCTTTGCCCATTCTTTCCCCAGCTTTCTCACCCTCAGCCACCACAGGCCTTCTTCCAGATCCTTGAAAAACCTTCGTCTCTGCACCTGCTTTCCTTGCTTACAGTTCTTTCTGTTCTCTTCACTAGCTAAGGCCTCACCCTTCAGGTCTCTAGCTGTTTTACTTTCCCAGCATAATTTAAGACCCATTATGTAACAGGCATGCCATTTCCTCAGAGAGGCCTTTCTGGACCCCTGAGACGAGGTTAACTCCTTTGGGAACACTAACCACCCATTAAATAATCATGGCTTAATGTATGCAAGGGCTCCCCAGGATGGGCCATGTCTGTCTGCACCACTGAACTGCTGACACCAACGCTGGCCCCTGGCTCACAGACACCTTCGGTGCCTATAGGCTGCATGAATATCCTGGGTTAAAACAGCCTCTCTTCTGGTATCTCCAATCAGGACAAAACCTGAGTATTCCCCTCA
Organism: Sapajus apella; assembly: GCF_009761245.1. NCBI lineage: Eukaryota > Metazoa > Chordata > Mammalia > Primates > Cebidae > Sapajus > Sapajus apella. The sequence continues at coordinate 6,106,021 of NW_022436952.1, read as the reverse complement.
TTGCCAATCAATCAACAAGTCCTTATGATTCAACCTCATAAACAGGTATCTTCCTATTGTGTACCCAGACTCCCCACCCTCATCACCATGATCCACCTGAGATACTGCCCACGGCCTCCAAAACTGCTTCCTGGCCACTGGCCTACCCCTTAGCCAGCCTCCACAGTTTGGTCAGAATGCTCTTTTTAAAGTGCAGATCCCATCCAGCCACTCTCCTGATTAACCCCCTCAATTGTTCCCTGATGCTCTTATAAAGGCCGAAACAAGCTGTCCCTCCCCGGTCCTCCCCCCGACCTCTTGCCCTTTTAACTCTCCCAACACACACTTCAGCTTTTTCATTTCTCAGTTAAAACACGCCACCCTGTCTCACTTGGATCCTGAAGCACACTCTTCCATTTGCCTGGCCAACTTCTGTCCTTCAGAGCTCATTTATACTCTCACTCGGGGAAAGCCTTTCCTGACCTCCACCTCAAGTCTGGGGCAGGTGACCCTGCCACCTGCCAGCGCATACTCCCCAATGCACCCTTCCGCTCTGTCCCACCAACGTAGAGCAGGGAGTGTGTCTCTGTCCCACGGGTCTTTCTAGGGCTGACTTGGGGACAGCACATAACAGGAAGAGACCTCTGAGCCCTGACTGCCAGGCTACAGGCTGTCCGACTGGTCCTTTCATTGAGGATGCTACTGTTGAGACCCAGCGAATGAGAAAAGGCACCTACAGAAAGACCACAACAGTAGGCTTTATGAAGGTTTTCCTTCCGGAGAGAACCTGACTTCAACTCAGGTCTTGGGGGTATTCAGCTTTTTCGGCCTGTGGGTTCCTGCCATCGCAGCTCTGGCTTTCTCAGCCTTCTGCTGTGGTATTTCCCCTGGAGGAATTTCACACTGTGCAAACAGTCTTTCTGTTGGCTATTTTGGTCAGCTCAGCTGGGCCTTAGGCCAACAAAGCAGTTTCTAAGCCCAGGCTTTTCCAGTTGCCTGGCCTAGAAGAATTCAGAGCTGGTGAGGGAAAAGCATGCCCTGACTGGTTTTAGAGAACAAAGATGGACCTCAAAGGAAGCTGACAAATAGGGTAAGGGAATCCACTTGGATGAAGATAGCAGCAACCTTGGTAGTGAAAGACTCCAAACTGTACTGAACATTTCAGTGAGAAGCAGACCTCAGCAATCACAAAAACCATTATAAGGTGGGCACAGTGGCTCACACCTGTAATCCCAGCACTTTGGGAGGCCGAGGCAGAAGGATCAGTTGAGGCCAGGGTTCAAGACAAGGCTGGGCAACACAACAAGATGTCATCTCTACAAAAAACGTTTACAAACTTGCTTAAAGTGGTGGTGTGTGCCTGTAGTCCCTGCTACTTAGGAGGCCAAGGCCAGAGGATTGCTTGAGCCCAGGAAGTCAAGGCTGCATGAACCGTGTTTGCACCACTGTGCTCTGGCCCGGGTGACACAGTGAGACCCTGTTTTAAAAAAATAAATAAAAATTTTAAATGAACAAATAAACAAAAAGCATTGTAAAACAGCCCAATAACAGTAAAACAAATTTCAATGACTTTCATCAAATGAGGACAACTCTGGGCAGTGGCTTGCTAATGCTACACGCCGAAGGAAGAAGGTGAGTAAGGAATAGAGATCTTGTCTCCACATTAACCCTCTACTGAGCCTCCCATCTTCCCTCCCTGTAACTTGGATCCCCCAGCCTCAGGCAATGACCCTTAGGTATGTCCACAATTTCATCAAGAAGTTAAAATTTCCCTCATCAGCTAAGATCCATTATGTCTCCCCTTCTCTTCAAGCAAAACCCCTTACAAGAGTAACCTATACTTACTGTCCTTAATTTCTCTCTGCTAGCTTTTCTTAAACCTGCTCCAGCCAGGCTCACCTTCCCCATGCATGCCACCAAAAGTGTTCATGCCACCAGACACTTCCATGTTGCTAAAAACCTAATGGCTACTTCTTAAACCAAATCGTCTGTGTTGCTCTGACAGTTGATTGCTCTTCTTCCTTTTGATCTTGGCTCACTGCAACCTCCCCCTCTTGGGTGCAAGCAATTCTCGTGCCTCAGCCTCCTGTGTAGCTGGGATTACAGGCATCTGTCACCACACCCAGCTAATTTTTTGTATTTTTAGTAGAGACAGGGTTTCACCATGTTGGCCAGGCTGGTCTCCAACTCCTGACCTCAAGTGATCCGCCCACCTCAGCCTCCAAAAGTGCTGGGATTACAGGCGTGAGCCACCGCAACCAGCCTCTTCTTCCTTGAAACATTTTCTTCACTTGGCCTCTAGGACACACTTGCCAAGTTGGTCTTCTATTTCTCTGGCTAACTTCTCCCATATCTCCTTTGCTGGTTCTTCCTCTCCTCTCTCAAATTCGAAATGATTGGGTTGGCCCAGGACTCTGTCTCAGGACCTTTCTTCTGTCTACACCTGTTTCCTAGATGATTTTTTCTAGTCTTGTGGGTTTAGAAACCAGTAAGATATAGATTCTATGTAATTTTAACTCTCAAATTTCTATCTCCAGACTTGTATATCCAGCTGCCTACTGATATCTCCACTTGGATGTATTAATAGACGTCGTAAATCTAGCCCCAAACAGTGCTCCTAATTTGAAAGAATTTTGACTCCTTCAAAATTCCTCACTGCAGTGAACAAATAGTAACTCCGTCCTTCCAGCTGCTCAGCCCTACAACCTTGGGAGTTGTCCTTATCTTTTTTCCACACCCTACACTTGCCAGCAAACACTTTGGCTCTATCTTCAAAATATATGCCAAACCTGATTGCTTCTACCACCTCCTCTGTCATCACCTAAGTCCAGGTTTCTATCATGTCTCCCGTGGATTAACTGAGAAACCTTCTAGCTATGCTTCTGACCTTGACCCCATCTGTCTATTCTCAACACATCCAGAGTAAGACCTATCACACTTAAATGAAACCATGTTATTCCTTTGCTTGGAGGCCCCCAATACCATCCCATTTCCCACTCAAAGTAAGAGCTAAAGTCTCCATAGTGAGGCATAAGGCCCGTGTGACCTGACCCCTCTCACCTGCCCTGTCATTCTTCCTCTCTCATTGCTTCAGCCATGCTGGCACCCTGATGTTTCTGAACATACCAAGTATGGCCCCAGCTGAGGGCCTCTGCATTTGCTCTTCTCTCTGCTTGAGTGCTCACCCTTTCCCCCTCACCCGAGATACAACAAGGCTCAATCTCCTCCCAACTCCTTCAGGGTTTTACTCAGATGTCACCTTAACATTGAGACCTTCCCTGACCACCCTATGTAAATTGTTCCCCCTCCTCCACTAGCTCTTTCCTTATCCTCGTTTTGCCTCCTTAGCACTTCTCACTGCCTAACTAATATCTATTAGTTATTCATTGTCTCCCACCAAGATGTAAGCTTTCTAAAGGCAGGGACTTCTCTGCCTTACTCACTGATGTACCCCTAGTGGTAGGTGCTTAATAATCTATAGTTGTTGAATAAGTGAATGAATAAATCCCGGAGGCTTTAGAGCAGGAGAGCCTACAGAAAGTTTTGCAACCAAAGGAGAAAAGCTGCAGATTTGCATATCCTGGCACTAGGCCAGGATCCACTCCACAACTGGGTTTAGCTGAGCCAGACCCTGATGGAACCCTCAACCCCACCAGTCACCTCACATGTGGGCCAGTGCAGTCCAGTCCTGCTCCGGATGAAAAATGACAAAGCCCATACCTCTCATCACGTCAGGTACTACTGCATTTCAGTGCCTCATGCTTTGGGGGAAAGTTAAGATAAGGATGGCACTGGAATTTGAATAAGGCCTGTATGTCTCCACGCTTAATTATTCTTTTCAAAACTTGACTATGTCATTTGCTAGTTTGCATCCTGACTGGGTCACACCCCTTTGTACTGGAAGGGACCCTGGAAGTGAGTGGGTGGGGGGACCGCCTAGGGTGATGAGAACCTGATCAAAGCAGGCCCAAGAAACAGCATCAAGTTTTTTTGTCAAAGAATACTGGCCCTCAGAATTCTTAGAGAACAGGAGAAAAAAGAAAACAAGATATACTTTTTCCCCTAAAGAATTTCATTATGTGCTTTGGCACATTTATTTGTGAGTCACTCCCCACATTTATCCTGGGCCAGGATCATTTTTTTTTTTTTGAGATGGAGTCTTGATCTGTCGCCCAGGCTGGGGTGCAATGGCACGCTCTAGGCTCACTGCAACCTCTGCCTCGCAAGTTCAAGCTGGGACTACACGCGCGTGCCACCACACCTGGCTGATTTTTGTATTTTTAGTAGAGATGGGGTTTCGCCATGTTAGCCAGGCTGGTCTTGAACTCCTGACCTTAAGTGATCTGCCCGCCTCACCCTCCCAAAGTGCTGGGATTACTGGCATGATCACAGAGCCCAGCCCCGGGCCAGGATCAGCTGGAATGAGTGGTGATTTCATTTCCCCTGAGATGACAGAGCTGGCTTACCATTTACTTTTTTAGAGGCTGGGAAATGTCTTGGTCTTTTTTCTTCTAGGCTGATCTGAGCAGATTCCCAATTATCAACTGGGAGCAGAAATATTCTGCTTCCAACTAAATGGCCTTGCCTGCTCACTCTTACTCCCTATTCACACTCTCTTGGAGGCCACTTTGTGATTCTACCAAATCCTATAGGAGAGGTGACAACTCCAAAGAGGAGGCTCTAGAAAGATGACATTTGGAAATGTGTAAGCTACTGCCTGCTAGCTTCCCCTGAGCCACTTTTACCCTTTGATTGAGATGAAAGGCCACCTAACTGCCTAAATCACCACAAAGGGACAAACTAGTATCTCAGAGCAGTTCGCAACAAAAACAAGCTAAGCCTCTGCACTGCAATGTGGCAGGGCTTCTGGCTAGGTAGAGCAAGCAATCGTGATGTGGAGACACAATGCAGCAAAGGGAATGAGATGCCAATGAAGGATTCCAACAGTTGGGTCTGCAAGTATGCTTGTCCTATGACACACACAGCCTCGACATCGCTGCTCACTGGGGGAGTCAGAGAAACATCAGCCCTTTCATACCCCCTTGCCCCTGAGCACAGCTCATCTCCCAAGAGCACATCAGCCTGCAACCCAGTGTGATGAGAATCACAGTAATCCCCTGTGCCAGTGGCGGCCTCCAAGCATCCTGAAAGTGCTTCCTAGACACGGAGTGGAAGCCATGACTTCCCCTAAGCTGCCAGTGCTGCCTCTGAACTCACGCGGAGGTTCTTTTCTCGGTGTCCCCAGAGGCAGTAGAAAAATCCATTTTCCATTTTGGAATCTATCAAGTAGGACAACTCTGCCACCTGGGTGCATCTTCTCAAGGGCAATCTCTACTCCCTTTCCTACATGGCCTGACAATACCGCTGAGTTAGAAATGTCCCATGTTGGCTGGGCACAGTGGCTCACGCCTGTAATCCCAGCACTTTGGGAGACTGAGGTGAGAGGATGGCTCAAGGCCAGGAGTTTGAGACCAGCCTGGCATACAGAGACTGCACCTCTAGTATTTTAAAGAAGAAATGTCCCATATTTTTACCCACTTCACTCAACTTTCCACCTTGCTCCAATAGATTGCTGACAAAAAAGTGAGACCTCCTCCACTCTGAGGTCTCCTAAGAGAATGCTGCCAGCCAAAACAAGATCTGCTGATAATTGAGGAAGAGCATCTTTAAAAAGACGCTCAACTATATTTCCGAAACATAAAGATCTAAGTGTGGGCTCTATGAGGGAAGAAATAAAGAGAAAGAACATTTTTTCCTCCTACAACAGGTCTAGACAGTGCCATACAAGGAGTTGCACGAATATCCAAATCAAAAGCAAGGCAAAAAGAAATAAGCAAAAAAGCAACAAATGCATTCCAAAATGATGTCCATTTCTCAGCCCAGAGATGTACCAGGTACTGGTTTAGTTCAGCCTGCAGGTGCTGGGAAGAAATTCACAAATCCAAGTCAGTTGCAAAAAGGGAAAACTCCATACATATCACCCAATGAACCTCTAAGAAAGTATATGAGCTTCTCTGAACAGATTTTACTCCAGGTTTGCAGCCCACAAGGTTTAAGATTGGACCATGAGGTTAAATCTTGTAAACTCAGAAGTGGTCAGGCTACTGCCTAAACTTTGTAATTCTCTACACACCCTTTAAAGCAGTGTTTCTCTGCATCTTTCATTCCAGTCATTGTCCACCTGATCCAAAATATCCTAAATTTTTCAATGTTTGGAAGCAGGGTTTCCAATTTTTGTGTATACAGAAAAGGAGGGAGGGGGTGAAAAATAAGTCTTTGAAAAAGAACATGCTACGTATCTATCACAGAAATATGAGTGGGTAAGATTTAGAGGATTGCTGAAACAAAGCCAATACTAAGGTCTACTGGTTGGCTGCAACAAGTTTAAGATGTCTTCATAAGGGCCCTGGTTGGGGAATACTATACTTGCTTACAGTAAGCTTGGGAACTGCTACAGACCTGTGGCAAAGAGCTGTTCAGCTTCTCTAAAAGGCTGCTATTAACCACCTTCTCTAAAAGGCTGCTATTAACCACTGGAAGAACTAAGAAGTTCAAGGCCAAAATATCAAAATGAACCAACCACTCTACCTGCTGAAAATAAAAGTTTCTTTACCCCAGACATTTGCCCAAATCTTTTTTTTTTTTTTGAGATGGGAGTCTCGCCCTGTCGCCCAGGCTGAAGTGCTGTGGCACAATCTTGGCTCACTACAACCTCCACCCCCTGGGTTGAAGCGATTCTCCTGCCTCAGCCTCCCAAGTAGCTGGGATTACAAGCGCACACTACCATGCCCAGCTAATTTTTGTATTTTTAGTAGAGACGGGGTTTCACCATGTTGGCTAGGCTGGTCTCGAACTCCTGACCTCAAGTGATCTGCCTGCCTCGGCCTCCCATTGTGCTGGGATTACAGGCGTGAGCCACTACGCCCAGCTTGCCCAAATCTTATAATTTCTTTTCTCCTCTCTGAGAGACCTCCAGAGGCCCAAACTTTAATAGAATCTGAGAGAAAAAAGTGGCCAGTCTATCTGCTGTCCACAGTGATGCCAAACTCTTCCTCCTGGAGCCAGTTTTCCCTGTTGGGCAGTCAGGTGAGGATCTAATTATGAACAAACTCTACTTGGGTCTCCCTGGAAGAGTTTGTGGCTTCAACAGCCTAGCTCATGGGGGCTCATTATGTCAGACTAGCTTTTTTTTTTTTTTTTTTTTTTTAGACGGAGTCTCTCTCGATTGCCCAGGCTGGAGTGCAATGGGGTGATCTTGGCTCACTGCAACCTCCGCCTCCCAGGTTCAAGCGATTCTCCTGCCTCAGCCTCCTGAGTAGCTAGGATTATAGGCGCGCGCCACCACGTCTGGCTAATTTTTGTATTTTTTTAGTAGAGACGGGGTTTCACCATGTTGGCCAGGCTGGTCTCAAACTCAGGATCTCGTGATCCACCCACCTCGGCCTCCCAAAGTGCTGGGATTACAGGCGTGAACCACCGCGCCCAGCCTTGTAGTTGCTTTTAACCAAAGAGGTTAAGCCTCTGTACAACCAAGAGGAAGAACTATAATTAGAAAACTTACCAATTGCCCCAGCCAATGAGAATCCATTTCCAACAGGTACTAATGCCTGTTAGAAGCCACTGGAACACTGACATCATCAGCCCAATTGATAGGTTGTCTGATAGATTCGCCCCCTTCATCACACACAAGAATTTAAAACAAAACAAGACACTGCAGTTATATTCATTATTGCAGACAATGGGTTTCTTTATGTTAGTAATTGAAATTACTGCTGCGGTCTGGATTCCACCATTACTCCCTCTGCAGCCTGTGAGGCTGGCCAACACTGTAAACTTCCTAGCCCTAAAAATCGTAATCCAGAATGCCACCTCAATACAGCCCTCCACTGTGAAACTGAATGCCTTCTGGGGTACAGCATGAAACAGTTTTAGACAGTGCATGCCAGTGCACCTTGAAACAGTCAGTGTCCTTCCATCTGTAATGAAATCTGTGTAACGGGAAACTTGAGTCAATTCATCGTTTAAAGCAGATCTACTGGCTCATACCTTTCTCTAGGAAACAATAAGTGAACAAGAAGTAACCTCAGAAGAAGAAAGAACTTTGGGAGAATGCACTGAGAAAAGCCAGACTGAGTCTCCTTGGATGAAGTTAATTAAGGAACAAACATGACAGGATATTGGAATCACAACCAAGGAATGCAGTGAGGACAGGTTTCTCAGTTGCCCAGAGAAGACATAGTTCCTTTTGAACTAAAATTAGAAAGCCGCTGAGAAGGAAACATAAGAAGCATGGGTAAGAAGCTGAAAACCTAAGTCAGCAAAGGGGATGGAGGTGTGTTGAGGAAGAGAGCAAGTTTCTATTTTGTTTTATTTCTTCTGTTAATTCCTTAAGATTGTTTGCACCTGAGCTTTGGGATTGCAGCAGTCTCCCCCACCGGGCGTCAGGTTAACAGGCCGGGAGCCCTGACAACAAGTTCTAAACTTCTCATAATTCTGTAAGAGCTGGCAGATATCTAGTTGGAGGCTCAAGGATCCAAGTGCAAACATTAAAGGAAGGTTTTTGCCCACTACCCAGTGAGAGGCGATCTGCCCGGGGAGTGCCCTCGTGTCCTGACACCATCTCCCGATTAGGATACACTGGTAACGGGGCTGGCGTCGACGCCCAGCAGTGCCCATCTGGTTGACAGCGTCCGGGTCTCAAGCGTTCCCTCGCCCCTCTCTGTACTCCCGGGAGCCCTGAATCGCTGGTAGGCATCTACAGTTAAGAGTGCAAGAAGGCCCCTCAGACACGGGGCGAGCACGAGGGCTATAGGCTGCCTCCTCGAAGCACACTCAGGCATAGTCCGCCCAGGCGGGCGAGCAGTTTCGAGGTGGGTCGGCACCCAGCTGAGGGGTGCCAGGCCGCCCCGGTGCCCGCTCCTCTCGCTGGCCCCCGGAAGCGCCGCCCTCCCGCCCGGCGGGCTCCGAGGGGGCGGGAGTCGAACGCCCCCTTCCGGGTGCCTCCGCCCGGCTGGCCAGCCCCGCTCCTCCTCCGGGCGGGAATCCTCCCTCCCCCGCCCCTCCCGAAGCCGGGCCCCGGCGTCAGGCCCGGCCCCAGGGGGGAACCCCCTGCCTCGGCTCCCCCTCCCCGCGGCCTCTGCCCGTCTTCCTGACCCTTGGGGGCCGGGAAGACCCCGCCGGCAGCGGCCGGGACCCACCGCTCATTACGACATCTTCCTCCCTGGCCTCCGCCGCCTCCGCCGCCACCGAGAGCCTGACACCGCCCGCCTAGCACCCGCCAATCCCGGAGCCCGCCACCGCCCGAGCGACGGCAGCCTTCACCAATAAGCGCTTGGAACATTGGGGACCGACAGCACTACTAACCAATCAACCAGAGGCGTCTAGAGCGACGTTAACTTGGCCAATAGGTCTATGCAATGTCACTGATTGACGGTAGAACCCACCAACCGGAAGCCAATTGGGGAATGAACGACATGTTCGCCAGCCAATTGGAGGGAGTCAAAGTCCCGCCTACTGGGTGGTTGATGGACAGCAACAGGAAGCTGGAAGGGGAGGGGCTTAGCCGAGGAGTGCTTTTGTATTGGTCGTGGTTGACCTTCCACCCACCTCTAACCCAGAGGATGAATGATAGATTTGCCCTGAAGCCAATCAGAAATCCTTAGGGTGAGGCCCACAAATGCCACATAAATAGCATATACATTGCGCCTTAAGTACAGTCTCTCCTAGGTGTGGTAGGAGCTTTCACGTGCTTTTCGGCAGTAGCTGGCTGCCACTCAACCCCATGCCTGGTGAGTGGAAAGCCACCAACCTTTTATTTAGTTTCTCGCTCGTCATCGCCTCGGGAGGGGCGACTTTGTACAGTAAAGCACTGGGGTCCGGCACCATAGTGGGAGTTGGGATTGTTACGCGACGCTTCTGAGGGCATTTTCCCAATCGGTTAAAGCTCCCGTTAATCCTCACATGGTTATTACGGTGACCCCCCATAGCCCACAGTCCCTAACGTGTGCATCTGAATCATGTAGT
>NW_022436952.1:6073128-6095619 GCF_009761245.1 Sapajus apella | reverse complement strand
GCCCAGCTAATTTTTTTTGTATTTTTAGTAGAGACAGGGTTTCACTACGTTGACCAGGATGGTCTCGATCTCTTGACCTCGTGATCCACCCGCCTCGGCCTCCCAAAGTGCTGGGATTACAGGCGCGAGCCACCGCGCCCGGCCGGGCCGCCTCTTCTAATTCGACTTGGTACTTCACGGGGCGTGCCTAGAATCTGCATTTTAACAAGGGCCTCCCGTAGACATAATTGCACGCTGGAGTTTGAGAAGCACTCTCCCGGGGCTAAGCCAGTCAGAGCTTCGCTTCTGAAGAGGAAAAAAAAAAAAAAAGCACTGCTTGGCCTCTGCCCCACTTGCCCTTACCTCGAAATGAGGTAAAGCACTTGGTAGGCACTATCCGGGTAGTTTTTTTTTTGGGGGGGAGGGGTGTGTGTGTGTGTGTGTGTGTGTTTTAAGAGACGAGGTTTCACCATGTTGGTCGGGCTGGTCTCGAACTCCTGACTTCAGGTGATCCACCCGCCTCGGCCTCCCAAAGTACTGGGATTGCAGGCGTGAGCCCCCGCGCCTGGCCCGGGTAGTTTTATCTTTGCTCCCAAGTTTCTTCCGACAACTTCGGAAGGCTGCCTGGCTTAATAAGGGAATCCATTCTGGCTGTAGAGCAGCCTGGGTTTGAAACCTACTCATGCCAGTAACTTAGGCAGGGTACCGAAGCTCGCTGACCCTGGTGTCCTCATCAGTAAAACAAGGTTGATCACATCTACACCTTAGAGCAATGGGTTAAAAAAAAAAAAAAACCCATCATGAGAAATACATTTCGAATACTGACCACTACGCTTCTATTTGCATGAGTGTAATAAGTTTTCCGAAAACGATGCTTACTACTTGTGACACACTGATAGCTTCTATGCATATCCTATCCTATTTTATTCTCTTTCTTGTTGATCATGACTGGCAGCTTGAAAAACACTGCTGGAAAAGGTTGGTGTGATAATACCAAATGCAGAGCAGAATGCCAGGTACACAGTAATTGCTGAATAAAATGTTAATAGCCGCCTCCAGTCTACTACTCTGTTAGCCTTTGAAAAACAAGACTTTAGACGATATCACTCCTAGTAAAGAGCCTTCATGGGATCCGTATTTCCTACATAAAGCCCAAACTCTTTTTTTTTTTTTTTTAGGCAAAACCCTCCACATTTTTTTTTTTTTTTTTTTTTGGGGGGGGGGACTGTAGCCAGATGAAGATACACACTCTTTTTTTCTTAACCTCAGCATCCACCAGTACACACTCTTACTTGTGTATCTTTCATGCTTTATCTCCTCTACCCCTATTCCCTTCCTATAAATCTTACCTTTTCCCCCCCCAGGAAAGATTTCACGGTTCCTAAACACTTAAGTTCCTATCTTACCGTTCCTTCTGGTAAACTCCTATGGATCCATGGCCGGGTGTGATGGCTCACACCTGTATTCCTAGCGCTTTGGGAAGCCAGAGGCAGGTGGATCGCTTGAGCCCAGGATTTTGAGACCAACCTGGGCAACATGTTGAAACCCCATCTCTACAAAAAAATTTAAAAATTAGCCACGGCCGGGCGTGGTGGCTCATGCCTGTAATTCAAGCACTTTGGAGGCCAAGGCGGGCAGATCACCTGAGGTCAGGAGTTCATGACCAGCCTGACCAACATGGTGAAACCCCGTCTTTATAAAAAAAAAAAAAATAAATAAAATAAAAAAGAAAAAAAAAATTAGCCACATGTGGTGACTTGTAGTTCTAGCTACCTGGTAAGCTGAGGTGGGAGGATCACTTGAGCCTAGGAGTTTGAACTTACAGTGAGCTATGATCACACCACTGTACTCCAGCCTGGGTGACAGAGCGAGACCCTGTCTCTCAGAAAAATAAACTCCTATGCATCCTTCAAAACCCTTCTCAAGGTCTGCACACCACACTCCTGGCCAGCCATAGCTTCTTCCTCCTCTGCACTGCCCTGGCACGTGCAAAAGGGCTCCTCTCACACACACTATTTCCACACTTTCATTCTCACTTCTGAGTCTCCTGCTAGATTGAGCTGTGGTAGGAGGATTGAGGCCAGCACAGAGGAGGATCAGCAGGAAAAGTAAGTTAAAGAATGAATATTTACATACAATGACATCTGCCTGACTCATTTGTATAGTCCATACATTCTGTTCCCAGGCCATTTTTCAAGTTCAGATTGCTTCACTGTCAAACCAAGGACTCCACCCCGGTTCCATGACTCACCTGTATTAGGGTACAGGGGTTTGGGGGGGAGGTAGGTGGGGTTGAATATCCTGCTGGGCCACTGTCAAACCTCTTCTGGGAGAAAAGCTGGCGGTAGCTATACTTCTAGAGACTCCATCATGAAGACAGCAGAGGTGAAGGAAAAAAAAAAGTAGGCTAGGTTCGGTGGCTCAAGCCTGTAATCCCAACACTTTGGGAGGCTGAGGCGGGGCGGATTGCCTGAGGTCAGGAGTTTGAGAGCAGTCTGGCCAACATGGTGAAACTCTGTCTCTACTAAAGCTACAAAAAAATTGGCCAGGCGTGGTGGCCTGCGCCTGTAATCCCACCTACTCCTGAGGCTGAGGCAGGGGAATTGTTTGAGGTGGAGGTTGCAGTGAGCCTAGATTGCACCACTGCACTTCAGCCTGGGCAACAGAGTGAGACTCTGTCTAAAAAAAAAAAAAAAAAGAGAGAGTGTGTACGCACATGGAGGGGAGACAGGGTGTGAAAACTTAGAAGAATGCTGCAGTAGTTTTGAATTATTTGTTTGGTTTTGCCCTTTTTTGACCTCAGGCAGACCTCAGGCAGTCTGCCTCCTCGGCCTCCGAAAGTGCTGGGATTACAGGTGTGAGCCACCATGCCCGGCTGGTATTGTCCTTTTAAAGGTCACCTTATCCTTGTTTTCTCTTTGTTTCTAGACTATCTTACTCTTTTCTTTCTTTTTTTTTGAGACGGAGTTTCACTCATGTTACCCAGGCTGGAGTGCAATGGCGCGATCTCGGCTCACCGCAACCTCGGCCTCCTGGGTTCAGGCAATTCTCCTGCCTCAGCCTTCTGAGTAGCTGGGATTACAGGCACACACCACCATGCCCAGCTAATTTTTTGTATTTTTTTTTAGTAGAGACGGGGTTTCACCATGTTGACCAGGATGGTCTTGATCTCTTGACCTCGTGATCCACCCGCCTCGGCCTCCCAAAGTGCTGGGATTACAGGTGTGAGCCACCATGCCCGGCTGGTTTTGCCCTTTTAAAGGTCACCTTATCCTTGTTTTCTCTTTGTTTCTAGACTATCTTACTCTTTTCTTACTAGAGACAGCCAAAGAAGGAGATATTTTCTTTTTCTTTTTTTCTTTTTGAGACACCCTTCTCTCTGTCATTCAGGCTGGAGTGCAGTGGCACCATCTGGGCTCACTGCAATCTCCGTCTCCCAGGTTTAAGTGATTCTCCTGCCTCAGCCTCCCAAGTAGCTGGAATTACAGGTGCTCGCCACCACGCCCAGCTATTTTTTGTATTTTTAGTAGAGATGGGATTTCACCATGTTGGCCAGACTGGTTTCAAACTCCTAACCTCAACAAATCCACTCGCCTCAGCCTCCTAAACTGCTGGGATTACAGGCGTCAGCTACTGTGCCTGGCAGAAGAGGACATTTCTAAGAAGAGGACTCCCTTATACTTTTGTCAGGCCCATTGGAGTCTTAGAGCCTTGTGTTCACAAACACCCCCGCTCCCCCAAATACTACACAACTCCCCTGAGAGATCCCTTCTTTCAAGATGCACCCTGTCTTCAATAGACAGAAGGTCAGGCAGCAGCTTGGATATGCTCATGGCCTCTCTGGCCACGGTTTATTTATTTATTTATTTGTTCTTTTGAGATGGAGTCTTGCTTTGTTGCCCAGGCTGGAGTGTAATGGCATGATCTCGGCTCACTGCAACCTCCACCTCCTGGGTTCAAGCGATTCTCCTGCCTCAGTGTCCTGAGTAGCTAGGATTACCGGTATGCGCCACCATACCCAGCCAATTTTTGTATTTTTAGTAGAGACGGAGTTTCACCATGTTGATCAGGCTGGTTTCGAACTCCTGACTTTGTGATCTGCCCGCCTCGGCCTCCCAAAGTGCTGGGATTACAGGCGTCAGCCACTGTGCCTGGCCTTTATTATTATTTTTGAGACAGGGTCTCTGCAGCCTCAACCTCCTGGGCCCAAGTGATCCTCCCACCCTGCCCTCTCGAGTAGCTGGGGCTACGGTGTGTACCACCATGCCTGGCTAATTTTTAAAAAATTTTTTATAGAGCTGGAGCCTACCTGTGTTGCCCAGGCTGGTCTCAAACTCCTGGGCTCAAGCGATCCTCCTGCCTCAGCCTCCCAAAGTGCTAGGGTTATGGGCATGAGCCACTGCACCCAGTCATGGCCACACTTGAGACTCATTAAAAGAGCTGTTAATAGATTCTGAAGTCTGGGTCCTATCCCAGGAAATTAGAATCTTTGGGGGCCTCAGTATTAAGTAGTCCTCAGGGGATTCCAGTGGGCAGCCAAATGTGGAGAAGTGCTCCTTAGCCCAAAGATACCTTCCCATTGGGGGTCCCCAAATAAAAAACCAGGAAAAGTCTGTGCCCTCCACCCCCACCCACTCCTGCCCCTCCCCTCTCTGAATTTCTCCTCTTCCTACCCTACCTGCTGCCATCTTCACAAAGCCAGGGCTGGTGGGTGGCTCCAGCTGTGTCTGTCAACCTCAGCCAGGGGTGATATCTCCTCCCTGGTGTGTCTGGAGGCAGGTTCTCTCAGTGATATTTCCCTCTTCTCTCCAACTGCTTTTACCTTCTCTCTACTCCAGGTTGTCACCTTCTCTCCAGTTCTAACTTGCAAGCTACACATTCCCCACCACTAAAAATCCCATGCTTGTCTTGTCTACCATGGCACCTTCCGTTCCCAGTGCATTGCTTGATTATAGTAGGTGCACAGTAAATGTTTGCTGTCTGATTGAATGACTATATCCTTTAACCCTTCCCAGGGACTTACCCCTTCTCTTTCAAGCCCAGCTTCTTCCACTTTCACTTTACTTCCTCCACGTCTACTTCTGAATCTCCTTCTTCACTTTCCTATGCTTTTCCTGCTTCCTGACATTCTCTGTCCTTTTTTATTTATTTATTTATTTTTATTTTTATTTTTATTTATTTATTTTTTTTTGAGACGGAGTTTCGCTCTTCTTACCCAGGCTGGAGTGCAATGGCGCGATCTCGGCTCACCGCAACCTCCGCCTCCTGGGTTCGGGCAATTCTCCTGCCTCAGCCTCCTGAGTAGCTGGGATTACAGGCACGCACCACCATGCCCAGCTAATTTTTTGTATTTTTTTTTAGTAGAGACGGGGTTTCACCATGTTGACCAGGATGGTCTCGATCTCTTGACCTCGTGATCCACCCGCCTCGGCCTCCCAAAGTGCTGGGATTACAGGCTTGAGCCACCGCGCCCGGCTCATTCTCTGTCCTTTTATGCACATGGCCGCCCTCATCTAATCTATTGGTACCAGACAGTGAGCATCTCTCCCCCAGGACGCTGAAGGAGGGTGGTGGAGGGAGGGATGTGGAACTACAGCCTCCGCCCTCAAGAAGCTTCAGATCCCTCCTGAACCCCCCTGTGGGACCACATAGCATAGCTGGTACTGTTGGTCCAGAAACTAGAAGACTATTAGGCCAGCCCATTGCCTCTCTGTTGGTCCTCACTCATAGCTACAACCCAAGCTTTATTGTTGCTGTTTATCTTTGAAGAGTTACAGCCAACTCAGCCTTCTGAAGACTGCTCGTTTTGCCTTAAGGATTTCCCAGTAACCTCTGCTTCTCCCTTTTCTCTCCTCTGGTTTACTATTTTCTCATCTCTTCCCTTCATACCTATGGAAATCAAAGTTACAGACTTCTTTTTTTTTTTGCTCTGTTGCCAAGGCTGGAGTACAGTGACACAATTTCCACTCACTGCAATCTCCGCCTCCCAGGTTCAAGCAATTCTCCTGCCTTAGCCTCCAGAGTAGCTGGGATTACAGGTATGTACCACCATGCCCAGTTTATTTTTTGTATTTTTAGTAGAGATAGGGTTTCATCATGTTGAGCACGCTGGTCTCGAACTCCTGACCTCAGGTGATCTACCCGCCTTGGTCTCCCAAAGTGCTGGGATTACAGGCCTGAGCCACCACGCCCGTCCCAGAGTTGCAGACTTTTCTAACCCGGACTCTTTCATATGCAGACCCACAGAAGTATTTGATGGGACAAACCCCCAGCTTAGGGTTTGAATTTAGGTTATTTTTTTTTCTTCCAGGGTCCATCAATGATTTCAGGGATCTAGGTTTCCTCAGTCTTCTGTGAACATGAAACGTTGACAGACTGAGGCTGTAAGATGTATCTCCCTGTTACACACCTGGGTGCCCACAAAGACACACCTCTGTCTCCACTGCCAGGGATCCTTAACCCTGCCCTAACGTATCAACTTCCTCTGCCCCTGGTTCCCCTGTTCAGGCCGATGGCTCCCACCAACTGCCATGGAATCTTCCAGCAAGGACATTCCACTCATCCTTCCCCCACAGGGTTCTTCCTTCTTTGCTGTGTCTTTCAACCCACCGTCTGCCTCGGGTGGGAATCTGTGGAGCCTCAGGAAGAAAGGACAGAGCCCCAGGAAAAAGGAACCCTTTAGGGCAGAAGGCACAGGTGCCGCCTCAGCCTTTGTGTGTCACCACCAGGGGGCGCCCAAGGCATTTCCAAAGCAGCTGCCCAGCGTTCACCTTACAGGAACAAGGCTTGCAGGGAGATCCAGTTTAACAAGCAGCTATTGAGTGCCGCCTATTCCCCAGGCCTGGGCCCTGCTTCATTTGGAGACTGAGAGCGGGTTCCAGCCTCTACAAAGAGACTCCTTAAAAAGTACCGTTTGGGTCTGGGCACAGTGGCTTACCTGTAATCCCAGCATTTTGGGAGGCCGAGGTGGGTGGATCACCTGAGGTCAGGAGTTGAAGACCGGCCTGGCCAACATGGCAAAACCCCATCTCTACTAAAAATACAAAAATTAGCCGGGTGTGGTGGCGCGTGCCTGTAATCCCAGCCACTTGGGAGACTGAGGCAGGAGAATCGCTGGAACCTGGGAGGCGAAGGTTGCAGTGAGCCAAGATCTCACTACTGCACTCCAGCCTGGGTAACAGATTGAGACTCTGCCTCAAAAAAAAAAAAAAAAAAGACAAAAAAACAAAAAAAAGCCATTTGGGCCGGGCGTGGTGGCTCACGCCTGTAATCCCTGTACTTGGGGAGGCCTAGGGCAGGAGGGTTGCTTCTTGAGCCCAGGAGTTCGAGACCAGCCTGGGCAACATAGCGAGACCTCCATCTCTACAAAAAATTTAAAAATTAACCAGTCTTGCTGGCTCTCAACTGTATTCCCAGCTACTTGAGAGGCTGAGGTGGGAGGACTGGTTGAGCCTAGGAATTCGAGGCTGTCCTGAGCTGTGTTTGTGCCACTGTACTCTGGCCTGGATGACAAAGCAAAACACTAAACAAACAACCACATTTGCCTCTTCAAGGAATTGGTTTCCTACCAAGCAGCTCCTCTTACCTCCCCTGGTAGCAGAATCCTCTGTCCGCCTCAGCCCCTCCCCTGCACTCCCCTGCTGCCCACCCTTTCCTGACCCCATCCACCACAGCTCCCTGAGGCTCCCGGTATGCTTCTCTGAGTCTGGGCTGCCCGATGCGGACTGGAAGTATCCCCAGGGACCAAGGGAGGCTGACAATGTCCCTGGCCAGGCATTGCCCTCTCTCTTTTTGCCCGTCTCCCTCCTAGGGCCTGACTCACTTCTCACAAAACCGAATCTCAATTCCAATGCTAGCCTCCTGAGGGTTCCCCAGAGACCCAGAGTGTGGAGGGTGTGGGTACAGAAGGACCAGGGCCAGGAACAGAGGCTGCAGGCTGGGCTCAGGAGTAGCACTTCTTCACCTGCAAGCACTGACCCGGCTGGGAGACTCAGGAAGTGGGCCATGGGGGCGATAACAATAACAATAATCATATTAATAATAACACCGGGGCCCACAAAACTGCTGTGAAATGCCCAATAATGATCCCTTATATTTATAGATCTCCTTCTCCTCCTAGACACTTCAGAGCCATTGCCCAATTAACCCTCCTAGATTCCCTAGAAGGGACAATTAACCCCATATTTTATGGCCAGGGGAAACCTAGGCTCTGAGAAGGTGATGGAGTTTGCTGAGGTCGTCCAGTCCATTAGTGACAGCAGAATTTGTGGAGCAGCCCTCTCTCCTTCCTTTCATCTACGTCACTTGAACTCAGGAGTTTGAGAACAGCCTAAGCAACATGGTGAGACACTGTCTCTACTAAAAATACAAAAAAAGAAAAAAAAAATAGCTAGGTGCGGTGGTGCATGCCTGTGTTCCCAGCTACTCAGGAGGTTGAGGTGGGAGGATCGCTTGAGCCTGGGGGAGTTGAAGTTGCAGTGAGCTGAGATCGCACCGCTGCACTCCAGCCTTGGAGAAACAGCAAGACTCTGTCTCAAAGAAAACAAATGGCTGGGTGTGGCAGTGGCTCACACCTGTAATCCCAGCACTTTGGGAGGCCGAGGAAGGCGGATCACCTGAGGTCAGGAGTTCAAGACCAGCTTGGCCAACATGATGAAACCCCATCTCTACTAAAAATACAAAAATCAGCTGGGCGTGGTGGTGCACACCTGTAATCTCAGCTACTCGGGAGGCCGAGGCAGGAGAATCACTTGAACCTGGGAGGCAGAGGTTGCAGTGAGCCGAGATCACACCACTGTACACCAGCCTGGGTGATAAATACAGCAAGACTCCATCTCAAAAAAAAAAAAAAAAAAAAAAAAGCAGACGCACTTAGACACATGCCCATGTCCACGCACATGTGCACACATGCAGGCACATGCATGCACTCAAACCCACCTTCCATCCCATCTCTGTCTTACCAGGGACCACAACATCTGGTAGGAGCCTGGATTGGAGCAAAGGATGGCTGCCTAGAGGAAGGAGGAGGGATATCCCAGTTATCATTGAGGAGGGCTTTTCAGGGTCTTGACTGCGGCCAGCCAAGGCTCTGGGGACTTTCTGAGTTCTGATGGACATGGCCCCTGCCTAGCAGCATGCCAGTCAGACCTGCCTGAGCCTCTCCAAACTTCAGGACTCACAAGGAAAGGAGTGTGGGGGTTTCTGGGAGCCCCACACAATATGCCCTTATAGTGCAAGACTCCTGTTTACCCTGAAAACCAGTGTGGAAGAAGAACCCTGCTACCTGCTTCTGTGCCACAGTGTTGGAGATGGCCAGGTGATTCCTAGCAGGAGAAGAGATATGGCAGCTCTAGGAAGGAAGGAGAGGGTGGAGGCAACGAGGAGGCCCCTCAGTCAAGAATGGCAATCATTTGGCCTACACATGCCCCAGCTCCATCTCCCCCCTTCCCTTCTTACTCCTGTTGGGAGGTCGAGATCAGAGGATTGCTTGAGCTTAGGAGTTCAAGACCAGCCTGGGCAACATAGTGAGACCCCCATTTCTACAAAAAAAGAAGAAAAAAGAAGGTGCTTTTTTCGGTCGAGCGCGGTGGCTCACTCCTATAATCCCAGCGCTTTGGGAGGCCAAGGTGGATGGATCACGAGGTCAGGAGATTGAGACCATCCTAGCCAACATGGTGAAACCCCACCTTACTAAACTACAAAAATTAGCCAGGAGTGGTGGTGCATGCTTGTAGTCCCAGCTACTCGGGAGGCTGAGGCAGGAGAATCGCTTGAAACTGGGAGGCAGATGTTATAGTGAGCTGAGACCGCACCATTGCACTCCAGCTGGGCAACAGAGTGAGACTCCATCTTTAAATAAAAAAAAAAAAAAAAAAGGTGGCCGGGGCACAGTGGCTCATGCCTGTAATCCAAGCACTTTGGGAGGCCGAGGTGGATGGATCACCTGAGGTCAGGAGTTCAAGACCAGCCTGGCCATCAAGGTGAAACCCCATCTTTTTTAAAAAAAAAAAAAAAAAAAAAAAAAAGGTGCTTTTTTCTAATCTGAACTCAGACATGGAAAGTTTGAATGTGCTCTGTTTGAAGCAGGAAGGAATAAGTTTATTGAATCATCTAAGAATTTCCTTGTTATATAAGGTTATGCAGCCTAGGCAACCTAGCCAGACTACCCCCCACCACATTTCTACAAAAAAGAAAAGTAGGCCGGGCGCAGTGGCTCACACCTGTAATCCTAGCACTTTGGGAGGCCGAGGTGGGTGGATCACCTGAGGTCAGGAATTCAAGACCAGCCTGGCCATCATGGTGAAACCCTATCTTAAAAAAAAAAAAAAAAAAGTAAAATTAGCTGGGTATGGTGGCACAAGGCTGTTGTTCCAGCTGCTCAGGAGGCTGAGGTGGGAGGATCACTTGAGCTCAGGAGGTCAAGGTCACAGCAGACAGGGATGGCTTCACTGCACTCCAGGCTGGGTGAGAGAATGAGACCCTGTCTCAAAAATAATAATAATTAAATTTTAAAATAGGCCGGGAGTAGTGGCCCATGCCTGTAATCCCAGCACTTTGGGAGGCTGAGGCAGGCAAATCACCTGAGGGTCAGGAATTTGGGACCAGCCTGGCCAGCATGGTGAAACCCCGTCTCTACCAAAAATATAAAAATTAAGGCATGGTGGTGGGTGCCTGTAATCCCAGCTACTTGGGAGGCTAAGGCAGGAGAATCACTTGAACCTGGGAAGTGGAGCTTGCAGTGAGCCGAGACCACGCCACTGCACTCCAGCCTGGGTGACAAGAGAAAAACTCCACCTCAAAATAACAGAAAATAAAATAATAAAGTGATGCACTGGAGCACGTGACCAATGGTGGCAGCGAGGTAAACGTGAGATGACATTTGGTCAATATGAACACTGGCCTGGAGAGAAGTTTCTGAATGGCTTGGACACTGGGGTGTGGGGGGGGTTCTGCATGGGTGGGTTACTACACTAAGAGAGCAGCCGTCACACCAAGGTGACCACAGACTTACCTGCATTTTTCAAGCTGCTGGTTCTTCTCTCAGGGCCCCGCCTACCAGCTCCACTCCTGCCTCCTGGTCTCCACTCCCCGTCTGGCCTCTGACCCCTGCAGCCTGGGCCTAAGATGGTCCCTCCCCACCAGCTCCAATTTTCACCTCTGAAACTCCAAGGCTCCACATTGCTGAGATTTTACTATGGCTTCCAGCTGGATCCCACCTTTGATCTGGCTTCAAAAAATAAAAAGCAGTACCAGGAGAGTAATTTTCCCGACCTGCTGGGGAGGAAGGCAGGCTGGAGGCAGGTCCTGACCAGCCCGGCCCACTCCTGGAGCCTGGAGTCAGAAGCTGGTGGCAGAGGGGGCGGGGGCCAGGGGAGCAAAGCCATCTTTCCTCATTAACTTCCTCCCCTTCCTTTCTGGGGCACTGACCTGTCTCTTCCTTCCCTTCCCAGCCTGCCAATCAGCAGGGAAAAAGATGATACAGCTGCTTGCCCCGCACCCCCCCAGGCTCTCCCCACTCAGCCTCTTGCCTCTTGGCCTGGATAACAGCAGTGCCTCAGTCCTCTCTTTCCACTGTTCCCCTGACCTGTCCCTGGGGGGTGGGGACTGAACACTCAGGGTGGGGCCTGGTAAGAGGCAAGTCTGTGCCCCCCTGTCTGGGCACCTGAGACATGACTCAGTTGGCTGTCTCAGCGCCAGCTCTGGTCTTGAGGGACTGGACTGAGGGCTGGGGAGGGGAAGGTCCAGCTTTTTATGGGGCTTCCTGCCCGCCCCTCTCCGGTGGCGTGGCAGGGCCTGGCCCAGGATTTCCATCTTTCAGCAGCAGGATCTGCCCCTCCCAGTTCGAAGGCTCTGGCTCCTCACCTGTTCTCTGGATGCTTGCCTGGCCCTTTTAAGTGGTTAGCAGTACACCCCACCCCCACCCAGCTGAGGGTCTGGGCTTCTCCAGGCAGGTGGGAAACCAGGGTGATGGGGCACAGAGTCCAGAAGAGGCAAAAACACCCTTCAACCAGCTGAGCTGTCCCTAGTAGGCACAGGGCGACACCCTTCCTTTCAGTGGGTAGGGAAGGAGCCGGGGTCTGGCCCAAGAGAAAACTTGGTTTTGGTGGAGCAACGACAGAGGGCATGGGACTGGGGCTGAGCATCTTCCATTCGAGAAATTCCTGTCTCAGTTTTTTGGCTCATTGGCTGAAAAGAGAGCTGACTGCTAAGCACAGGGGACATTCTGTGTTTCTGTGTCACTATTTTTTTTGTTTATTTGTTTTTGTTTTGGGACAGAGTTTCTCTCGTTGCCCAAGCTGGAGTGCAATGGCATGATCTCAGCTCACCGCAACCTACGCCTCCCAGGTTCAAGCAATTATCCTGCCTCAGCCTCCCAAGTAGCTGGGATTACAGGCATGAGCCACCATGCCCAGCTAATTTTGTATTTTTTAGTAGAGATGAGGTTTCTCCACGTTGGTCAGGCTGGTCTCGAACTCCTGACCTCAGGTGATCCGCCCGCCTTGGCTTCCCAAAGTACTGGGATTACAGGTGTGAGCCACTGCACCCAGCCTCATGTCCTTATTTTCCCATCCTTGTCTCCCGTCAAGTAAGACTCCTACCCACGTGCGCACTGTGAAAACATTCCCTACATATTGGAGCTGGCAGAACCCACTCACCGCCCTCTTCCGGGCCTCTGGGCTTGTCAGGGATTCTGGCCACTGCTGTGTCTTCCTTGTCTGGGCAAAGGAATGGTGAAAGCCTGAGCCCCACTTTCTCCAGGGGGAGGCCCCTTCTGGAAGTTGCCCCTCCACCCTCCCCCAACCTCACGCCTTGCCCCAGGCACCTCTCCCTGACCTGAGGGCAGAGAGGAGAGTTCAGGGAGGGGGAGGAAGTTGGGAGCCACCTTGTCTCCAGGTGGGGCAGGGGCTCAGCAGAGATAACCATCTTCTTGGCAGCTCCAACCTGTTCTATTGGTAATTTTTTTTTTTCCTAGAGGAGAAAGGTGAAGGCCTTGGTGGGGAGTTATTCTGGCTCTGAAGTGTCCTTGCAGCTCCCCGGGCCCCTGCAGGCCTTGTGCAAGAGCTGTAAATCCCTCACCACCCACAGGCCTGGGGGGGCCTGCTGCTGGGACTTTCATGTCCAGAGGTTTTATGCCTTTGCTCCTCTGTTGGGCTCCACAGCTCCTGCCTGGGGCCTCTCCCCAGCCTGTAAAAATCCTGTCCCATAAATCTCCACTGCCCTCCTAGGAGCCAAGCAGTTCCTCCCACTCCGACTCCCACCCATAAGCATCTCTCCCCTCAAGAGACCACAGTGAAGTGGCCGGGAAGAGGCAGGTTTCCAAGAAGGACAGCAGCAAACCGGGGGTCTTTCTGGGACCTCCTCCAGCATCAGTCACTGCTTGGGTGGGATTGGACTCTAACTGAATGGCCTGTCTCCAGCTTCAATGCTGGAGGGGCTTCTGGGGGTCTCTGGTGGGGAGGCTCTTGGCCTCCACTGCCTGTTAGTATCCACCTGAGCCTCCCGAGACAGGTGGCTGTCTGTCTGCCAAGCCCCCAGGTGCATTGGAGGTGGCAGGCAGCCCAGTGACTATGCTGCTTTCCTGGATCAAAATGGGAAACCCAAGGGAAGGGAAAGAGGGTAACAGTGGCTGAGGTCCGGAGGGTCATGGATGGACTGCATGGTCCAGTGGATTCTAGGGTAGAACACAGTGCTTAACTTCCTAGTCTGATGGGGGAGACTGGGCACGCATCCAAGACCTGGGCATTGAGAAGGGGGCCAGGTTGCTGGCACTGGTTAGGACTCAAGGTAGGGATGATATTGGCCTGGGAACACCCCACTGGAGACGGCTCAGGGAGGAGGAAGAGGCAAGAGTCGCAAAGGGAGCAGGGTGTCTCCAGCAGAAAGAACAGTTTGTTCACACGTTCCTGGGGGAGAGGATGTGACCTGGGTGGGGGGACGCCAGCAGGTTTGCCAGGAAAGTGAGGAGCCTGTGCCTGGCTCCACCCTTCCTGGAAAGACATGGGAAGGAGACAGCAGCCTTCATGCTGAAGGTGGGGAAAGGCAAGGTAGACGGTGGGAGGGAGGGCTCTATGGTGGAAGGGCTTGAGTAGGATGCAGCGCTCAGGAGAGAACCCAGGTCGAGCTCTCACTGACCCTCCTGGCTTACTGGGATCTCGATGCCTGATGAGCAGACTTTGGGAAGCCCAGGATCTCTGTTCAGAAGTCATCTCACCCATCCACCCCCATCCCCACCATGTCCAGATTCTGACTTGTATCCCATCTCCCCATGCCCACTGCTAGGCTGAGCTAGTGCTTGTGGCTACCATTTATTGATCACCTACTGCATGCCAGGCACTACTCCAAGCTCTTTACATGCATTGACTCACTCAAGCCCATTTTCCCTATGAGATAGGTCCTATATTCAGCCCCACTTTGCAGATGAGAAAACTGAGGTGTAGCGAACTTAAGTAATTTGCTCAAGATCACGCCACTGGCTTCACACAGGATTCCAGCCAGGCCCCTGGCTCTGGAGCCCATGTCTCCATCTCTGCCCTCTGCTGCAGAAGAAGCTTCACCACCAAAGCCCAAGGAAATGGTGTCTTCTGTGCCTCCTTCCAACTCCTTCAGTGGCCAGTGGAGTTGGCCCTGGGCATTTGGAGAGAAGCCTGCCAGTTGTCCTCTTTCCACAGGGAAGGGGCAGTTGTGGCCTAACATTTTGGTGCTTTCTAGGGGTCCTCTGACCCTTGGGGGACACCTATCTCAGAGGTAGCATCAGGGACTAGCTCCTGACTCCTATGGGGTGCCCTGCTTCCGCTAGTGCCCAGCAACCATAGGGAAACTGGGCAATAGCAAAAGTGAAACTGACTAAGCCGGTTTCCCACCCCCGCCAAGGGAAACGGGGAGCAGCCTCGGCTGGACAACAACCAATTAGGCACTTTTTATTGCCCACGCTGTCATAATCCTCAGAGCTTGGCTAGGATGAAGGAGAGGAAATGGGATAGGATGGAATTCCAAGATGCCTTCGGCGTTCATCCCAGCCATTCCCCCGTTTCTACATGGGAAAGCCCCAATACCATCCCCAAGAACTTTCCTCCAAGTGAGGCCCTTATCCCTGGAAGTCAATAGGCCTTTGCATCTATTGCTTCTAGCAAGAATCCTTCAACCTCCTAGAGAGTTTTTCCCCTGTCCTTTGCCCTAGGGACTCAGGGAAGAGGAATCTTATTTCTGTTTATTCCTAGGACACGGTGGGGAGCCAGGCTCATGCAGTCTTGGAGACCTCTGGTGCCACCTGGCATTAGGGATCAGGGAACTACCTATTTTTCAAGTGCAATCTGACTCCTCTCTCAGACTAGCCACTCCCAGAGGACAGAGGTCTTGTCTTCCCATAAGACTGAAAGCTCCTGGAGAAGCTGTCTTCTCTTGCTTTCTTCTCTTGTCCCCTGCCCATTCTCTCAGTTGCCCAGGGCAGAGCTTTGTCCACAGAGGGCCACTCCTGCTGTCCATAGGACCTTGACTGCGTCTGTGACCCAGAGGAGGCTGCATTCTGGTTGGGAAGTGCTGCCGTGGTCTGTCGGTGCCTCCATTTCCTGTTGTGTAGAATGGAGTTGTAATGAAGATTAAATTTTTAAAAAGCGTGTGCCCAGCTTGTGGTAAGGGCTCAGTAAATGAGAGCTTTTATTGCCTTTGGGACAGCTGGAGCCCTTCCTAGCTTTCTGCTTATCAGAAATCAGGATGGGGAGATCCAGCAGCCCAAGCTTAGTAGGGTAGCCTTCAAAATGAGAGTCACAGAAGCCAGCCAGCCTAGCAGCCCTGTGCGGGTCTCAGGCTGAGACCCTAGTGGACAGGTCAAGTCCATTATCTCCAGGAGGTGGCAAGGAGACCCGTGGTCAGCATGGGCAACCTCAGATATCTGCAGCAGGCAGGGTGGCAATGAAGGTGGATTTCAAGTTAGGACCCAACTGCCCGGGCAGGGCAGAGCAGAGAAGGGAGGGTACATTTCATTGTTTCAAAAGACCTAGGAGGGGTATGGTGGTTCCTTTTCCAGGGTGATGGTGGTCCCAAACCCAAAAGAGA
This sequence comes from Sapajus apella, assembly GCF_009761245.1. Taxonomy (NCBI): domain Eukaryota; kingdom Metazoa; phylum Chordata; class Mammalia; order Primates; family Cebidae; genus Sapajus; species Sapajus apella. The sequence goes on along the minus strand of NW_022436952.1, from coordinate 6,079,587 downwards.
TGCTCATCAGCATGCTGGGGGGTTGGGGCAGTGGCCAGGGGAGGGATGCAGTGACCTCTCCAAGATCACAAATTCGAAAATCACCTGAAGAAGGGGAGGGGACAGAAGGAGGTAAGAAACATACTCAAGCTGAACACACATCCACCTTTCTTGTCTAGGGCACAGATGTACCCCTGGGTTCAGAATGTGTTTATGCACGGGTAGATGGGGGGCACAGAAGGGGACCTAGACATTGGCACCTGCTGTGAGGAAGAGGAGACATTGTCTCCCTTGTTGGTTCTGTCCTGAGCAAGGACCCTGGGTGAGGCTGAGCAGATGACACCTGGCATGGAGCCAGGACCCTCAGGTGGGCAGGGTGGACAAGTCAGAGGAGGGGAGGTGCAACACGACTTTATAAGAGATGAGGTAGACCCCTGCAGCCCTCTTCTGGGGCCTCCAAGGAAGGAGAGAGTGGGAATGAGGAGGTGGGGCAGGAGGAGGCATTCCAAAGCTCTCCAGAAAATCCTGAGCATGGCGAGGAATAACTCACTCTTCTTTTCCTCAGCATCAACTTTATAAGTCATGTCCCAGCCTGGGCAACATAGCAAGACCCTGTCTCTGCAAAAAAAATTAAAAATTAGCTGGCATGGTGGCACGTGCCTGTAGTCCGAGCTACTTAGAAGGCTGAGGCTGGAGGATCCCTTGAACCCAGGAGTTTGAGGCTGTAGTGAGCTATGGTTGTGCCACTGCACTCCAGCCTGAGTGACAGAGTGAGATCCCAACTCAATAAGTAAATAAATAAAAATAGGCGAAGTGGCTCATGCCTGTAATCCTAGCACTTTGGGAGGCTGAGGCGGGCAGATCACTTGAGGTCAGGAGTTTGAGACCATCCTGGCCAACATGGTGAAACCCCATCTGTACTAAAAATACAAAAATTAGCTGGGCATGGTGGCGGGTGCCTGTAGTCCCAGCTACTCAGGAGGGTGAGGCAGGAGAATCAGTTGAACCTGGGAGGCAGAGTTTGCAGTGAGCTATTGCGCCACTGCACTCCAGCATGGGGGACAAAGCAAGACTCTTGTCTCAAAACAGCAACAGCAACAAAAAAGTCATGTTCGCCGCTAAATATATACAATTGTGATTGGCCGTTAAACAAAAAATAAACTGGGCAGAGTGGCTTACACCTGTAATCCTGGCACATTAGAAGGCTGAGGTGGAAGGATCACTTGAACTCAGGAGTTCAAGATCAGCCTGGGCAACACAGGAAGACCCCATCTGTACAATTTTTTTTTTTAATTAGCCAGGTATGGAAGTGTGCGCTTGTAGTACCAGCTATTTGAGTGGCTGAGATGGGAGGATCACTTGAGCCCAGGTGGCTGAGGCTGCAGTGAGCTGGGATCACACCACTGGACTCCAGCCTGGGTGACAGAGTGAGACCCTGTCTTAAAAAAAAAATTGAAATAAAAAAAATGTCACCTGCCCTAGGAATTCTCTCCCTTATGCTTCCATGTCTCCCTGGCTTCCTTTGGGTGATCTGTCTACTTGTGAAAATCTTTCCAGAGTGGAGAGGTGGACGTGCCTTCCCGCTGCCGCCTCCTCCCCTGCCAGCAGTCAGCTTCCTGTGCTCAGTACAGGGAGCAGATCTAGAGGAGACCCTGTCAGGGAGTGGTGGTCAGATAGGGGAGGCGTAGTTCTTGACCGCAGAGATTTCTCAGTCTGAGTGGGAAGGCAGAATACATCCCTGATTCGTCAGCAGAGACCAGAAACAAGGGCAGACAGCAAATGAGTGGAATTGTTGAGGTGGTGCTGGGAGAATGGAAAGAAGATACAGGGAAGGGGCTGAGTGGAGTTACAGGGGAAAAGCTTCCTAGAGGAGAATCTAAATTGATTCGGCAGAGGGTTGGGGAAGAGGCCAGTAAATGCCATTTACCCCTAAACTATGCCCATTCACTGGAAGAAGAAGCCGCTTAGGACTTCACTGTAAATCTGAGCCAAGATTGCAGATCACCCCCTTTTTCCCAGGCTCGGGTGTGTGTGCTCCTATAAGATGCCAGCAATGCGGCGGAGCCGTGGGAAGGGGAAACATGTCGTTTTTGTAACATTCCTCTCTGGCTCCTTGGCCCATGGATGACCCAAAGTTGCTTAAATGAAAAAGAGAGGGGCGAGTTGAGCAGGTCCCAGTCTGGGTCTGGCCACTGTGAGTCAGGGAGCCGGCAGTCTGATCCCATGAGCCAAATCCCTGTCTCTCTGGGGACTTTAAAGGCTCTGAGTGTCCGGCCTCAAAGCCACTGGCAGGTATGGATCTTCCCCCTCCCTGACCCCCTCTGCTTCCTGCCCTTTTGGTGCTCTCTGACCTCTGGCCCTGGGGCCCAAGAAGCCCATTTTCTGTGTAAAGGCTGAGTCACATCTGCCCCCGCACAGAGATTTGGGGTAGACCCCGGTAAAGATGGCAGAATGAAGGGGCACTCGAAGACAGACACAGGGCAGGGAGAGGGAACTGAAGGAATCAAGGAAATCAGAGAACCCCATGTTTCCCAGCTGATGGGAGACGGGGCTATTCCTGGTGGTCCCTCCAGCAGCCACAGTGGATTTTAACCCTTCATTGGAGGGTGACAGGAGCAGGTTTGTGAAAATGTGGGTGGGTGAGGAGAAGATGGAGGTAGAGACAACAGCAATTAAGATGGGTCCCCAAAGACCCTTTTATTTGAGTGCTAGTTGCTGGTACAGGAAGTAAATTTGAAGGAAACATGTCAGGGGCAGCCCCCTTCAGCTCTGGGTCTGACCCCTCAGGGACATCATGGGGTCCCCCATCAATCCTTGCTCTGGATAGATCCATGCCCCAAGCTGGGCCAGCCCAGGGTGTCTCCTCAGGGGCTTTCCAAATCATGGCATTTGAAGTGTCCACCTTCTCAAGGACACCTGTTTTGTTGGGGGAGAGAGAGTGTGTGTCTCTATTGAGCCTCTGGACACTCTCCTCTGGCCCATGGGAGCTGGCACCGCCTGACCACCTGGAGGAGGCTTGGAGCCTGGCTGAGCCCCAGTCTTAGGAGGGAGGGAAGAGGGTGGTGAGGGAGTGGGATGTCTCTTCCGCCTGGTAGATTAGTGACTCTGAGACAGGAGAGGGCCTGTCACTGGGCCCATAAATAAAGCAGCCGAGTCTCCCTCCATCTGTGTTTATCTGTCTGGCCTTGAGTTTCCGGGAGAGGAGATGTCTTGGCACCCCCCAGCATCAAACGCCAAGCGCTGGAGGGGAGGAGGGGCAGCCTCCCTCCCTTCGCCTTCCCTCTCAACCTCTATTCCTGCTTCCTCAAATCTCATCCTCTCAGGCCCTCTCTCTTCAGCCTAGACACTGATTCCAGGAAGCCCTCTGAGACCAGGGGGTGGGGGCTAGAGTGGGGAGTGTGGTCTGGGGTCTCTGCCACCTTTCCCCATTGGTGACCACCCTTTGTAGACTCAGGAGAAGATGCCCTGGGGCCTGGAAAGAGATGAAAGGTGGGAATCAACAGGGTGCTGTTAGGTCTAAATATGGAAGACCCTCTGCTGCTAGGAAGACCCTCTGCTCCCAGGGAAGGGTCCAGGGAGGCCCCCGAGTGATGGTGAAGGGCCAGGGAGGACCTGTAGGCAGAGAGAGCCTGGTGACTCCCCAGCCCCCCTCGGGGTGTGGCAGGCCGTGAGAAGACCCTGCCTGTCACCTCCTACCTTGGCTGCCTCTTCTTGATAGCACCTCCCTCCATCTTTCTACCTCCATGGATTTCTGAAACTCCAGGCTGTTCTTAGAACCTAGGACCTGCCACCAGGACTTTTCAAAGTGTGGTCACCTGGTCAGGAGTTCGACAGCTGTCTGGCCAACATGGCAAAACTCCATCTCTACTAAAGATACAAAAAAAAAAAAAAAGTGTGGTCACTAGACCACTTACAGCTACATCACTGGGGAGAAGAAGGGGAAATGCTTGTTTCAATGCAGATTCCTGGGCCCCCATAGACTGACTGGATCAAAAGAGGCTTGGGGACTCAGGTTTTTGTGGGGTTTTTTGTTTGTTTGTTTTTGTTTTGAGATGGAATTCCACTCTTGTTGCCCAAGCTGGAGTGCAATGCTTCCATCTTGGCTCACTGTAACCTCTCCCTCCTGGATCCAGGCGATTCTCCTGCCTCAGCCTCCCAAGTAGCTGGGATTACAAGCATGTGCCCGGTTAATTTTTGTATTTTTAGTAGAGATGGGGTTTCACCATGTTGACCAGGCTGGTCTCAAACTCCTGACCTCAGGTGATCTGCCCACCTTGGCCACCCAAAGGGCTGGGATTATAAGCGTGAGCCACATCGTCTGGCTGGGGACTTGGATTTTAATGACTATCCAAGGTGATGCTGGTGTAATTTAAGCTTGAGAAACACCTATTGTTCTACATGAAGGCAGCCACTCTTGTTCACCCCATCCCCACCACCCAGCTCAGAGCCCAGGACATAGAAAGTGTTCAATAAACACCCGTTGATTGAATGCATTTCTAGACAGTGTCTATTCCTTTTTTCACTCCAGGTCTTCTCTTCTCCAACCACCCCAAATCTACCAGAGGATCCTAAGTCCCTGCTTTCTGCTAGGGTGATAATACCAGAACATGTCAGCCAGACCACAGTGGCACATGTCTTTAAACAGAACATGGTACTCACAGAAACACTCTAATGGTAGGGATTTTTTGGCAACAGGGCAGGTTAGCGGGGAGTTTACTGGGACAGGGTAGGCTCTCAGCTCTTCTCAGAGTCCACAGGAATCACCTGCTTTACTCACCCTCAGGGAATGACGGTGGGATGCAGGATGCCTGTGCTGAGGGCAAGGAATGTCAGGACCCAGGGAAGGGGAAGATCAGAAGGAATGAAAAAGATCAAAAGTGTGTGGAAGAAGAGACATAGTTAAAGGAGGTCTAAGGGCAAAAGGAGAGCGCTGTTACACAACCCAGGTCAGTGGCCCTGGAAAGTTTTCAGAGGATCAGGCATCCCAGCCAGGAATGCACAAGCAAGTCACTTCTCTCCAGCCTTGGTTTCTCTGAAGGTCCATCTCTGGAAAAAGAGGTTCTTTCAGCCATTGAGTCCTCTCCTGGCATCAGGGCCAACTGGCATTGCTACTTCATTGCCTCTGGTTTGCATTGCATTTGCATTAATTTGCTTGGGCTGGACCAACAAGTATATGCAAATGGATATGAAGTGGTGGGGTCCCAGGGCAGGGAGTCTCCCTGAGGTGAAGATGGAGCTGTGGAGGAGGGATGCACAGGGAGATGCCTGCACTAGAGGGGCCCCCAGGCTTGCTCTGATAGCCTTTCTGGCTCCAGAGGGGAGAGGGTAGCCTAGGATGTTAAGAGCCCTGGCACTGCAAGCCCCAGGAGGCTTGTGGGAGGCTGGGGAACAAAGGACTCAGGCGTTCTGAGGGTGATGAGGGCAGCTCTGATGGTATAGGGCAGATGAGCAGGGTTCTCAAGCCTCCCAAAAAAGCAGAGAGCCTCAGAGCCAGCCCCAGAGGGCAAATACTTGCCCTGAGGCCCTGAAGAGGGATAAGGGTGGTGGGAAGCTGGGAGAAGAGGAGAAGGCAGATGCCAGGCTAGATTTTCTGAGAAGAGAAGAAGCCAAATCACTTCCGAATGGGAGAGGGGAGATGGCAAAGCTGCCTCCCTGGTGGTGGCAGGGGCCCAGAAAAGGGGGCGGAGCAGGGAGCTGAGAAAGCAGTCAGTGGAGACCTGGGAGAGGCAGCTGTCTGAGCCCCTTTCACCTGTGGAATGGCTCCTGCTGACCCCAGGCTTGGGGCAGGGGGAGGGGACAGAGTCATCAACTTTAGGGAAAAGTTTTAAGGTGGAGACACAGTCCCACCCTGATTGGGGCTCTCTGCTCTCAAGAGAGCTACAGTATACTGGAAAAGACACAGCCCATGTTGTTGGGAAGCCCCTAGTCTAACAGAGACAGTCTCTGTCTTCATCCTGGGTGCAAGTGGGGACACAATGAGGATCCTACACACACTCTCCAAATTACTTAGGAGCTCTCCAGCCCATAGCAGCAAAGGCAAAAATACAGGACCAGTGAGCACTTCCTAGATGGGGAGAACCCCAACATCAGCAGCAACCAGAGGTCAGTGGGGCTAACCCGGTAAGGCCTCCTGAAGGGAATTGTTTTTTCTTTTAGAGAGCAGATCTTGCTCTGTTGTCCAGGCTAGACTTGAACTCCTGGGCTAGATTGAAATGTCCAGGCTCAAGCAATGCTTCTACCTCAGCCTCCCAAATAGCTGGGATTACAGGCATGTACTCTTTGCCTGGCTCCTAGAGTGAATTTTGTGGAAGATTTTGAAAATGAGGCTGGGTGTGATGGCTCACACCTATAATCCCATCACTTTGGGAGACCAAGGCAGGGGGATCACTTGAGCCCAGGAGTTGGAGACCAGCCTGGGCAATATAATGAGACCCATCCTCTACAGAAAATTTTTTTTTTTTTTTTTTTTTTTTTTTCCCC
>NW_022436952.1:6072207-6072728 GCF_009761245.1 Sapajus apella | reverse complement strand
CACTGCACTCCAGCCTGGGTGCAGAGTGAGACTGTCTCAAAAAAAACAAAAAAGAAGAAGAAGGAGGAAGAAGAGAAGGAGGAGGAGAGAAGAAGGAGGGAGGAGGGAGAAGAAGGAGAAGAAGAAGAGGAAGAGGAGGAGGAAGAAGAAGAAGAAAGAAAGAAGGAAGGAAGGAAGGAAGAGAGGGAGGGAGGGAGAGAGAGAGAGAAAGAGAAAGAAAGAAAAAAGAAGGCCGGGCGCGGTGGCTCAAGCCTGTAATCCCAGCACTTTGGGAGGCCGAGTCGGGTGGATCACGAGGTCAAGAGATCGAGACCATCCTGGTCAACATGGTGAAACCCCGTCTCTACTAAAAATACAAAACATTAGCTGGGCATGGTGGCGTGTGCCTGTAATCCCAGCTACTCAGGAGGCTGAGGCAGGAGAATTGCCTGAACCCAGGAGGCGGAGGTTGCGGTGAGCCGAGATCGCGCCATTGCACTCCAGCCTGGGTAACATGAGTGAAACTCCGTCTCAAAAAAAAA
>NW_022436952.1:6060434-6072107 GCF_009761245.1 Sapajus apella | reverse complement strand
GAAAGAAGGAAGGAAGGAAGGAAGAGAGGGAGGGAGGGAGAGAGAGAAAAAAAAAAAAAAAAAAGAAAGAAAGAAAAAAGAAAGAACAGGCCAGGCGTGGTGGCTCACGCCTGTAATCCAAGCACTTTGAAGGCCAAGGCAGGTGGATCACCTGAGGTTGGGAGTTCAAGACCAGCCTGACCAACATGGTGAAACCCCCATCTTAAAAAAAAAAAAAAAGAAAGAAAGAAGAGAGAGAAAGAAAGAAAAAGAAAGAAAGAAAGGAAGGAAGGAAAGAAAGAAAAGAAAAGAAAAAAAGAAAAGAAAAGAAAGAGCGAGCTGGGCGCAGTGGCTCATACCTGCAATCCCAGCACTTTGGGAGGCCAAGGTGGGTGGATCACAAGGTCAGGAGCTTGAGACCAGACTGGCCAATATGGTGAAACCCCATCTCTACCAAAAATACAAAAGTTAGCCAAACATGGTGGCACACGCCTGTAGTCCCAGCTACTTGGGATGCTGAGGCAGGAGAATTGCTTGAATCCGGGAGGCGGAGGTTGCAGTGAGCCGAGATCGCACCATTGCACTCCAGCCTGGGCGACAGAGTGAGACTCCGTCTCAAAAAAAAAAAAAAAAAAAAAAAAAAGAAAGGAAAGAAGAAAGAAAGAAGGAGAGAGAGAGGGAGGGAGGGAGGACAAGGGCCGGGGTTCATTCTCTGTTAGCCTGAGGCAGAGAGTGATGAGAGCTGGGGAGGGTGAGGAGCAGAGCAGTTGGCTCCAGGACCCTTGGCAGCAATTTGGTAGGGCCCTGACACAGGGAGGGGACTCAAGTCAGGAAGAGCCTTTTTCCCCAGAGATACCCACTTGATATTCAGAGAAACTGAGGCTTGGAGAAGAGAATCGACTCGCTCAAGATCACCCAGCAAGTTAGAGGCAAAGCTGAGACCAGAGATCAGATTTTAGGACTCCCTGTTCTGTGCTCTTTCCCCTCCCCCAGCTGGCATGCTGTTAACCTAGGGCTGTTGTCAGAAGGTTCCAGGAGGCTTGTCATCCTCCAGGTGTGCTGTTAGAGCTGGGGACAGTACCTTAATCTCTTAAGGCCTCTATTTCCCCATCTGTACTTTGGGCTCTTTCATCTAAAGTCCTTTGCAGGTGGGTCCCAGGTGAATCTAAGGTATTATAGGACTTAGTTTTCCTCTGGGGATGGGTGGGTGGAAAGGGAGAAGGAGGCAAGCAGAGGCTGGGGGGGATTCCTCCGCCGATCCCGCACGGCCTTCTTCCGAATATGCTTGATCTGACGATGTTTGAATGGGGAGTAAAAGATGTATTTGCATTTGGTTTGCATAGCAATTGTGTGAATTCCAGGCCTAGGCCGGAGCTCTGGAATCTCCCTGGCTCCTGCTCCTTCTTCTGTGGTTTCCCCACCTGCCTGAGAGCCTCCCGGTTGCCAGTTGTGTGGCCACAGCTGGAGAAGGGGGGTTCAAATGTTGGCCACTGGCTTTTCCAGATCCCACAAAACCCCTTCCGCCCTCTCCAGCCCGGGTCCCAGGACATTCTCGCTTCCCTGTGGGGTCCCCAGGAGGTCTCCTGGAGGCCTCGTGGGAGGCTCCGGGCTGGCTGAGGGCTGGCTCTAATCAGGCTGGGGCCTCCTACGGCTCTGCCTTCCCAAACTGGGACCTCTTCTAAGGGTAACCCAGCGGGAGTCCCTCGCGGCCCTGCCCCTACCGCCGGGGTTGGGTGCTGGTGAGAGGGGTCTTTGCACCCCACCCTCCGCGTCCTCCACGGAGGCTGGGTGCTCAGCTGCAGTGGGCCGGGAAAGGGCTGTCCCCTCCCACTGGAGCCAAATAATTGCCTCCTGCTTTGTTGTGTGGTGTCTGGGGCCCGGGGCCTCTCATTTGTGGGGACGTGCTGTGGCGAGAGCCTCCCTGCTAATTACCCTCCTCCCCATCGCCGCCGCCGCCGCCACTGAGCCTCCTGCGTCCGCTGGGCCTTACTCACCCCCGCCCGGCCTGCAGCTCCCCCAAGGCCCAGACGCAGGGAACTCCCCCTCCCTGGTCCCAAACCGGCCTTTCCCGGCAAACAACCTCGCTGGCTTCCCCGCTACGCCTGCAGGCCGGCTCCGGGAGGAGCAGACCGGCCGGGGTCTGTCTCGAGGAGAAAGCCCTGAAAGGATATTTTTGGTTTGAATACAGCCCCAACCCGGACCTCTGCCGGGGAACCGATCTGGGATTGGGCACAATGCACGCGCCTGCGTTGTGCAACATCTGTACAGGAGTTGCACCTGTTGGGACTTGTTCCCAGTTAAGGTGGGAACCACCTACGACCCTGATACCTGGGAGAAAACATCCCATGTTAGCTTCTTTTTTCCTCCCCTTTTCCTATTTTTCAACCATTTGTTTACCTATTTGCTGTAAAGGAAATGAAAGAGAGGGAGACAGAGAAAGAGATCGTGGCTGAGACACACCTACACCCCAACGAATCAAACCTAGAGAGGGGGTCCCAAGACAGAGCGATTCCTCCAGCAAAGAAACAGAGACCAGAGGCCAGGCGCAGTGGCTCCCGCCTGTAATCCCAGCACTTTGGGAGGCCGGGGTGGACGGATTACCTGAGCTCAGGGGTTCAGAAGTAGCCTGGGCAACATGGTAAAACCCCGTCTCTACTAAAAATACAAAAAATTAGCCAGGCATGGTGACGGACCCCTATAATCCCAGCAGGAGAATCGCTTGAACTCGGGAGGCAGAGATTGCAGTGAGCCGAGATTGCGCCACTGCAGAGAGAAACTGAGGGAGGGAGGGAGGGAGGGAGGGAAGGAAGGAAGGAGAAAAAAGAAAGAAAGAGAGAGAGAGAAACAGAGACCAGAGACCACAGGGGGATACAGAGGCAGGCAGGATACAGGCTATGCAGAGAGAGCTGGAGGTACAGAGACAAGAAGAGAAATGGAGAGGTTTTCACTTCTCTCAAGTGGAGACAAAAGAAGAACTAGGACGAACAATTATAATCATAGAAAGCAAACTTCTCATTCTTATTAAATCTTGGGTAACTCTTGGAGAATGGAGCATTGAAGTTGAATGAAGACTGGACTTGGAGGGAGAAGCAGGGACAGACAGTAAGAGGCATTGGGATGAGCCAAGGCTCTTAAGTTAGGAAGAGACAGTCACAAATCACAATGGTTTGCACACAGTAGGTGCTCAATAAATGATTACTGATGCAGGCAGATAGCTGACCCTGCTCTTCTAGGGCCAGAGCTGAAAACTTTAATGATTGTAATAGGGATATAGGATGGGTGAAAAAAAAAAAAATCCTTGGAATACTCAAGGGTTATGGACTCCACCTGCTAGAAGGAGGGTCAGAAGAAAACAATCCCTCTTCTCAGCACGTTTTAGGGGAGCTACTTAGGGAAGATAAGTTCGGGGGTTGGGGGTGCAAATTTTCTAGAAAACTAGGGAAGGTGAACACTAGGCTCTGGGTTATAGAGTCCATCAAACCAGTGGAGACCAACTTGCCAGTGGGACACCGCTGAGTTCAGCACAGGAGGAGGTGAATGCTCCTGAAGTCACACAAAACTGTCGGTTTCAGCCTCTGGCATGGCAGGGGGTTCTGGGGTGCCAATTAGGAAACCTGGATGTTTAGGATCCCTTCCCAGCTGGATGCTCTATGTCAGGAGCAAGTACCTCCAGATGTCCATGGTTGGGTGGTAATGTTCTTTGCAGTGAAAACTCAGCAAGCTTGGGACTCTGTAAACTGATCTCATTTCTCCCTGTCTCCAGACAGGTCAGTCTTTATAAAGAATCCTGGCTTTGCCTGGCGCGGTGGCTCACGGCTGTAATCCTAGCACTTTGAGAGGCTGAGGTGGTTGGATCACCTGAGGTCAGGAGTTCAAGACCAGCCTGGCCATCATAGTGAAACCCCATCTTAAAAAAAAAATAAATAAATAAATAAAAAGAATCTTGGCTTTTGGCCGGGCGTGGTGGCTTATGCCTGTAATCCCAGAATCCCAGCACTTTGGGAGACCAAGATGGGTGGATCACCTGAGGTCAGGAGTTTGAGACCAGCCTGGACAACAGAGTGAAACCCCATCTCTACTAAAAATACAAAAACCAGCTGGGTATGGTGGCACACGCCTGTAATCCCAGCTACTCAGGAGGCTGAGGCAGGATAATTCCTTGAACTCAGGAGGTAGAGGTTGCAGTGAGCTGAGATTGCGCCACTCCACTCCAGCCTGGGTGAAAGAGCCAGACTCAGTCTCAAAAAAAAAAAAAAAAAAAAAAAAAAATCCTGACTTTTGTTCACCCCCTCCAAAGACTCAAGAACTTCTTACCACCCCAGTTATCAGGAAGTCCAGCTCAACGCCCTCTCCCTCAGTGGCAGAAGAGGAAATCAATGCCTCCTGCCTTTTTCCTGGGTGGAGGGAAGGAAGCAGGGATGTCATTTGATGAGGTGGGGACCAGCAGCTTCCTCACAAACACCCTCCACCCCTCCAAAGCTATCTCTTTTAGGCCCTGAAGCACAGGAGGGAGATGAAAGGGGCAGAACTGACCGCAAGAGGTGGAGAGGGTAGGACCCTGACTGGGGACAGATTTCAGGAGCAGATAGTGGGGGTGGGGCAGAGGAGAGCAGGGATCCCAGTGATCTCATTGGTTCCCTTGGCATCAAAGCATCCATTGGTTTTTAGCAAACTGAAATAGGTTAGTGTGTCTGAGGACTGCAGTGGGGGTAGGGAATGGGGTGTATCAATGTGTTGGCTCTGTATAGCCTCCCCTCTTTCTTCCCCCAGCACACATATGGTCCAGAAATTCTCTGAGAATCTGGTCTCACCAGGTCTTCATTCTGGAATGAATTCTCTGATCTTCTAGCTGAGGAAAGATACAAATGGGAGAGCCCCTTAAAGGAATCATAAGACAAAGTATTGGCTTGATATACAAAAATATTTAATGTAAATGTTTATTGAACTACAAAATGCACGTAGAAAAATGTTGTAAATATAGAACGTATGTAAATCATAAGCACAAAACTGAATGCTTCTTTTTTTTTTTCTTTTCTTTTGTTTTTTTTTTGAGACAGAGTTTCGTTCTTGTTGCCCAGGCTGGAGCGCAATGGCGTGATCTTGGCTCACTCGCAACTTCTGCCTCCCAGGTTCAATCGATTCTCCTGCCTCAGCCTCCCAAGTCCCTGGTATTACAGTCATGCGCCACCACACCCAACTAATTTTTTTGTATTTTTAGTAGAGACTGGGTTTCTCCATGTTGGCCAGCCTGGTCCTAAGTGATTCGCCCGCCTCAGCCTCCCAAAGGGCTGGGATTACACACGTGAACCACTGTACCTGGCCAAAAACTGGATGAATTTTCACAAAATGAACATACCTGGGTAGCCAACGCTCAGCTCAAGGAACAGAAGTTTGCAAACACCCCAAAGCACCCATTATACCCCTTCAGGGTACTAAACACCCCAAAAATAAGGAATCTCTATTGTGACTTCAAAGAGTATAGATTAGTGTTTCTGCCTGTTTTTGACCTTCATGTGTGTAGGATCATGTACTGTGTTTGTACCTTTAGAGCCAGCCTCTGTCCCTCTGCATGTTCTTGAGATTCATCCTTTGCTTGAGTTTGAACCCACTGCGATAGGAGGGACAGGATGCATCAGGGATTATCCCCCTTTGGGTGTCAAACTTAGGCTCTCCTGAGATCCCTGTCAACCCCTTTTCAGAGTTTGGTGTTAGCACCCTCAATTTGCTGTACCTCCAAACTCCCCGGATCCCAAACAGGATGAGGACTGGGAGATCCTGCCCTCTTGTTGCTCCTATCCAAGTTGAGATCTGGGAACGGCTGGTCCCAGACCACACCCTCCAAAGGGACTGCAGAGGAAGTCCCCAACCTGGGCGGGGTGAATTAGATGGCGCTTTGAGATCTCAGGATGAAAGGACTGCCTAGGGCCATTGTCCTTGGCCTCCTGTCCAGCTTGGCAGGGGTGGAGAGGCAGTACCCTGGCCCTTCAGGCCCCAGAGATGGGGCATCAGCTTATTGGGAGTGGCACTGCCAGGCTCTGGAGGACTCTGTTCTGAGAAGCTTCTGCTCATAGAAGCAGGGAGCCGAGGGCGGAGATATGGGGGATAGGGAGTCAAGGGCTCACACCCCTGGGGTCCGCCTCCCAACCTCCTGGGCAGCACCCAGACAGCCCGGCTCTGGTGCCGTGTGTGGTTTCAGGATAAGCTGCCGATGCCACCCAGAGCGCCCTGCTGACAGACAAGGATCTCGCCTGCTTTCAAAGACGCCCTTTCATCTGCCAGGGCTAATTACACCTGCAGAGCAGAGAAGAGGGCACTGGAGCCAGCCCCCTCCTTCTTCCCCCGTCCTGCTCCCAAGCCCCCTACCTCAGGAACCCTTCCACTCCCTCCTTTCTGCCTGTTCCAAAGCTCTGTGGCAGCCTCAGCAGTTGCCAATTATGGCTCCTCTAGTGACAAGTGGCCCTGGCTACTGAGAGGGAGGGTGTGTGAGAGCAGAAGGCTGGGATATGGGCCTATGTGTGTGCATGAGGGTCAGGGTTAGGGGTATCTGGCTGGTATTAGGAAGCTACTAGGGAGTAGATTAGGGCCTCCTGAGTGTGGAAGCTCTGTCGCTGATGGAGGCAGCTTGGTGGCGGCCGGGAGCACTTTGGCTCTGATGCAGGCAGCTCTGGGTTGGCTGCCCAGGTATGAAAGCGGGAAGGCTCAGTGCCCCCCACTCGATATGTAGGCAAGTGGCTTCCAAGACTTGGGTCGTCCCCAGGGTACTCGATGCTTTTTCCTCTTCCAGCACTTCGAGTGCTGCTTTGCAACACCCTGCTAATGTGACTGAGTCTCCCACCACCTTGTAAACAGGCATGTCCAGCAGGCACGATGTTGGTCTGTCTTTGCACTTCATTCTCTTTTTTTTTTTTTTTTAAATAGAGACAGGATTTCACCATGTTGGCCAAGCTGGTCTTGAACTCCTGGCCTCAAGTGATCAACCCACATTGGCCTCCCAAAGTGCTGGGATTATAGGCGTAAGCCACCGTGCCCAGCCACTACACTTCATTCTCCTAGTAGATGCTCACTGCACTCACTTGCCCGAATGGGAATGGAGAGTGTGTGAGGGAGCACATGGGTGAAGGGGACCCCAGGAGTGTGTGGGGCCTCTTGGCATGGCAAGTCTCTGTGCCGAGGTGAGTGGGGCGTGCTTGCTCCAGTGGTCACAGTGTACACCTGCACTGGGGTCTGGAGGAGCCTCTGGGTAAGTGATGACCTAAGAGGGTATGTGGCTGAGTGAGGGCATGTGTGCATGTGTGTGTACGCGTGCATGCCAGTGGAGGCTCTATGTGCATGGCTTTATGTCACGCTCTGTTCAGGAGGAACCATATCCACCTGTGCGTGGTGGTTGGGGAGGACACGGGCAGTGTGGCTGTGGCTGAGGATCTGCCATGGGCTTCCAGTGGGGGCGAGATCTTTAGAAGAGCAGATGAAGTCCTCAAACAGATTCTTCCTTCCCAGCCTCCTCACCTCAAAACTGGGAGAGAAAAAACAGCAAAAGCCCATTTCCTTCCCCAGATGGGATAAGTGAGAGGGAGTTACCAACATAACCACAGTGCCCCACCCCCTTCCTGGTCCAAAGGAACAGAGGAAATGCCAGCGATGGGTTTCCACAGGTGGCCCAGGAAGCTGAGGTTCATGGGGGTGGGGTGGGAGGATCCGAGCCCCCACTCGCTGTGTTGCCAAGTGGTGGTCTACCCTTGCACAAGAAGCGTGAGTCCAGACTTTCTGAGATAGTTGTGGGGTTCTTCACTCAGTCTCTTAATGTTCCCACCACCCAAAAGCAAAGAAATTCTTGGTGTCTAACCCAAGTCCTCTGCATTCCAGGCCTAGCCAGGGCCCTGCCCTCCCACTGTCAGAATTCTTAGATGGACATGAACAATTGACCATCAGGACCCTCTATCCTCAAGTCGGGGTCACTGACATTATGGTTTCTCCACTTTCCCTCTAAGCCTCATGGCTTCTCTTCCCCCTCCCAAATCCCCTCTTCTGACCCCGCCTGTCTCTGGGAAATGTCATTCCCTGAGCTCCTCCTGACAGCAGGTCCTTCTGGCATCTAACCAACTTATCTCATGCTCTCAGGCCCTGTTTCGGGGCTGATGCAGGGGGACCCTCACTGGGGCAATGCGATAAGACGGGGTCTGACGACCTGGCTGAGGTCACCGGCCACCGAAGTACGTCAGCGATGGGTGTGTATGTCCCAGCCGGCCGCACAGCCTCGCTTTCATCCTTTGTTCCTGCCAGCCCGGCCCATTCCCACCACAGATTCTCAGATTCCCAGCGTGGCGTGTCCGATGAGCAGGAGTCTTCGCCCGGACACGATCCTCTCCCGGCCCTGCCCTCTGCTCACCTCCCCCTCCCTGTCTCCCTCCCAGCCACTTTCAGTGAGGCAGTTGCTTTCCATCTCCCTCCTTGCCAAATCTCCAATGGCCATCAGAGGAATTGTGGTTGGACACAAGGAAGGCTGTTTGAGGGTGTTGCTGAGCAGGGAACTTGGCAGGTGGTGGGTCCCCCTTTCCAGAGTGCCTATCAGCAGGTTGGGAGGGAAAGAAACACGTGTGCCTGGGGGGAGAGGGGTGGGCAAAGTGATTTCTCCAACTCCCATCAGGCCTCGGATGCGATCCCAGAGCCTTTTTGTTCACGGTGGCTGTCTGGCTCTCCGTTCCGGCAGCCAAACCCCAAACATTTCTCCATTCACCCTGGCTTAAAACTAGGTTTCCACCTCCCTGGAATGGTTGTTTGTATTTGGCCCTCCCACTTGCCTGCGTCATCTCTGGCAGGGATTTGAACCCCATCTCCTGGCTCCCAGCCCCTTCCCAGGCATAACTGTGGCCCCCAACCTGGGCCCATCTTCCTCCTTGTCTCCAGGGAGTCTGTGACTTGGGTTTTCTACTCCACACCCCTCCTCACATCTTCCTTGCCCTCCTTCTCGAAGAAGCCCTCTCAGAGACCCCTCCCTGGCCTTGCCTCCTCCTTTCTTTCCTGCCCTCCCTCTCCTCATCCTGAGACCCACGTTCTTTCCAGCCAAAGTCTTCCTGTTTCTCGTCTCTTCTGGGTGCCCGTGAGTGTCAGTCCGTATCCCCTCCCACCCCAGTTAGGTGCTCCTGAGGGACAGGAACCTTTATATTTCCCCCAATTCCCAGAAAAGCCATGAGACTAGAGCTTGGAGAAGTGAGGGAGGGAAAGAGGGCAATTATCAGGGGAGGTGATGAAAAATTGGTAACAGTTGAAGCATAAAGACAAAGCATGTCTCCCCTGAGACCTGGCCCAGTGATCAGCATAGAGAAGAGAAAGGAAGAGCAACGAACGTTTAGTGGGGTACATGGGGTGGGAAGAGAAAAATTCCCCATCATTCCTCTTGCGGGTCTGAAGGGAGGTCCCCTGGAAGTTTTTCAAAGCGAAGACCAGAAGAGGTGAAAGGGCATGGTTGGGGCAGCATGGGGGTCCGATGACTGAGGATGGAGGGAGCCCTATGCGCCAGCTCCTCTTTCTAGACTCTGCCTCTAGGGGTAGCAGCAGCATTTGGGTGCCCTTTGCTCACTGGAGCAACCCAAAGTCATAAAGGTGCTAACAAAAGTCCCCAGGCACCCTCTATCCTGGCCTGGAAGAGAACCCACTGGCTCTTATCCTGGATCTGCCATTAATTAATGTGCTGAGTGATCTCTGGCAAGTCTCTCAGCTTCTCTGGGCCTCCCTTTCCTGTCCTCACCCCTCCACAGCAGGAACAGGTGCCTGAGGGAGGAGGTGGAGACTTCCCCAGGCTGGCTTGGAGGCAGGATGATGGAGGACGGATGGACTCTCTCAGGGGCTCTTTAGGTCCTGGTAGTCGGGGCCAGCGGTACCTTCTTGGACCCTTTTCCTGGTCAGTGGGGGAGGTCAACGAGGGGGACCCCAGAGAGAAGCATGAATCTCTCCTCGGCTTCTCTTCCTAGCCCTCCTCCGGGTGGCTCCCAGGAATCCCCTTCGCCCCTGGGTCCCCTCCCCTCATGTTCCCCCTCCTCCTGCACAGGAGCAGGAGCACACCCTCAGGAGAGAGACTAGCCCAGCACTCATGATGAGCAATAATTTGTTTTATGACAGAAAAGGAAATTGTCTTCAGTTTCACAAGAGCAAAACGAATTCGTTTGAAGTAGTTTGCCCTGCGGCAGGCAGGAGAAGAAGGTTTCTCTCTAGAGCTTGCCTTCGCTTTCCTTCTCTCTCCCTCTCCCCTTCTAATTACAGCAGCTTCCAAGCTGTTGGCATGAGTTGATGCCAGGCTGTCAGATGCCAACTGCCCCAGGATCTCACCTCTTGGGTGTGGATAGGGGGATGGAGCCACAGGAACAAGGTGGGGTGGCTCTCAGTTCAGCCTCTGCCATGCCTGAAGCCTTACCTGGCACCATCAGGTAGGGAGAAGGAAGGTGGGGGCAAAGAGCAGCAAGTCAGGGTCCAGGAGAGCAATTGCCTCCCGGGGCCTTGGAAGACAACTGGCACCTTGATGCCCAGAGGGGGCCTATTATGGCTGAGGGGCTTTCCTGCAAGACCTGCCCATATTTCCAGATCAGCCTTCCTTCTTCATTCTCTGTGATTGCAGCCTGGAAGCTGAAGTCCCTGTGGGCATCTGGGCAAGAAACTGGACCATGACCACCTACTGGTGTTAAGACTCAAAGATTCAGCAGGGTACAGTGGCTCACACCTCTAATCCCAGCACTTTGGAAGACCAAGATGGGAGGATCACTTGAAGCCAGGAGTTTGAGACCAGCTTGGATAACATAGCAAGACACCCATCTCTACAAAAAAATTAAAATATCAGCTGGATGTGGTGTCATACCTGTAATCCCAGCTACTTAGAAGGCTGAGTCAGGAGGATCGCTTGACCCTGGGAGTAGGAGCCTTCTATAAGCTATGATGGCTCACTGCACTCCAGCCTGGGAAATAGAGTAAAATTTTGTCTCATAATAAATAAATAAATAAATAAATAAATAAATAAATAAATGAGAGTGGGCTGGGCGAGGTGGCTCACACCTGTAATCCTAGCACTTTGGGAGGCCCAGTGAATCACCTGAGGTCAGGAGTTTGAGACCAGCCTGACCAACATGGTGAAAACCTGTCTCTACTAAAAATACAAAAATTAGCCAGGTTGGTGGCATGCGCCTATAATCCCAGCTACTCTGGAAGCTGAATTAGCAGAATTGCTTGAACCCAGGAGGCAGAGGTTGCAGTGAGCTGAGATTGTGTCATTGCACTCCAGCCTGGGTGATAGAGTGAGACTCTGTCTCAAAAATAAAAAGGAAACAATGACACAAAGATTCATTTGGTGGTGGACAGAATAGAATGGAGAGGACAGCACTTGTGGATCATCAATGCTCTCATTAAGAAATCCAGAGTAGGCTGGACACGGTGGCTCATGCCTGTAATCCCAACATTTTGGGAGGCCAAGGTGGGTGGATCACCTTAGGTCAGGAGTTCGAGACCAGCCCCTGACCAACATGGTGAAACCCCATCTCTACTAAAAAAAAAAAAATTAGCTGGGTATGGTGGCACATGCATGTAATCCCAGCTATTTGGGATGCTGAGACAGGAGAATTGCTTGAATTCGGGAGACAAAAGTCACAGTAAGCCGAGATCGCACTCAGCCTGGGCAACAAGATCAAAACTCCGTTTCAAAAAAAAAAAAAA
>NW_022436952.1:6011287-6060334 GCF_009761245.1 Sapajus apella | reverse complement strand
TTTAAAAAAAAAAAAAAAAAAAAAAAGATTAGCCACTCTTGGTGGTGTGGCGCCTGTAACTTCAGCTACCCGGGAGGCTGAGGCAGGAGAATTATTTGGACCTGGGAGGCAGAGGTTGCAGTGAGCTGAGATCGCGACACTGCACTTTAGCCTGGGCGACAGAGTAAGACTTCATCTAAAAAAATAAAAAATCCAGTGTACTGAAAAATCATGGGACCCTTTTATGTCCACTTTAAGGGCCTCTTCCTCTTTTCCTCCCTCCCTCTCTTCCTCTCTTCCTCCCTTCCTCCCTCCCTCCCTCCTTCCTTCCTTCCTTTTTCCTTCCTCCATCTATCCATCCTTCCATTAACTTATTCAACAAAATTACAAAGCACTTGTAGAGTGCCAGGCACCATTCCAAGCACTGGGAGTAGTGCAAATTCCAAGCACTGGGAGTAGTGCAATGAACAAACCCCCCCCCCCCCCCCCCCCCCCCCCCTGGAGCTTACTTTCTAGTGAGGACAATGTTAGTTTCAGGGGGAAGAGGCTGTGCCTAGCATATACCTAGAACAGAGAAGGCACTTAAAAATATTTGTGGAATGAGGCCGGGCATGGTGGCTCACGCCTGTAATCCAAGCACTTTGGAGGACAAGGCAGGCGGATCACCTGAGGTCGGGAGTTCAAGACCAGCCTGACCAACATGGTGAAACCCCGTAAAAAAAAAAAAAATTTGTGGAATGATGACTAATGCCTAGTCTGAATCAGAGGTGACACTGCAAATGTTCAGCTGGTGGGTAAAAAAGAATGACTTGCTTAACCCATTCCTTGCCATGTTCCACCCCATCCTCCCTTCCTGTCCAGAGGGCCCTCCTGCTGTGGTCCAAGGGGCAGCTGGCTGTGCAGGGAGCAGGAAGACATCAGGCTCCAGGGCTGCCAACCTGGCACCGCTGCTTGGCACTGGGTGCCCTCTAAAACAACAAACTTGGTGTCTCTAATTTGGCGCTTCCTGTTTATCTTGATATTATCTCCTGTCCTTGAAGCCCACAGACCCAATCAAGGCAAAAGGGCAGAGCTTTGGGGACTCAGAGATGGAAGAGGCAAGGATGCCCTCCCTGCTAAGGTTCTAGGCCCTCCCTCGGGCTGGGCAGAGGTCTGAAGTCCAATGCTTCAGGCACTAGAGGAGGGTGAGTCTCCTCTGCACCTGTACAGCAGGAAGTCTCACATGCTGGGTTCTAGTGTCCCAGGTTCATAGATCAATGCCACTTTTCCCCTCTGTGACTCTTGGATTTCTGAATACCACAGAACAGGAATGATTCAGCAGGAGAATCCCCCAGCTTTACTGCTCTCTTTCTCCTTTCTCGTCCCCACATGGCTGGGAAGCTCATGCCTATAATCCCAGCACTTCAATTCCTTTCACGGCCTTTGAGGAATGGATCGAACTTGGGTGTTTTACCTTTTTTTTTTTTTTTTTTTTTTTTTTTTGACAGAGCCTCATTCTGTGGCCTGGGCTGGTGTGCAGTGGTGTGATCTCGGTTCACTGTAACCTTTGCTTCCCAGGTTCAAACGATTCTTGTGCCTCAACCTCCCAAGTAGCTGGGACTACAGGTGCACACCACCACACCCAATTTTTTTTTTTTTGAGACAAAGTCTCGCTCTATCACCCAGTCTGGAGGGCAGTGGCATGATCTCGGCTCACTGCAACCTCCGCTTCCTAGGTTCAAGCAATTATCCTGCCTCAGCCTTCTGAGTAGCTGGCATTACAGGCGCCTGTCACTGGGCATGCCTAATTTTTGTATTTTTAGTGGAGATGTGGTTTCATCATGCTGGCCAGGTTGGTCTCGAACTCCTGACCTCAGGAGATCTGCTGTTCTCAGCTTCCCAAAGTGCTGGGATTACAGGCTTCTTTTTTTTTTTTGAGACAGGGTTTCATTCTGTCTCCCAGGCTGGAGTGCAGTGGTGTGATCATGGCTCACTGCAGCCTTGATCCCCTGGGTTTGAGTGATCCTCCTACCTCAGCCTCCCAAGTAGCTGGGACTACAGGCACCCTCACCATACCCAGCTAATTTTTGTACTTTTTGTAGAAATGGGGTCTGGCTATATTGCCCAGGCTGGTCTTGAATCCCTGGGCTTAAGCAGTCTGCGCACCTCCTAAAGTGCTGGGATTATAGGCATGAGCCACTGTGGCTGGCTGTCTCCGGTTTTGTTTTGTTTTTTTTCAGACGGAGTCTCACTCTGTGACTCAGACTAAAGTGCAGTGCCCTGATTCTGGCTCACCACAATCTGTGCCTCCTGAGTTCAAGTGATTCTCATGCCTCAGCCTCCCAAGTAGCTGGGACTATAGGTGTGCACCACCATGCCCAGCTAATTTTTGTATTTTTGGTAGAGATGGGGTTTCACCATGTTGTGCAGGCTAGTCTTGAACTCCTGACCTCAAGTGATCCACCTGCCTTGGCCTCCCAAAGTGCTGAGATTACAGGCATGAGCCACTGTGCCCAGTCCTTCAGGTTCTTGAATCCATACTGTAGGCATTTGAAAGATGAAGCTTATGGCCAGGTGTGGTGGCTCATGCCTGTAATCCAAGCACTTTGGAGGCCAAGGCGGGCGGATCACCTGAGGTCGGGAATTCAAGACCAGCCTGACCAACATGGTGAAACCCCATCTTAAAAAAAAAAAAAAAGAAACAAAGATGAAGCTTATCTACACCTTGAAGTCTGCCTGGGATCGGCTGTTTCCTGGAACCAAGCCAATGTGCCCACTATGCTGGGCATCAAGATGGCTGCCCTGTGGGTGGCAGGATCAGGGCAGATTCCAGACAGGCCCCCACCCCGGCCAGAGGGGCAGCCTCTGCCACCCCCAGAGCACCAGGTAATAACCTAGGGCCACGCCAGGCTCGCCAGCACCTGAGCCACCGGCAGCAGATAATGATGGGGGAGCTGGGCAGGCAGAGCCAACCCCTCAATCAGGAAGCAAATTAAAAAGGGGAGGAATCTCCCAGACAGACCACAACAATGAGACCGGCCCCCTTTCCAGGGCACTGCCCTCCCTCCCCGTCCTTGCCTGATTCCGCCTGCCAGGTCTTCATACCCAGTCTCCTCTCTAATTCTCCTCTCGTGGGATCCTGCTGGAGGTTCTCTGGGTGACCCTGGCTGCGGGTTGGTGGCCGTGCCCAGCTGGCCGGGACACAGGATGCCAGGCCTCTTATGGAGCCTTGTCTGCCAGCCCTGACCTTGGACTCCTGACAGGGCACTGGGCACAGTGTCAGGGTGAAAGAGGAAGGGTCATGGCATGTTTTTGATGCAGTGTCTTGAAGCCCATGAGGCCAACTCTCAGTGACGTGACAAAAGGAATTTATTTATTTATTTATTTATTTATTTTAATCTTTTTTTTTTTTAGATGCAGTCTTGCTCTGCCGCCCAGCCTGGAGTGCAGTGGCACAATTTTGGCTCACTGCAACCTCTGCCTCCTAGGTTCAAGTAATTCTCCTATGTCGGCCTCCTGAGTAATTGGGATTACAGGCGTACGCCACCCTGCCTGGCTAATGTTTGTATTTTTAGTAGAGACAGTGTTTCACCACGTTGGCCAGGCGCATCTCAAATTCCTGACCTCATGATCTGCCTGTCTCAGCCTCCCAAAGTGCTGAGATTACAGGCATAAGCCACCGCACCCAGTCGGAGTCTCGCTATGTTGCCCAGGCTGGCCTGCAACTCCTGGCCTCAAGTAATCCTCCTGCCTCCGCCTCCCAAAATGTGGGGGTTACAGGCGTGATCCACTGCACCTAGCTAACAAAGGAACTTATAGAGAACTCATCAACCTCTGACCTGGCAGCACCTTGTCCTCTGCAAAGGGTGTAAATTCAATCCAGTGCAACATGTATTTATGGCACACTCAGTACTAGTCGCTGTACGAGATGCTGTGGGGGGTACAAAGATGAATAGAGATTTCCAGTCTTTCAAGGAACTCACGACCTGACACACACGCACACAGCTAATTGTATTACCCATCAGAAAATGTTAAATGCTCTATATTTTAGGACTTTGGGAGCAAAGAAAAGTATAACTTGAAAAACTGGAGAAGGCTTTAGACAGCATGGGGACATAGGAGTTGGGATTTAAAAGATCAATAGGAGCTCATGGGGCAGAGAAATGGGGAAGAGTATTTCACACATGGGACGCTGTGGGGTGTGAAAGCATGTGGATGGTAAGGATGGAGTACAAGCCTGCGGTGGAATGGGAATGACTCCTGGGGAGTGGGAAGGGATGTGGCTGGCAAGGGAGGCTGAGGCCAGATGGGGAATGGAGCTTCAATTCTAGGCCTAAGAGTGTAGATTTTCTCCAGTAAGTAATGGGGAGCTCTTGAATGTTTTTGAGCTGAGGCGTGACATGATTGGGATCTTTCCACCCTTGTAAGAAGTTTAAATTCCTGGGCCGGGCGCGGTGGTTCACGCCTGTAATCCCAGCACTTTGGGAGGCCGATGCGGGCAGATCACTTGAGGTCAGGAGTTTGTGACCAGCCTGGCCAACATGGTGAAATCCCGCCTCTACTAAAAATATGAAAATTAGCCAGGTGCAGTGATGTGCACCTGTAGTCCCAGCTACCTGGGAGGCTGAGGTACGAGAATCCCTTGAACCTTGGAGGTGGAGGTTGCAGTGAGCCAAGATCGCGCCACTGCACTCCAGCCTGGGCAACACAGTAAGATTTTATCTCAATAAGAAAAAAAAGTTTAAATTCCTACCGAGAGACTAGAGGATTCTGCTTTTTCTGCCTCTGCCTGTCTCCTTGACTGACACCCAGCCAGTCCTTTCTCCCGGCTCCACTCACTGCCCTTGCTCCTTTCACCCCAAACCTCCATTCCTTGCTCCAGGCAGGATGACAGGGTGGGGGCTTCACTCTCCCTCAGCCCCCATTCCAACCCTGCATGTCCCAGATACTCTCTGGGTCCTTCCACCTCCATCACACAACCAGGGCCAGCCAGGGGGAAAGTAGGAAGCTATGTGTGCTTGCATCATGGACCTCTGGGTTTCAAGTCCCCTATTGTGTCTTCCCCCAACCCAGGCTTTTGCCTTCACTGCTGCCCTCCCCCTGGTGGGGAGCTTCTGGAAGTTTGGATTCTGAGGAGCCCTTTCTCTAATTCACTCAGCTGTGGCTTATCCACCACTTTCTCAAAGAAAGGCTCTAGGCTGAGGACCCTGTGGCATGAAAAGGATATAGTCCCTGCCGTCAAGGATCCAACCAGTAAGGAAGATAAGAAAACAAGCCCATGGAAACAGAGCATGAGGCAACAGGGCTAAGGAAGTTCAGAGGAGCACGCCAGTGATGTGCTGATAAGAGAAGCCTTTGCAGAGAAAGCCGCCTATGGGCCAGCCAGGAGCTTGAAGGATAATGTGCTTTCCTGAGGCAAGAATAGCTGGCTGGGGTGGAAATGGCTTCAACAAAGGTAGGAAGGCTGAATGTGTTTGGTGAACATCGTGTCCATTGGGCTGAGCTGGGCTCTCGGGTTTCTATGAGGACCAGCAGGGGAAGGCTGCACAGGGGATAGAGGTCAAGTAGGAGGGTCCTGAATGGCACAGCACTGTGGAGCCAGTGGAGTGTGGGAGATGGGAAGTGCCAAGATGGAGTGGCATCTTAGGATGCTTAGTCCAGGTGTCGTGTCTCACGCCTGTAATCCCAGCCCTTTGGGAGGCTGAGGCAAGGCTGATCACTTAAGGCCAGGAGTTCAAGACTAGCCTGGTCAACATGGTGAAACTCCGTCTCTACTGAAAATACAAAAATTGGCCAGGCATGGTGGTGGGCACCTGTAATCCCAGTTACTGAGGAGGTTGAGGCACGAGAATCGCTGGAGCTCAGGAGGCAGAGGTGGCAGTGAGCCAAGATGGTGCCACTGCACTCCAGCCTGGACAACAGAAGGAGACTCTGTCTCGGGGTGGTGGGGGAGGATGTTTAATTTGTCATTGATTAGGTGCAGGTCAGCTTAGGTTGGTGGGTACAAAAGTGGCATAGAAGACCTGAAAATTAATCGAGACAAGAAGTAATTTTTGTCAGCAAGTTGACACTTGCATAGAATTTTCACAGGCTGGTGCCCATTTCCATCTCATTTGTTAATTCAACAAGTATTTGTAAAATACTTGCTAAGTACCAGACACCATTTTAGGCTCTTTCTTCATCATCTTCCCCTGCCCTAAGATAAAAAGATGAAGGTAAACTCTCACCTGCACACATCTGGGAGACCTTACTTAGCCCAGCCTCCCCTTGGCAACCTAAGCAAATCCAGTAGCTTCTGCCTTTGGAGCAGGTATATTGAGAAAAATCAGAGAATTACATGCAGTAAGGATTTGGGGGACATGAGGTAGGAAAGTTTAGGGTGGGAGGAAGAGTAGCTTGGAAAGCAGAAAGCATTTGTTGGTTGGGAAAGGGAAGCCGACAGCTGAGTGTAGGGGAGCCCTGGGATCATTAGGGCGGGGAGGCTGGACAAGGAGGAGAAAGATGGACGGAAGAACAGTAGGATACGGGCCTCTGGGGCTGAGGATGGGGGCTGGAGGGAGGAACAAATTAGAGAGCTGAAGAAGGAAGTAGAGTCTTAGCAGCTAGGGGTGGGAGGAGGAGGTGGGAGACCAGGAGGCGAGGGCAGAGGAAATAGGCCCAGGCACTGGAGACGAAAGTCTGAGAGTCTGAGCCGCTGAGGAGCCACCTGGAAGGTGCAGGCAGCGGCAACATCAAACCTGAGATCGGAGGGCTGGCGCGGGGAGTGAGCTGGAGTCGGGGGAGGTGGTTCGGTGTGGGGGGCCAGGGGCTGATAGGGGAGCTGAGATCAAGAGAGAGGGGCTTGACTTGGATCTACCCTTAGCCCCACTGGGTCTTCAGCTTCCTCAGCCCCCTCCCTTCTTCTGGCTCTGAAGGCCAGAAGCCAGGACTCTGGAGTCCCGCCCCCAACTCCAAGCTATAGGCCCCATGGCACCCACCCCTGGTTTCCCAGCTCCTCTCTCCCACCCGCCCATCATTGCTGTTGGGAAAGCACACTGTCTGGAGGTGCAAGTAGAGGAGGAAAGGGGGTCTCCTGCCAAGTAGGGTGCTGGCTGTGTTCATTGCTCTCCAGGCAGGGTCTCCACACACCACTGACTGATCCAAAGGCCAGGGGAAGGTGTGTGGGCCTAAAGGTCCAGGTTGAGGGCTGGGTCTTTTTCCTCTCCCAAACTACCCCCACCCCAAGATTCTCCCATCTTTTGGACTGGACCTGCTACCTAAGCATATGGAACCGATTGAAAGAATTTGTATGCTCACCTTATAATTTATGCAAATCAACTCTGTAATTAACTATAATTTGGAGGCATCCTTTGGTATTTGAGACATTTATCCATGAGGAAATGCCCTAGTGATAATGCTCCCGTATTAACATTATTTACTCCACCTGTGTGGTCTCCTCAGCTTGTTTCCCCTCCCCACTCTGATTTTCTGTGCTGGAAGGTGGGGAGGGACAGGGAAGCCCCTCCCTGGAGCCTGCCTCAGTCCTGACGCCTGGGTTCCTCCAGGGGGTTGTGCCAGCCCTGTCCTTCCAATTTTGCCTAAGATTGAAGAAAGGGGTGCAGCTCTGCCTTTTAAGCCCTCTGCTACTCAGTTCTCTCCTGCTTGATGGGTGGCTTTCTGTTCAGCTTTTACCTCTTCAGTGCCTCAGTGTTCTCATCTCTAAAATGGGGAGAGGAAGGATCTGTCAGGGCCTTTATGGGATAATTGCTGAAAAGTTAATGAAGAGCCTGGGAATCCCCAGTCTAGAGATTGCTGAGGGTATAGGGGGAGGAGCAGAAGAAGAGTTTTGGGTGAAGACTCCCTGGCTCATCCTGTGGGAGGGAGGTGGCATGCAAGTCTTGGGGTACTGGGTTCTGGTGTGTGTAGATGGGGTACATCTGCTCCTGTACTCTGCCAAGCTATAGGCCACAAATATTGGGTTATGGCCACAAATGGGATGTCATCCCGTGAAAAGCCCCCAGGCCACTCTCCTATGTGTGTCAGAATGCCCAGCTTCAGTGAGCTTTGAGAAACAGGTCTCATGCTGTTTCATCTCCATTCTCCTTCCTAGTTCTTTGTCTGTCTCTGCCCTAGGACATGTTTTTGTTAGCCAGTATACCTAAACTTATAACCACCCTAAAATTAGGCTCATATAAATAGTTACAGATATAGGGGCTCCCCCTAAATTCACCTTCAGCCCCCTTCCCCTTTTTCCAGGCCATCTTCCCATGCTCTTCACCCTCCTGGAGTTCCAGGAGTCCTGAACTGTCTATAACACTTCTTGGCTGGACTCCGCCTCTGGTCTTAGGTGACCTCTTGTCCATCCCAAGCTGCCCCACCCCATCCTAAGTCAGGGAGAGTCCTCCCTTCCCATTTGAAAATGAGAGATCATAGGTCCAAAAGATAGATTACACTGGGTCCTCCCGGGGGATCCAAGTTGGGAGGTGTGCATGTAAAGAGAAGATGAAAAGGGAATGAGAGCAATTGTGGCTCAGGGAGGCAGGAGAGACCAACAACACTGACGTGAAGCTCTGCAAGGAGGTACTCACTTGAAGCTGTGTGGTATGTGTGTGTGGGGAGGGGGGCTGAACGCCTTTCGGGTCTTGAAAATGGAACTTCTTTCTTTCCCACCTAGTCCATGGAGGAAACCTCAGAAAGAGGGGATGGAATTTGGAGAGTTCCAGCCATCCCAACTCTTGACCCTAGCAATGCTGTAGGTTCTCCATCCTGCAAGAACCACTTTGTCCCTCTCCCACTGCCCAGCGCCAACTCTGGGGAAGGGAGGAAGTGCTCCCAGCCCCCACTCCCAGCTGAAATCCTCGTTTCCTGGCAGACCTCACGGACTCAGCTCTCACTCCCTACCACTCCCCTGGGAGAGCTGGGGGCCACTGTTTCCTGGATTATCCTAAAAGCTTCCGTGGCCGTGAGGACTTGGCAGCATCCCTGCTCCCTCCTTCACCTCCCTCTTTGGCACTGCCTGTCGCCTCCTTTAAAGCCTGTCTCTTTTATCACCGCCACTTGGCCCTCACTGCCACCACCAGCTCTGGGCTCCATGGACTGGTAAGAGAGGCTGTTCCCTGTCCAGTACAGGGGAACTCCACAAAGAGGATCAGGTCTCCACTCTAAAGTGGGGATCATAGAGAAGGGTCTGGTTCTTTCTGAATTGGAGAGGGGGAGATAAGAGAGAGATCTTGGTAGGGTTTGCATGGAGAACCAAAGGGATCCCTTGGAGGTCTTTTGACTGGGCTGGGGTAGTCAGCCCAGTGAAGAGGGATAGGGATTCATAGCTGGGAACTTGATTCTGAGAGAAAGGAAAGGCAAATAAATGTTAATAGAAATGCAGAGCACACACACTCACTGCCTGGAAGATCCCAATGACAGAACTCCTGGAAGGGTAGTAAGGGAGTAACCACTATCCACATCCTGTGGGGAACTCCCTTTATGATGGAGGTCAGAAGACAGACACCCTACACTCAAGCCCACAGGTACACAAGGCATGATATGTACATACATTTGTAGATATACACATATTAACCTACAGATGAACTATCCTCAGCTGGGTTCATCTTCTAGACTGAAAAGGGATAGTGGTAGCTAGTGATACTGGAATTTAGGAGAAAATTAGTGTCCAGCATTGTGCTTGGCCTTAAGTAGACCCTCAATAAGTGTTTGTTGAATGAATAAAGGATGAATAAAAGAAAACTATTTGACCCCAGCTCTAGGCTCTACCTGGTTTTCTAGGAATCAGGAGAGTGTGATGGGGAGAGGAGGGGAAAGAAGGAATAAATTGACATCCAGGTCATCAGCTTGCAGGCTTGGAAGTGCAGCCTGGAGGTGGGAGTGGGAAATAGAGAAGAGTGAATGAGAAGAGGAAAACAGGAATTAGGAGACTCTGGTCTGGTCCCAGCTCTGCTTCTAACTTGCTACTAATCTCCCTGTCTTGGGGTTCAGTTTCCCTACCAGTAAAACAAGGGCTTGGACTAGACAATTTGGGGCTAGACCAGCTTTGATATTCTCATAGTGCAATCTCTACAGGACAGTTGAGGTTTGGAAGGGATCACAAGTGTAGAGTCTGACTTGTCTCAGCAATTCAAGATGGGATCAGTTTGTCCATTAGACTCAAGATAGGAGATGGCGAGATGGCTTTGATCTAGGGATTCATTTAAGAATGCTGTCTCCTTCTGCCTTTGGGCTCTAGGGGAGCCAGACATCCAGGGTCATCAATTCTGCCATATTGCGGCCAGATGGACTAGTAGGCAGAATACAGGCTTTGGAGCCTGAGAAATCTGAATTGAGTTTCTTCTTCTGTCTTTTTAACTTTTTTTAATAGAGATGGGGTTTCACCATGATGGCCACGCTGGTCTTGAGCTCCTGACCTCAGGTGATCCACCCACCTCTGCCTCCCAAAGTGCTAGGATTACAGGCATGAGCCACCATGCCCAGCCTCTTCTTCTGTCTTTTAACAACTGTAATCTTGGACAGATCATTTAACTTCTTTGATCTTTGGCTTCCTCGTATGTACAATGGGAATAATAATAATTGCTTTGCTGCATGCCCACGAGAATTAGAGATATTTGTATAAAGCACCTGGAACATAGTAGGTGCTCAGTAAATAAATGCTGGTTGTGATAAACATGCAGACTAATGAGGTTTCTCCAGGTACAAGTGGATCACTGACTATAGATGAAGCTTGAGAAGAAAAGGGGTGGCAGGAATGGGGGGTGGACACTTGTGGGGGAAAGCTGACTATTTATTTGAGGGAATGAGGAAGAGCAGCAGAAATGGTCCAAGTCCAAGACAGATCCCAGTTTATACGGGAGATGTGATGAGCTGCCTTGTTCAGTTTTGAGTAGCAATAAGTATATGGGCAGTGGGCTGTTGTGACCTTGCTCGTCATGTCAGTGTCAGACCATGGGCTGTCGTTCGGTGGGAAAACATCTAGCAAGTGGGAAATGGAAAGGGCTGGAAGCAGAGGACTGCAAGGAGAGAGGGATCTGGAAGAAAGATAGCGCCAGTACTCTGAGTGAGCAGCAAAAACCTAGGCAGAGCAGGAAATCAGAATGGCTGGGAGTTTCCAGAGACAACTACATTGTTGTTGAATTTTCTGCTGATGAGCTGCCAGCCGATGAAGGGTCTTTCTTTGCTTGTGGGACTCCAGATGGCTGCAGGTCTGGTTGGATCGGGGTAGGGTTAAAGGGGGCCTAGAGTGAAAACAGCAGAGAGTTTACCATCCTCGGGCTGAATCCCTGTTGCTTTCCAGGGAAAGACAGAAAGGGGCAGGAAGAGAAAGCGATCTCTTGCCTATAAATGGGAGGGAGAACTTGGTCCCCTAACCCAGAGTCAGACTCCTGCACTGGCTTTAGCACTTTAGGAACAGTAGATACAGCACCAGCAGGTGGCTTGGAGGAGGAGGCAGGAATGTCCAGAGGTCAAATCAGGAACCAGAGCTCCCCACTGGGGGCCCTGTTTTGGACCTTCTGATGAGCTTCTACTTTATCCCAGAGGTGGCTGTGAACTAGGATACAAACTCAACTGGCTAGGATTTGCAGGCTGAATGGATGGAGAGAAAGCCGAATTGATGAAGAGGATTGTCAATTTAGCCATGGGCGCAAAGATCCAGAGCAGTTCCTGTGAATCCACATCCAGGGTGCCAAGCACCAAGAAGGCCAAAAGGAAACCCAGACTTATCAGAAATCTCAATTCCCCAATGTCAGGCAGCGCCTCCGGCTTCCAAATGCTTCCCCTAGCATGGTGGCTGCTCTTACAGCATTTCACCAAGGAGGAAACTGAGTCTTAGAGTCACCTGACTTGCCAGTTTAGCAACTGCAGGGCTGAGACTGGAATTTAAATCGATCAACTTCTAGTCCACAGGTCTTTGTGCATATACCTTAATCCAAACAATATTTACTGGGAACTGACTTATTTAATAATTATAACAAGGATATCTTCCATTTGCCCGGTGCTTACCAGGGGCCCCTGTGCTAAGCATTTTTAGGCACATCAATTTCTTTAAGCCCCCAGGAGACTCTACCAATGTGTACCCAGGTTGTCCAGATGACGGAACTGAGCCTTAGAAAAGAGGGAGATGCACAGATGAATCCGACATCGATTCTGGATAAGATGTCTGGCGGGGATAGCACACGCATAAGTGTACACACATGGATTGATTTTCACCCGGCTTGTGGACCCGGTTTAACTATTTTTTTTTTTTTTTTTTTTTTTTTTTTTATGAGACGCAGTTTCGCTCTTGTTACCCAAGCTGGAGTGCAATGGCGCGATCTCGGCTCACCGCAACCTCCACCTCCTGGGTTCAGGCAATTCTCCTGCCTCAGCCTACTGAGTAGCTGGGACTACAGACACGCGCCACCATGCCCAACTAATTTTTTGTATTTTTAGTAGAGACGGGGTTTCACCATGTTGACCAGGATGGTCTCGATCTCTTGACCTCGTGATCCACCCGCCTCGGCCTCCCAAAGTGCTGGGATTACAGGCTTGAGCCACCGCGCCCGGCGGGTTTAACTATTTTTAAGTTAGTTTGAGTGTGTCCCAAGCGGGGATGCAGGGTGGGTAAACCAATGGGATGGAATAGGGGCTGCAGAGGCGAGATTAAATCAGCTTGAATTCAAGAATGAAATCGACTGTAAAGAGGAAAACGAATTTTTAAAAAGCCGATAGCAAAGCGCACAAGGGAGACCAACCCGCAAAACGAAATAAATAGGGAAATTCATCGGCATTTGCCTGCAAAAAAGGCGTCACACGGAGAGGTGAACACTAAGGCATGGGAGGTGTCAATCCGGAAAGAAGCATGGGGCCACCTGGGCGCCCAGGCAGAAGGACGGGTGGGGGGGCGGGGGGTGGAACTTCCCTACCCTCCGGTGCTTGGCGGGTCTCTGAAATGTCGACCCATCCTGATCTTGAGAGAAGTTTTTGTGAGCTCCGCGAACCTCCTGACATTTTACCAGCCTATTGCTCTGAGCTTGTGCATTTTCGTCAAAGGAATCCAAGATCCTCCCCAAATTAAGAGCCTTGGGTTTAGATATTCTGGTGAGAATTAGGAAGGAGTGGTGGCAAGGGATAGATCAATTCTTTCCAGAAGTGTCCCTTCCCAGGGCCATTCAGGCGCCTGCCCATTCTTCGGAACCGGGTGCGCGGGGTCGAGGGTGTGCGTAGGATGAGCACTTTCCCAAGGATAGGAGGACAAGAAAAGGCGGATTTGAGGGGTGGATTTCGGAGGCAATGGGGTTGCTGCCTACGGTGAGGAGCAGAGTGAGAGCTGCCGGGGCCTGGGACGCGAGTGGGGGCAGCAAAGACTGGTGCGGTGGGTGGGTGGGGAGTCTGGAAGGAGGGAGGAGAGGAGGTGGTCACCCAGAAAGGTCAGAAAGGAAGAACCCGAAAGCAAGAGGGAAAAAAGGACGCGGAAGGGTGGTGGTGGAGAGAAACTGCGGGGAGGGGCGGTGAGGCACGGCAGGGGACCGGGGGTCCGAGGTCGGGGGAATGGTGAAGAAGGGCAGCCAAGAGAAATTTCTCACGGCCTGGGCCTGGAGGCGAACTGGACACATACTTGGCGCTCAATCTTGTTTCCTTCTTTCCTCCCAGTTCCGGGGCAGCGCTGCCAGTCCAGAGAGGGTGGGTCAAGAGCCATCGAGGCAACTTGAGGGTTGCCGCCTAAGGGTGGCTCCGTATCGCCCCCAGGACCTGCCCCCCTTACCCAGTCCCCCCGGGTCTTAGTCCTGCGTCCCTGCTAGACTGAGCCAGTTCTAGGGCAGTTTCCACCCAGTGGGGCGGGTCTTAGAACGTGGGAATCACCCCACCCGGGCCCCTCGCCCAGGGAGTGGAGGGGACCAGGGAGGAGCGAGGGAGCGGGCGGCGCACGGCCTAGTTAGCTTTCCTCCCCCACTCTTGCACGCCCCCTCCTCGCGGGCCGGGTAGGGCCTCCAGTCCAAGCCCGCAGGGGTTAAAGGCAGCCGCAGGTGAGGTGGGCGGGGCCGCGAGTTCGGGGGGAAAAAGCAGCGCTGGGGAGAGGATGAAGGCAGAGTTCGCGGGTGAGTCACGGGCGGAGCTGGCCTCGCTCGCTCACTCGCTGGCTCCTGCCCGCCCTCGGTCCTCCGCCCTCTCGCCGGCGCTCACCTCCACCGCCCGCCGCCCGCCACCAGCCGCCTGCAGCCCACTGCCGGGTCCAGCTCGCCCCCGTCTCCTGCCCCTAGCCCCTGGAGAGCTCGCCGGCGCCCAGAGCCCATGAGCGCCCGTCTGTAGCGCACCAGCCAGCTGTGCCCGGAGCCCGCGCGCAGCCTCGAGGTAGGAGCTCGGGTCGGGTGGCCAGGGGTGCGCGCTATGGAGATCCTCTCAAAAAAACGCAATCCGAACGCGCCCCAGCCACCTATGGCCCTGAAAGCAGGGTGGTCCTAAAGGATCTGAGGGGTTAGAACCCGACTGAGGGAAAACCGGGCAGACGGGAGAGACTGGAGGATCGAGGAGGCTGGAAACCGGGGCAACTGGAGCGACTGGGACAACCAGAGGACTGGGACATTGAGAACTGGGAGTACTAGCCGGTGATCCGAAGAGGCAGAGCGGAATGGGGCATAAGGGTGCCCCGACTCGCCCTCCCACTTCGGGGAGCGAGAAGCCTGCAATGTGCGCCGTGCTCTCTCCTTTCCTGAAATCTTTCTGGGCCTGGAGGTGAACCGAACACATACTTGGCACTCAGTCCTGTTCCCTTCTTTCCTCTCAGTTCCGGGAAAGCGCTGCCCGTCTGGGGCGGGTGGGCCAAAGGCCACAGAGGCAACTTAAGGGTTGCTGCCTAAGGGGGGCTCCCTATCACCCTCAGGTCTAGCCCCCTCCTCCACTCTTCCAGAGTCTTAGTCTTGCGTCTTCTGCTAGACTGAGCCAGCTCAAGGGCAGTTTTCTACCCAGTGGGGCGGGTGTTAGAACCTGAGAATCACCCTGCTTTGGGTTTCCAAAATCTTGGTAGCAGGCCGTTGCATCCCAGGCCTGGGCTCTCAGGTTGCCTGTCTGGAGAAGCCACTCTGGAGCCCAGATCATCCTAAGCTTCCCACTCCGCAACCCCTGGGGCAGTTCCCAGGCACTGAAAGCTGTTAGGGTCCCCGGCCTCACAGTTCCTGCCCAGCCCCTTCTGTGCTGCCCCGCCCCAGCCTGGGGCTCCCCTCCTGCAGCTTCGCCCTGTTCCTTTCTTGCGGTGAAGCTGACAGAGCCTGAGTAGGCCCCCCTGTTCTCCTCTCCCTCCCTCTCCCAGGCTATCAGTGCCACCTCCCTGGTCCCAGAGGCGGAAGGTGGTAGGGTCAGCTAAACCCTGCTGTGGGAAGGAAACAACCCTGCCCTAAATCACTGGCCTCCTCCCGGACCATAGAGAAGACCCACGCACACAAACCTGCCCAGCTGAGGCACCAGGACTTCCAGGCCTTAGGGAGAGGTGGTGAGAAGAGAGTGACCTTCAAGCCACAGACATGAGGTTGAGAAAGGGTTGGGGGTTTTTAGGGTTCTAATGGTTTACAGAAAGACTGGTTTACAGAGAGTAACAGACTGGGAGTCCAGGAGTTAGGAGACCTGGTTGATTGAATGAATAAATGAACATCCTTGTTTCCAAGTGACTGTGCCAAGTCATTCAGCCAGTTTCCTCCTCTTCAAAATAAGATTGGCCTGAAGCAGTGGTTCTCAGCAAATGGCTCCATATAAGAATCATCTGGGGGGCTTCTAAAAAATGATCCATGCCTGGGATACACACGCTTATATCGTCTTTTTGGGAAGTTGTTGCTTTTAAGTTCTGTGATTATGGCTTCTCTTGTTGCCCTTCTCTTCCTGTACTCTGACCCTGTATCACTTAAAGGGGCACAATGGTACCTTCCAGAGCTTGCTGTCAAGCTCTTCTCTGGGGAAGCCATGCAGCCAGAGAGTTGCCTGGCACTGGTATGGGTCAGGAGAGGGATGGGAATTTAGCTTTTTTCTGGTGGGGGTATCTCTTAGATTCCAGGGGGTATCTGGTAGCTGGAGAGTTGTTCCCCAGGGAGGTGAAGTCCCTGCTTGAGGGAAGGGGGCAGGGGCATGGAAGTCGGTTTAGTGGGACCAATTGGACCAGGCCAGGCGGCGGCCAGTGTAGGGGGTGAAATGCTTTTCATTACTGGACATGCTTTGGGAATGGCATGAGAACTCTTTCTCTAGAGACTCAGAATCCCTTTGGGGCTTTCTGAGGGGCAGGTCACCTGAAGCTTTGGGTTTCAGAAACGGACCATCCCCTCTCCCCATCTGTATCCTGAGTTAAACTGGGGAAGCTCAGATGGGCCTAGATCCTCATTTGGGCTGACAACAGGTCTGCAGGGGGAAATGCCACTGCCCCTTGCGCTGGCCTGGGCAGCTGGGGTGGGGATGGTTCTAGCACTGTGCTGTAGGTGTATCTGACCTATCAGCCTGGGAGTAGCCCAACTCAAGGGATGTGCTGGGTTCTATGGCAGGGATCACTTAGAGGAAGGTAGACCTCCATCATCCTCTATCTTTGGATGAGAACCTCACATGTTGGACCCTTCCTCTCACTCCCAATTCTCTGAACTGATCTCTAGTCCGGGTCCAGAGGTGTATCCTTCTTTTTTACACCTGGGGCCAGGGAGGAGAACTTTGCAGGGCTGGCACCTGGGTTAGGAGGGAAAGTGAGCTGGTTATTTCCCTTACTTCTCCGCTTCTTTGCCTCCTTTAGGTCCTGTCTGAGGTGCCTCTGACCGTCCCTGCCTTCACCCCACCCCGGATCCCGGCAATGCTAACCGCTGTCTGCGGCTCTCTGGGCAGCCAGCACACGGAAGCGCCGCACGCCTCTCCGCCGCGCCTCGACCTGCAGCCTCTCCAAACTTACCAGGGCCACACGAGCCCTGAGGCCGGGGACTACCCCTCCCCGCTGCAGCCTGGAGAGCTGCAGAGCCTCCCGCTGGGCCCGGAGGTGGACTTCTCCCAGGGCTATGAGCTGCCAGGGGCCTCCTCTCGGGTAACCTGCGAGGACCTGGAAAGCGACAGTCCCTTGGCCCCGGGCCCCTTTTCCAAGCTCCTGCAGCCGGACATGTCACACCATTATGAATCGTGGTTCAGGCCGACTCACCCAGGCGCGGAGGATGGCTCGTGGTGGGACCTTCATCCGGGCACAAGTTGGATGGACCTCCCCCACACTCAGGGAGCGCTGACCTCACCTGGCCACCCCGGGGCGCTTCAGGCGGGCTTGGGGGGCTACGTAGGAGACCACCAGCTTTGTGCTCCGGCACCCCACCCGCATTCGCACCACCTCCTTCCAGCTGCCGGAGGGCAGCATCTCCTGGGGCCGCCCGATGGGGCTAAGGTCTTGGAAGCAGCCGCCCCGGAGTCCCAGGGGCTGGATTCCAGCCTAGATGGGGCGGCACGCCCCAAAGGCTCGCGACGGTCGGTGCCCCGCAGCTCAGGCCAGACCGTCTGTCGCTGCCCCAACTGTCTGGAGGCGGAGCGACTAGGAGCTCCATGTGGGCCTGATGGGGGCAAGAAGAAGCATTTGCACAACTGCCACATCCCGGGCTGCGGGAAAGCCTACGCCAAGACGTCGCACCTGAAGGCGCACCTGCGCTGGCACAGCGGCGACCGTCCCTTCGTGTGCAACTGGCTTTTCTGCGGCAAACGCTTCACGCGCTCAGACGAGCTGCAGCGCCACCTCCAGACCCACACCGGCACCAAGAAGTTCCCCTGTGCAGTCTGCAGCCGCGTCTTCATGCGCAGCGACCACCTGGCCAAGCACATGAAAACCCACGACGGCGCCAAGGAGGAGGCTGCCGGGGCGGCCCCGGGCGAGGGAAAGGCCGGCGGCGCAGTGGAGCCCCCCGGGGGCAAAGGCAAACGCGAGGCCGAGGGCAGCGCCGCACCCTCCAACTGAGCTCCTCGGTGTCGCCTCCCTGCAGGTCTCCCGGGGTGCGCTGGATGCGAGCCGCCAGGTCTGACGTCCTTGGGGGTGGCTTGAGGAAGAAGGGAAGGTGCATATTTATTCAGGGGGGAGGAAAAGTGGTGCAGGGACAGGAAGATGGGGCACTAGGGGTTTTTAGTCTCTGGGGCTACTAGGCAGGATGCATTTGACTGGGCCGGTAGGAGCTGTGCATGCCGCTCAGGTTTTCCCTGCCTCACGGTTTCCCTCGCCCCTGGGCTGGGGGTTTGGGGTGGGACACCCGTACCGCGGCTGGCGGGGACAGGCCAGAGGAGAAAGCAAGTCCCAATTCCCGCCGGAGCGTAAAGAAGTGGGGCCAGCCCCGGGGGCTGGGGGTGGCTGTCTGGACATGTCCTTAGCGCCTGGGAACCGGGACATAAAAGCGCCTCCGGAGCCGCCCTGCGGCGAGGTCCCTTTCATCCCACTTACAAGTGCTTCTACCCCTAGGGTTTCCGGAGGGAGAGACGAGACAGAATGGGGAAACCTGGGGGTCCCCCTTGGCAGAGGTGTCTCTCCCTGATTTGGAAGGTTGTTGCTGTAAAAATAACTCCTTTGATGAGCTTCCTTATGAACCCTTCCAGACCCAGTCTGATGGAGCCACGAAGGAAGAGGGGAAGAGGGCTGGCATTCCTGACAGCTTCCCAGTAGGGGCTGTGCGGTAAAGGACAGAGTTAGATGTGGGGGGCGAGCAGGGAAGTTCCCTTCTAAAATAAGAGATAAGGATTGGGTGGAGGATGGAAGGAACTAACCCCTTCCCTCTCCAACTCTAATTCAGCCCTTAATTCTTGGTCTTTATGAGAAATAAAGTTGAGTAGTCATGTTCCCCATCTTTTACCCTAGGTGTGTTTTCAAGGCAGCCAGCCGTAGAATCCATGTAGTTCCTTACCCTAGGTTCCCACCAGTTGCCTTCTTCTCGAGGACAGAAGGAAGAGGGTTTCTTGGGCTGGTTGGGGGCAGATTGGGGGTGTCTCAGCAGAGGGACCTCCACTGGTTCCCACTCAGAGTGGAGGCCTTCGGCCTGCCTGATCATCTCTTTGGCATCACTAAGAAATTAAGCCCCACTGTCTCTCTAGCTTGGACCCTGGCTTTCCCTTGCCCCTGCCCTAGCATGTTTCATTAGGGGATTCCCTCCTCCCTGTCATCTCACAGGGGCAGGGAGAAGAAAGAGTTGTTCTCCCACTGGAAGGGGTTCTGCCTTCTGAGGTGACATCCAGGAAGCTGTCCCCATTTCCTTCTCCTTTAGATGCTAGAAATACATTTTGATTCTGATCTTGGGGTTGAGGAGAAAGGAAGGAAGGGAGGGAGGGAGGGGAGAAGTCCATCAGAGGCTGAGCCAGGCAGAAGGGAAAGAAACTGATAGGAGGAAGGGTCTGGCAGGCCACAGGCCCCTGCAGCGGGAGGGCTTTCCCAGGTTGGACAGGGGCCTTAGAGTCCCTCTGACACCCCTCTCCCTTCCCCTTGCCCCTTTCTTCACCCGGAGGCCTCTGCGGAGATTAGCTGTGTATTGATTTTTAAGTTATAAGCAAAGGGTATTTTATTTAATATTAGGTTATGTGTGTGCATGTTGTGTGTACCTGCGTGCATGTGTGTATTTCTCTACTGAGCCTGGGGTCTCCAGCCAGGGAGACCCCATCTTATTCACCCCATCCAAGATCTGGGATCTGGACCCAGCATCTCCTTCCTCCCTTGTAGTTGCTGGAGCCCAGTCCAAGGTCTGGGAGTTATATGGGAAGTGGGGGCTGGGATCTGGGTGGGAATATGTGTTTGTATACAAAGGGGTCCTCCTTAAAAATGGACAGGGTGACCTTCCTGAGGGACTCATTGGTCTGGGGTAGTTTAAGAAGTAATGTTCTTTTTCCTCTTTTCCCTACCTCCTGCTAACCCAACCACAGATCCCCTTCCTTGCTGGGAGGGTTGGGGGCAGGAGGAGAGTTGGCACTGCCTGCAAGTTGCCTGACCAGGTGGAGAGGGGGAGAGATGAACGGCACTGTGGGTGTGGGATGCCTTTCTCCTCCACCCATCGAAACCAGCCACCCCCTCCCTGTGCCACTGAGACAGCCTTTTCCAGTGGCCATCCTAAGGGGAACTCCCAAATGGGTGTTGGTGGTGGTAGGGGACACAGATGCTCCCCTCAACGGAAGCCCCAGGCTCTGAGGTATGGGGGTGGAGGCTTTGGATAGGTTTTCTTCTGCTCCCCTCTTTTATAGATCTAGGCTGCTTGGCTGCCTGTCTTTCTAGGCAGCCCCCCTAGAGGAAAAATGTAGGAATTTATTTTTTCTTTAACTGCTGTGAACTCACTTTGAGGGGGTAGGAGGAGGGAGAAACAGCCTGTGTTTTTTATGCAATAAAGTCATCAACTACATCATGCTTACTTTGTGTTCCAGCTGTGTTTCCTTTTTGACTCAGTGTCCCTCAGCAGTAAGAACCAGGTCTCGGCCACAGAGTGGGGTGGATGCTTCCCAGTGATCCTGCAGCCCCTTGGGAAGCCTCACGTCTATTGAGTTGGGTTGGAGCTGGTGTCTGATCCTGCCCCAGAGGTAGCTGGTACAGAAGGAGGGAGGTGCTTCCTCTGGGTTGATCCCCAGGCTGTCCCTCCCTGGTTTCATACCTGTGGTTGGTTGTTCGAAGTTTCTAGATATCACGTTCCTCCTCCACATACAAGCCCCTTCTTTCCCTTCCCCTGCTAAGAACACTAGTTCCCGCCTTTCCCAGACACTGGCTCCCTCGCGTCATCCCCATGGAGGGTGCATGTCAGTCCATCCCCTGGCTGTGACTGAGCTGGGGGTGACTGGCAGTGATTTCTTCACCCAGGTTGATCCTTATCAGGGACAAGGCGATGAAAGGCAGCCGAGCTATCTGATGGGCTCCCGCCCAGCTGGAAAGTATGAGGGAAAGGCTCCTACTGCAACTCACAGCTAGAGACCCACCATGGTTACACAACCACAGGGCACACAAACATACCGGCACTTGACCTGCGTGCACCCGCCCCCGGAGATATGCAGAAATATCCCCTGTACACATCTTCCCAGGCGTCCCAGTGCTTGATAAAAAGTTGGTGCCTAATTCATGTCAAATGGGTAAAAAAACCCCTCATGATTCCAGAGCCCCAAGGCTAAGAAGGTTGACAGAAGATAGGTTTTAGGTTCCAAGGGGGCAGGGTGGGTTACTGTTCTTTCACTATCTCATTCTACTTTTTGCCAAACTTATTATTTTCCCCAGTGGGATTTCTATATCCACCACTCTAACCCTAACCCAATTTTTAGAACCCAAATCTGGTACTCAGGCTGGCCCATCCCATAACTTAATTTGGGAGACTCTGGGATCACATGTTTATGGCCACCTTAGGATGGCAGTATCAGAATGAATGATTTAGGGGTCATAGAGGAAATTAGACTGGTTTGGGAGCCAGCTGTTTGTTTCCATCTGCTGCTGGATTTAGAAGCCTGGGAGAAGAAGGGACGGGTACATTTTCCTGAGACCTCATGCCAGCCCCACTCCTCCGGGTGCCTCTTTTGTCTTCCTGGTTCCAGGGGAGTTAGACCCCAGGAACTTGGTGAGTCCCATCCTCCTTTACCCCCTTCGCTGCCCCCAGGGACAGGAGGGCAGCTGTGGGGCCGGCTGGGCTTGTCTGGGCAGGGCTGGGGCCGCCCCTCCTCCCCATGCAGCTCCTCCCGCTGACCTGCATTCTTAGCGGGGGCCTTTGGTGGGGCTCTGACGCTTGCTTGCTTGCTGGAAATGCTGCCTGGCTGGCCTGCCCTCCCCCTCCCCCCAGAGCCCAAGGCCACCTCTGACCTCCCCTCAGATGGGGTGCCTGGCAGGAGGATTAAGGAGGGCCCAGGAAGAAGTTAGGGAAATCAGAACATCTCTGGGCTGGCTCTCTCGGTTCCTCTCCTGGGAAGTGGAAGTAGAATCTACTCCCATCCTCTAGGGTGGGTGAATTAAATAAGAAATGAGAAAGTGACAGAGAAGACAGCCTGGGAACTGCCACCTGGGTATGCGCTGTGGCCTCTCCCTGCCTCTCCTCCTGCCTCTTTCCACCCCACAGTGGACAGCCCGGGAACTGCAGGAGGTGAACCTGCTTTCCTTCAAGCTGCTTCGGGTTCTCAGGTTTGTCAGCACAGAGCCTTGATGTTTGCTTCTGGAATGACATTAAATGGCAACCTCACAACCCCTCCTGGACATTGTATCAGACAGCCTTCACCTTCCCACTGATCCCAGTGTGCCTGACTGCCAGCACCCTAGAGGAGGCTTGAAAGAAAACCAAACTCCACTAAAACACTGTTAGAATTGATAAGCAAATACAGTAAAGTCACGGGATACAAGGTCAATGTACAAAAGTCAGTAGTGTTCCTATACACTAACAACGAACTGTACAAAAAGAAATCAACAGTCCCACTTACAATAGCCTTCAAAATAATAAAATATTCAGGAATAAATTTAACCAAGGAGGTGAAAGATCTGTACTATGAAAATGATAAGACATTGATGAAGTAAACTGAAGAAGACACAACGACATGGAAAGATATTTCGTGCTGACGGATTGGAAGAATTAATATTGCTAAAATGTGCATACTACTCAAAGCCATCTATGGATTCAGTGCAACTCCTGAAAGTAGATAACCTTGCAGCATCTCCCCTCCCTCAATTTCTGGAGGGCTCCACAGAGCAAAAGGGTGTAAGCTGCATTTGCCTTAATGATAGTTATGGAGAGATGGTTTGCAGAGAAAAATGAACTGAAAATCAAAACATTTGGGATCAGAGTATAACTCCACATGACCGTGTGTCACCTTTGGCCAAGACTTCTTTGCGGTTTCAGTTTCACTACAGGTAAAGGCACCAAAGCTTTGAACTGGAAAGTTTTAAATTTCCTTTGAAAGCTATTTTTTCCATGGGTTTGAGCACCATTGGACAAATAGATGGGTTTTGTGCACATATTCCCTTATTTATTTATTTTAAGAGACAGGGTCTTGCTCTGTCACCGAGGCTGGGGGGCAGTGGCGTAATCTCAGGTCACTGAAGCCTCAACATTTCTGGCTCAAACGATCCTCCAACTCAGCCTCCTGAATAGCTGGGACTACAGGAACCCACTATCATGCCCAGCTTATTTATTTATTTATTTTGAGACGGAGTCTCGCTTTTTCACCCAGGCTGGAATACAGTGGCACCATCTCGGCTCACTACAACCTCCGCCTTCCAGTTTCAAGTGATTCTCCTGCCTCAGCCTCCTGAGTAGCTGGGATTACAGGTGCTTGCCACCACACCCGGCTAATTTTTGTATTTTTAGTAGAGACAGGGTTTCACCATGTTGGCCAGGCTAGTCTCGAACTCCTGACCTCGTGATCCGCCCGCCTTGGCATCCCAAAGTGTTGGGATTGCAGGTGCGAACCACCGCGCCCAGCCCACGCCCAGCTAATTTTAAAATATTTTCTCTAGAGGCGAGGTCTTGGTATGTTACCCAGGCTAGTCTTGAACACCTGGGTACCAGCGATCCACCCACCACGGCCTCCCAGAGTGCTGGGGTTACAGGGCGGGCCACCGCACCGAGCCTCCACCACTCTCGCATTCTGTGTCTTACTCCCTTGTGCGCCTCCAGCCTGGGATTGCGCCTCTGAGATTCAAACCAGTACTCAAGTATCTGAGGTTCTTCCTTAATCTCCAGATGCCCCAAAAGTCCCCTCTCTCTGACAAAGTCTCCCTTTTCACGCGGGCTCCTTTCCACCCCCCAGCTCCAGCTCCCCGCAGAGACTCCGAGGTGAGCAGCCTTCATCAGGCCTGAAATGGGCTCCCGGGTATGGCAGTGAGCCAGGTGGCCGCTCTGCTCCGGGAAGTGGTGCAGGCGCGCGCCCTGGTGGAAAACGACGGAGCTGCAGGCTTCGTTCTGGTTCCGACCCCGAGGCCGAAGGCCTTCCAGGTCACCTGAGAGACTCCGCCCAATGGAACGGCCCTGGCCAGAAGCTGAGGAGGTGCGCCCGGGACCGAGCTGGGGTCTTGGAGGGAAAGAGGGTGAGGGCAATACAGTATTGGGGGTGAGAGAAGGGTTGGACGGAAGAGGGTCGGGTGTCTGGACATGCGCAGGGCCGCGGGACTCTCGGTGGAGTAGCGAGGGAGACGGTCTCACCACTGCTCCGCAGGGCCGGGACTCCCAGTGGTGGCGGGCCCCTCGGAGCTCCCGCCTGCCGACTCCCAGGCCTGGAGCCCGGGGAGAGTGGTCACCTCCGTTCCTGCACACCCGTGCATGGTGTGTGCGCCGAGCGTCCGGGAGCCACGGCGGTGTCTTCCCTGCGCGTCGTTTGCACGTGCAGGGGGAGGAGGCTCCCCCGGGCTGAGCCGTGGCCAGGGTTATGAGGAGGCCCGCACTCAACCCCACCTCTCCCCAGATGGCATCGTCGAGCCCTGATGCCCCGTGTTCCTGCGACTGCTTTGTCTCGGTGCCCCCAGCCTCAGCCATCCCTGCTGTAATCTTTGCCAAGAACTCGGACCGACCCAGGGACGAGGTGCAGGAGGTGGTGTTTGTCCCCGCAGGCACTCACGCTCCCGGGAGCCGGCTCCAGGTGGGTTAGGCCTTATGGGGTGCTGGAAGGTGTGGCAGATCTCGGCATTCTTCTAAGACCTTCTTCCCTGATCCCCACGCCTGGGAGGCTGCCAGAAGTAGTGGGAAGAGCATGAGCTTCAGGTCTACTATCCTGGCCCTGAGCCCATGATGTAGCCTCAGTCTACCTCAGTTTCCTCTTCTATAAAATGGGAATGAGACTTTCTTCAAAGGGATGTATAAGGTGATTGGCAGAGTGCCAGCAGGCGTCAGGTGCCGCCCCTCTCTGAGTGGACGCTTCCTTTTTCCTCCCTCACCTCCAGTGCACCTACATTGAAGTGGAACAGGTGTCGAAGACGCACGCTGTGATTCTCAGCCGCCCTTCTTGGCTGTGGGGGGCTGAGATGGGCGCCAACGAGCATGGTGTCTGCATTGGCAACGAGGCTGTGTGGACTAAGGAGCCACTTAGGGAGGGGGAAGCCCTGCTGGGCATGGACCTCCTCAGGTGCTGACCCTGCCCTTCCTCATCTCCCTGACATGCCAGGGCCCATCCTCCCCTCCCCCCAGCCTGGTTCACGGGGGCCTTCTCCTCTCTGCAGACTTTGCCCTCGTGCGGGAAGCTGCAGCAGCAGCCACCTTTGGGCATCTCCTGGCCCAGAAATAGAACAGTGGTTTATTTATTTGTTTTCAGTTGAAATCTCATGTACAGTCCCAATTTATAAAATCAGTAATAGTGGAGCC
This sequence comes from Sapajus apella, assembly GCF_009761245.1. NCBI lineage: Eukaryota > Metazoa > Chordata > Mammalia > Primates > Cebidae > Sapajus > Sapajus apella. Next base: position 6,035,153 of record NW_022436952.1, on the reverse strand, counting down.
GCTCTGGGTGGAGAGAGGTCGGGGGTTCAGCACAGTTCTCTCTCTGAAACTGTGTTTCAGGCCTTTTCATGGAAACCTCAGAGCGGCACATGGAACCACAGACTGTTGAAAGCCACTGGCATAATTGTGTTTGATACGATCAGTACCAGCAGATTTGCTGTGTGACTTGACCCTATCACCAAACCTCTCTGTGCCTCTTCTGTTCCCTGGAGCTTCTGCCACCAGCCATTGATCCCTCTGTCACCCTTCTGTCCCTTGGCCCTCTCTCTTGCCAGGCTGGCTTTGGAACGGAGCACCTCTGCCCAGGAGGCCTTGCATGTGATCACAGGCTTACTGGAGCGCTATGGGCAGGGGGGCAGCTGCCTGGAGGACCCTGCACCGTTCTGCTACCATAACACCTTCCTGCTGGCTGACCGCACTGAGGCATGGGTGCTGGAGACAACTGGGAGGCTCTGGGCTGCACAGAGGATCCAGGGTGAGGCGTTCCCTTTCTGCCAGCCTTGAGAAGTATGAGATGGTAGCAGCAGGGAGGGGCTTGATCCAGTTATGAGCCTGTCTGGACATCCAGGGAGACGGGAGATGAGTCCACCTGGGAACTCTGCTCCCCTTCACTTGGAAGTCTTCCTCATGCTGCAGCCTGCTGCTTCCTCCGGGAAGCCTTCCTGCACTTCCCTGGGTGGTCAGTTTTCTTGCTTATACGCAAGCAGGTACTTCTGCCTCACATTCAACACAGTTGCCAGCTTACATTTCTGATTGTTTTGTTTGCCTCCCCCACCACACTGTAGGCTCCACGAGGGTAGGTCATTCTCTTCACCATGTTCTCAGTACCTCACCCAGTGCCTGGCTTAGAATAGATGCTTAGGGGTAAATAAACTGCTCCCCTATCTCCTCCACAGAGGGGGCCCGAAACATCTCCAACCAGCTGAGCATTGGCACAGATATCTCGGCCCAACACCCGGAGCTTCAGACCCATGCCCAGGCCCAGGGCTGGTGGGATGGGCAGGGCACCTTTGACTTTGCTCAGGTCTTCTCCCTGACCCAGCAGCCTGTGCGCATGGAGGCTGCCAAGGCCCGCTTCCTGGCAGGGCGGGAGCTGCTGCGGCAACAGCAAGGTCAGTGAGTGGTAGAGGGGCTAAGGGCTAGGAGGGCCACAGCAGTGCCAGCCACTCTCGTCTCCCATAGCTTCCCCCTCTACTCCTTGGCAGGGGGCATCACAGCAGAGGTGATGATGGGCATCCTCAGGGACAAGGAGAGTGGCATCTGTATGGACTCGGGTGGCTTTCGCACCACCGCCAGCATGGTGTCCGTCCTGCCCCAGGATCCCACGCAGCCCTGCATGCACTTTCTCACGGCCACGCCAGACCCATCCAGGTGGGAAGAATGAGAGTGGGGAAGGTCAGTAAGAAGGGAGGATCTGATATATCTCCGTCCTTTCACCTCCATGCCCCTCTAGGTCCGTGTTCAAACCTTTTATCTTTGGGGCGGGGGTGGCCCAGGCCCCCCAGGTGCTGTCCCCCACTTTTGGAGCACAGGACCCTGTTCGGACCCTGCCCCGATTCCAGACTCAGGTAGATCGCCGGCACATCCTCTACCGTGGACACCAGGCAGCCCTGGGGCTGATGGAGAGTGATCAGGTATCCCCCAGGGAATGGGGCTACCCTGACGGGATGATAGACTCTGGAAAAATGAGGGAACCTGGGCGTGGAGGATATTCCAGAGCTGGGGAGAGGAGCTCCTCCCTTGAAATTTGGCAGCTGCTCAGGGGAATATTGGGGAGGTCTCTCTTTTCTCCTGCCTGTGTGAGGTGGTACTCTGTCCCCCCTTCACCTGGCGGGAAGTTTGTCCTGCACAGACTCATCTCAACTTTCCCTTGGGGCAGGATCGGGGGCAGCAGCTCCGGCAAAAACAGCTGGATCTGGAGCAGGAAGGCCTCAAGGCCTTACGGGGGCTGCTGGCCAGCGAGTGGGCCCCACCCTTCCAGGAACTGGGCAGCCTCTTCCAGGCCTTCGTGAAGAGGGAGAGCCAGGCTTACCTGTAAGCTTCATAGCTTCTGCTGGCCTGGGGTGGGCCTGGACCCCTGCAGCCAACTGAAGTTGGAGCAATCCCTTCACACACCTTGGCCATGTTCTGAGCAGCCAACTTGGCCTTTGCCTTAATAAATGTGCTTTATTTTCTCTTCAGTGAACTTTATCCCAGGTCCAGTGGGGGTGGGAGAGCCAAGTGAGGCCCAAAGGCAGCCCTGGGCAGGCTGCAGGGCCTGTGGTTGTGTCCTCATTCTTATGAATGGTTGAGTGATGGGGACTAGGCAGGACAGGGAGGGGACAGGAGCTGGCTGCTGCTGGGGAGGATTAGCACCACAGCTCCTTGGTCCTGGGCTCAGACCGGGGAAGGGCCCCCTCTAGGGGTGGCAGTGAGGCAGCATCCTCCATGAGGCGGTGCCCACTTCTTGCCCATGCAGGAGCCAGGAAGCCATGGGGGGGGGCCTGAGTCATGCCTGCCCTGTGGGTAGCTCCCGTAAGATTCCAGACTCGCACTTTAGAATCAGGCAGCTCACTGGGCTCTGTGTTTTGTTTCCTGGTGCTTTCACTGGTTGCTTCCCCTAAGACACCCCCAAGCGACACGAAAAGCATATTCAGGGCCTAGAGACAATTTACTGGGAATGGGCTCCTGTCACAGGTGAGGGGTCTGAGAAGGGAGGCAGGCCCCACTCCACTCATAGAGAAAGGTTCACAGAGTATCATTTCTTGCTTCTCTTGGGCGTAGTTTTGGTTGTGCTGGGGGCCCCAGCCACAGAGGCCTTGGGGGCTGTGGCTGCTCGGACCCCCTTCCTTCCCCAGAGAGAGCTTTGCTGGCTCCTGGGAACCACAGTGCATGGTTTCTTGGTGGGAGAGGAGGCCTGGGGTGAGGAGACAGCCTCAGGGAGTGTCTCCTTCCCTTCCCCAGGAGTGACAGAAGGGCTGCTGTCCCCAGCCATGGGCACCCCAGGCAGCATGAGCAGGTCGGTGAGGGCGGGCTGCATATCCATCCTCAGCAGGTGCTCCGTCAGGGCTGCGTGCTGTCGGCGCTCCCTGTGCCTGCTCAGCTCCTGCTCCAGCTCCTTAAGGAAGCCTGTGCAGGGCCGGGAGATGGAGGGTGCAAGGTGGGTGGAGCCCTGGGCTCAGCAGGAGGGTCCCTGGGCTCAGGGAGGTCTCTGGCTGGCTCCCTGCCATCCCTGGTGAGAAGGAGCCTGAGCCTGGGCCCCATGACTGACACCTGGCTCTAGCCCAGATGTTGCTCTGAACTTGGGGCTCCCCTCCCCAGACATCACTGCCCTTAGCTTCCCTCATGTCCCACAGGGCAGAGGTGGGCTCTGGGGAGGCTAAAAGCCTTGGGAAGCAGGGTTACCTCGCTCTGAGCAGAATGGGCCACTCAGCTCTGGGAACTCATCATCATTCGAGGCTTCATCCTCCTCATCTGAGATCCAGCGCTCCGACACAGGCTGCCCATCCAGGTCCAGGAGAAGTGGCAGGGCTTCTGTCACCAGCTCACTGCAGAGCAGACAGAGCAGAGGTTACCCAGGAGGGCACCCTGGCATGGAAGATGCAAAGACATGCACCACAGCACCCCTACTTGGAGGGGTGGTGGCTCATGAGCTAGGTAGGAGGTGGGGGAGAAGGTACCACAGACAGTGACCCCAGGTTTGCAGGCTGTGAGGGGCCTGGGTTGAGTTAGCAGGTGGAGCTCAGGCATGACCTTTCTTCCCACCCCCCACTCATCACCGGTAGCCATCCTGGTTGGTGCAGCTGTTTCCAGACAGGTTGAGGATAAGAAGGCTCTGGGGGAACTCATCTGTACACAGCAAAGAGAGAGGGAATGGGGTTCTCACTTGATCTTAGCCAAAAGCCCAAGAAGCGATGGGAATGGGCTTCTCATACCCACTTTCTTTTTTTTTTTTTGAGACGGAGTTTCGCTCTTGTTACCGAGGCTGGAGTGCAATGGCGCGATCTCGGCTCACCGCAACCTCCGCCTCCTGGGTTCAGGCAATTCTCCTGCCTCAGCCTCCTGAGTAGCTGGGATTACAGGCACGTGCCACCATGCCCAGCTAATGTTTTTGTAGTTTTAGTAGAGACGGGGTTTCACCATGTTGACCAGGATGGTCTCGATCTCTTGACCTCGTGATCCACCCGCCTCGGCCTCCCAAAGTGCTGGGATTACAGGCTTGAGCCACCGCGCCCGGCTCTCATACCCACTTTCTATTCCAAAGCCACTACCTCCCTACGCTGCCCCCTGAGCCCCCCAAGGATGAAGTATGGACCTTCAGAGGTGTGGCTAATACAAGCACAGGGAAATGGGCACAGACGGAAGGGCAGGCCCCACGTGGGATGTGTTTGGTGAGCCAGGGCAAGTGGGTTCCTACCCAGCTTCAAAGTTTCTATCAGGTTCTCAGAAAGGTCCAGGAACTGGAGGCACGGGAGGTCGAGGAGGTTTTCCACCTGCCTGATTTGGTTTCCTGCCAGAGACAGGAAGCTGTAGGGGAAGGAAGGGGTAGAGAGGCAGAGCTGAATCATGGAACAGCTGGAGGAGAAGAGGAGGGCACCTGACACCGGGGCCCCCAGGCGAGGCAGCTGATGACCAGTGGGGACACATGGCCTTCCGGGGTGAGGTAGAGCTAGGCTTGCTGGCCCTTGGCTGACAAGGCCCCAGGCTTGGAGAAATCTGAACCAGTTCTTTGGGGTGTGGCTGGGCTCCCCCAACCCCTCTTACCCTGCCTGAACCCTGGCATCACATACCGCAAGGAGGGGACGCAAGCAAGGTTCTCAATTTGCTGGATCTTATTCTGCAAGAAGAAACTGAGGTGGGGAAACCAAGCTGAGATCAGATGGGTAGGGGGCCCTTTACAGGGACAAAGCCCTAAGACCATGTCTACTGCAGCTGGAGATCTAGCACTTTGGGAATGATCATCCCACTCCTTGAACAGTTGCCACTACCTTAAGAAAGATGATTTTCTTTCTCCAGGTGGATGGTTAAGGGGGTAAACCTGGGGTATCTTTTTTTATTTTTGGTTGTTTTTTTAGAGAGATGGGGTTTCGCCATGTTGGCCAGCCTGAACTCAGGTGATCCACCCAACTCAGCCTCCCAAAGTGCTGGGATTATAGGCGTGAGCCACCATACCGAGCCTAAATCTGGGGAATCTAAGCCTGATTAAGTATACTCTTCTGATTCCACAACCAAAGAGTGACCTGGGAATCAGAAAAGGAAACCAAGAAGCCACCAGGGAAATGGTAAGGGCCTTGGTGGTGGCTTTCATACACAGAGAGAACGATGAGTATACCTACGTTAACTTGATGGGTACAGTTCCTATGGGGAAAGTTGAAGGGAGCTGGGAATGTTCAACCAGGGGAAGGCTGAAGATCAGCCAACCAACACCACCACCAAACAGCCTCAAGTAGGATCTGAAGGATGTAGAGGAATCTTCATAGTTTCCTCTTCCTCTTCTTCAATGCAGGAAATGGGCTGGAGCTATTTAATGTGAAAGATTTAGAGTAGCTGCCAAGAAGAACTTCTAGACCAAGAGAAGTGTCTAAAGAACAGTGATTCAAGATCATGTTCAGAATCTATTTTGGGGGAATTAGTCTTTCGATTCAGGAGAATTCTTCATTTGGGAATGGTTTAAATGAAGGCCTGCCTGCCTGAACACCGGGGAAAGGGCAAGATGACCTGGTTGGCTCCTTTCAGATAAGACAGATTAGGCCCACAGGGGTCAAGGAGAGGGGAAGGGTTGGGATTGTATGGGGTGGGGGAAGAAGTTACCCCTTGCAGATAGAGGCTGTGAAGATTCTGCAGGCCCTCTAAGTTCCTGATAGTAGTAATCCCCTCCCGGTCCAGGCGGACAGTCTGCAGTTCAGCAAGAGTGTGAAACCTGGGAGAAGAGTCAGTAAGGTGGTGTTACAGCGCCACTCATGTGGTCTCTTAGCGGGGAGAATGGTAGAGAGGGAGGAGGGAAGGGGTTTCAGGGAGGGGTAGTTGACCCAGTGATTCTGATCAGATGTAAGTTACATCTTGACATCTTGAGGTGGTGTCTAGATCATGAAACTGGCTTGACTTGCAGACTTGGATCTCTGTTGTTAGCACTGGGGAGGGTGAGAGAGAGGACTAATGGCCCACTGGGAAGTTGGGGGATGGCAGCTTATAGTTCCTGGAGAGATTTGGAGGCAAGAGAAGCTTTCCTCTGGCCAGCTTGAATGGTGGAGGCAGGGGTGGGACAGAGTGTAGAAAGATCCTTCCTCACCTTCATTTTCAGTGGTTCATGGAGGAAAAAGCACTTGTTTCATCCACGCATTCATTCATTCCACAACCTTTGCTGAGTGCCTACTTGAGACAAATGACACAGTCCCTGCCTACCACTATTAGAGAAGCAGGGAAGGCTGGCTATGGTGGCTCACCCTGTAATCCCAGCACTTTGGGAGGCCAAGGCAAGAGGATCACTTGAGCCCAGGAGGTCGAGGCTGCAGTGTGCCATGATTGTGTCACTGCACTTCAGCCTGGGTGACAGAGCAAGACCATATGTCATTAAAAAAAAAAAAAAAAAAAAAAAGAAGGCTGGGCATGGTGGCTCACGCCTGTAATCCCAGCATTTTGGGAAGCCAAGGCAGGCAGATTGCCTGAGGTTAGGAGTTTGAGACCAGCCTGGCTAACATGGTGAAACCCATTTTTGTAAAAATACAAAAAAATTAGCCTGGCATGGTGGCACACACCTGTAGTCTTAGCTACATGGGAGGCTGAGGCAGGAGAATCGCTTCAACCTGGGAGGCAGACGTTGCAGTGAGCCGAGATCCTACCACTGCACTCCAGCCTGTGTGACAGGGTGAGACTCCATCTCAAAAAAAAAGAAGCAGCAGCAGGCCAAACATCTATGACAAGTGGGTAACAGAGGCAAGTACAGGGGACAAAGGGAGTATGTAGCCTGTGCACTAAGTTCAGAGTAGAAGGAATCAGGGAATACTTCCTAGAGGAGGTGACAGATGAGTAGGCATTAGCCATGAAGATAGGGGGATATGGGAAGAAAGCATTTCAAAGGGAACTCTAATATGCCCATGCAGATTCTAATTCAGTAGATCGGGGGAGGGGCTGAGATTCTCCACTTCTAACAAGCCACACGGTGATACCAATGCTGCTGCCCTACCCCTGCACCCCTTCACACGTACTCCAAGTAGTAAGGTATTAAGGTGTGATAACACAGTGTGGGAAATTGTACGCTTGTGGAGAGTGGCCAGAAATAAGACTGAAAAGCTAGCAGAAGTCAACTCATGCTTAGGCATTGGGATTTTATTTGGGAGGTAATAGCCAAGAAAGTTTCTATCAGTGAGTGCCTGATTAGATTTGTTATTTAAAAGGATCACTGGCTACTCAGAAGGCTGAAGTAGGAGGATTGTTTGAGGAGTCAAGACTGGTCTGGCCAACAGAGCAAGACCCTGTCTCTAAAACAGTAATTAAAAATACTTTATTTTTTGTTTGTTTGTTTTAGAAATAGGGTCTCACCCTGTTGCCCAGGCTGGCATGCAATGGCATGATGATAGCTTACTGCAGCCACAGATACCTGGGCTCAAGTGATCCTCCTGCCTCAGCCTCCCAAGTGGCTAGGACTACAGGTGTGCACCACCATGCTCAGCTAATTTACTTTTATTTTTAGAGATAGGATTCTCATTCTATTGTCCAGGCTGGTCTCAAACTCCTGGGCTCAAGCGATCCTCCTGCCTCAGCCTCCCAAAGTGCTGGGATTATAGGAAAGAGGTGAACACGACCTTATCTAAGGCAGTTAAGTGAGGATGGTGGGAAAAAAAATGGATTTTTTTTTTTTTTTTTTTTTTGGGACAGAGTCTCACTCTTTTGCCCAGGCTAGAGTGCAGGGCCACAATTTCGGCTCACTGCAACCTCCGCCTCCCAGGCTCCGGCGATTCTTGTGTCTCAGCCTCCCAAGTAGCTGGGATTACAGGCGCCCGCCACCACGCCCAGCTAATTTTTGTATTTTTAGTAGAGATGAGGTTTTGCCATGTTGGCCAGGCTGATCTCAAACTCCTGACCTCAAGTGATCCGCCCACCTCGGTCTCCCAAAGTGCTGGGATTACAGGCATGAGCCACCATGCCCGGACAGAAATGGAATTATTTTTAAGGAGGGAAAATCAACTGGGCATTACCACTGATTGGATGTGTGGAGTAAGTAAGGAGAGACACAAAGATCAGTTGACAAATAAGTACAGCCCAGGGACCTGGTCATCCTGAGTGTTTCAGCCTTCTAGCATCCCTTTCCTCCCCAATGAACTCACATCTTCTCTGACAGTTCCTCATCCTCAGGGAAAGTCAAGTTCCGCTTAGTGATAAGGGCTTCAGTGATGCAGACGCCCCCTTCCTCTGGACCCTGGGCAGACTTAGCTGTGAAAAGATGAGTCCAACAGTCACATTTCCTCATTCTTGGAGGCCTAACCCCACTGTTTTCCAACTGCTCTACCCACTGTCTCACCTCCATACTCACCTCCAGCCATGAACTAAAATAAAAGGCTGCTGGTCTGAGGCTGGAGAAGAAATGAAAAGGAGCCTAGCAGCCTGGGCGGTCCCTAAGGGTGGCGGGAACCCAGGATGGCAGGAGGAGAGAGAAACTCAGAGACCTGGGAGACGAGGAAATGGGATTGATTCAGAGAAAATTCCTGGGGTGAGGTCAAAGAGAACAGTAAATTGATGTGAAGGGTCTGGAGTTTGAGGGGTGTGGAGGGGCTTTGCTGGCAGCAAGTTGGGGTGTTGTGGGCAGGAATGGTTGAGAAAGGAGCAGCTCCTAGGAAGCCGGAGTCGTTGCTAGGAGATTGGACGCCGAGTGGGGCGGTAAACGCAGGCTCCGTTGGCCGGCTCAGCGCATGCGTGCTAGAAACGTAGCCGGCGGGTAAGCGCACTGCTTCCGGCCCCAGGGTTCGCTACCCCACAATCCTTAGCTATTTCCGTCTTCTTTCGGCTTCCGTCCATCCTTCCGGTGGATATGGCTGCAGCTGTGGCGGGGATGCTGCGAGGGGGTCTCCTGCCCCAGGCGGGTAAGGAGTGACTCAGGTCCTCACGGCGTGTCTTGCCGGCGATCTCTAGTCCTCATCTGCCCTCCTCTACTACTGATTCTTCCCATAATCTCTGACCCCAGCTAGATCGCTGGCCTCCTCACCCTGTCCAGTTCCTTGTGCTCCAGACTCTGGTAATCACAGCAACAACGTCCAGCTGTTGCCAGTCTCCAGCGTTTCTTTTGCTTGGACCACTCCTCGTCCAGGCCTTTGCATTATGCCTCCATCTTAATGTCTCATCCTAAGTGTCACCTTCTCAAGTCTTTCCTTGACTCCTTAGCTGCGTCGCAATCTAATTTTGCATTCGTTTAGTTGTTTATTTCCTCTATTAAACTCCTTAAGGGCAGAACCGTGTTCATTCAGCATAGCCAGCAGGTGACATTTAGGCTGAGACATTAAGATGGAGGTGCTTGATGTTAGTAGGTGTGTAATAAATATTTGTTTAATGAATAGATTTGAACACTTAATATAGGCCAGGCACTGTGATAACTGTTTTTATATGTGTTCGCTCATTTAAATCTTTTAAATCATTTAAATCTAAAGCACCCTGTGAGAAAGACATTCCCATCTCCCCTTTACAGACGTAGCAACTGGAATTCAGACCAGTTGGGTGGCCAAGGTCACAGCTATTAAGTGGCGGAAGAGAGATTAAAATCCAGTTTCGGCCGAGTGCAGTGGCTCACGCCTGTAATCCCAGCACTTTGGGAGGCTGAGGCGGGCGGATCACCCGAGGTCAGGAGTTCGAGACTAGCCTGGCCAACATGGTGAAATCCCACCTCTGCTCAAAATACAAAAATGAGCCGGGTGTGGTGGTGCACATCTGTAGTCCCAGCTACTCGGGAGACTGAGGCATAAGAATCGCTTACAACTGGAAGACAGAGGTTGCAGTGAGCCGAGATCTCACCACTGCACTCAAGCCTGGGTGACAGAGTGAGACTGTCTAAAAAAAAAAAAAAAAATCCAGCTTCATTTGATTTCAAAGCGTGCCTACAGTCTTTTGAGACGGAGTTTCGCTCTTGTTACCCAGGCTGGAGTGCAATGGCGCGATCTCGGCTCACCGCAACCTCCGCCTCCTGGGTTCAGGCAATTCTCCTGCCCCAGCCTCCTGAGTTGCTGGGATTACAGGCACGCGCCACCATGCCCAGCTAATTTTTTGTATTTTTAGTAGAGACGGGGTTTCACCATGTTGACCAGGATGGTCTCGATCTCTTGACCTCGTGATCCACCCGCCTCGGCCTCCCACAGTGCTGGGATTACAGGCTTGAGCCACCGCGCCCGGCCACCTACAGTCTTAACGGTTAGGTTTTGTAGCTGCTGGCAATAAGACCTCTTACTCCAGCAAATGTCCATACCCTCTTATTGCTAGAGCTGCCTTTTATCTGGACCATTTTCTGAGGTCACATCTCAGCCTTGGGAATGGCTGAAAGTTGGAAGTTCTAGTCTGTGTTGAGGATGAAGGGGTCACTTTGGCTCAGGGCTTTTAAGTGCCTCGTTTACTGTGGGGTGCTGTGTAGCATTGCCTGTAAACAGGAAGAGAGGAGGAAAGAGAAACTTGTTTGAGCTGTGAGGATGGTGTAACTTTTTTTCTCCTCTTCAAATCATAGGAGAGGATGTCACAGTAGTAGTTAGAGCAGTGGTTTTCAAACTTTAGCATGTGTCAGCATCACCAGGAGGGCTTGTTAAGACACCATTTGTGACCAGCCTTGGTAACAGTGAAACCTGGTCTCTACAAAACAAAACAAATAAACAGCACACTATTTTTTGGGCTCCACCCTAGAGTTAGGCTCTACCCCAGAGTTGCTGATTCAGTAGGTCTAGTCAGGGCCTGAGAATTTATATTCCTTTTTTTCTTTTTTTGAGAGTCTTGCTGTCACCCAGGCTGGAGTGCAGTGGCACAATCTCGGCTCACTACAACCTCTGCCTCTTGGGTTCTAGCAATTCTCATGGCTCAGCCACACAAGTAGTTGGGATTACAGGTGTGCGCCACCATGCCTGGCTAATTTTTGTACTCCAGTAGAGATGGGGTTTTGCCATGTTGGCCAAGTTGGTCTTGAATTCCTGACCTCAAGTGAGCTGCCCACTTCAGCCTTCCAAAGTTCTGGGATTACAGGCGTGAGCCACCACACACAGCAAAATTTCTACTTATAACCAGTTCTCAAATGATGCTGATGTTGCTGGTTGGGTTGGAGGCGGGCATATCTTGAGAGCCACTAGATTAGACCAGGGGTTGGCATATTATGGCAGGGCCAGTCACTGTGTTTTATAAAGTTTTATTGGTACATAGCTTCTGCTATCTGTTTACGTACTGTCTGTGGCTGCTTTTGGCAGAGTTGGGTATTAGAGAAGGATTACATGGGCCCCAAACTTAAAATATTTACTATTTGACCATTTTGAGAAAAAGTGTATTCAATTCTATCCTCCTTCCCTCCACTTTTTTTTTTTTTTTTTTTTTTTTTTTTTTTTGAGATGGAGTCTTACTCTGTTGCCCAGGCTGGAGTGCAGTGGTGCAATTTTGGCTCACTGCAACCTCTGCCTCTCAGGTTCAAGCGATTCTCCTGCCTCAGCCTCCTGAGTAGCTTGGATTACAGACACACGCCATCATGCCCAGCTAATTTTTGTATCTTTAGTAGAGATGGGTTTTCGCCATGTTGGCCAGGCTGGTCTCAAACTCCTGACCTCAAGTAATCCAACCCACCTCGGCCTCCCAAAGTCTTGGGATTACAGGCGTCAGCCACTGCCTCCGGCCACCTCTTTTCTTAATGTGTTCAAAATATTTTCTCCTTTCTTCTCATTTTTTTCTTGCATTTCTGCACATTAAGAATAGCTGGAGGCTGGATGCAGTGGCACACACCTGTAATCCCAGCACTTTGGGAGGCCGAGGTGGGCAGATCACTTGAGGTCTAGGGTTTGAGACCAGCCTGGTCAACATGGAGAAACTCCGTCTCTACTAAAAATACAAAAAATTAGCTGGTCATGGTGGCACGTGCCTATAATCCCAGCTACTTGGGAGGCTGAGACAGAAGAATCGCTTGAACCCAGGAGGCAGAGGTTACAGTGAGCTGAGATCACGCCACTGCACTCCAGCCTGGTGAGAAAAAAAAGAAGAGCTGGAGAAATGGGAGCCTCGAGGTATTAAGTAATTGACCACAGGTCACTTACTGAGAGAAGAGAAGCTTTGGAAATTCAGAATTTTTGGCAGACAAATCCTTGTCCCACTGTTGTGCTGAGTCTAGCTCTGTGAGCTGTGGTTTTCTTTCCTAGGGAGTGTTTTTTCTCTATCTAGGATAAACTAGGGCCTCCAAGAGGTTGCATCTAAGGATGCTGCTATATACCCTCCCAGGTCAGCTGCCCACCCTCCAGACCGTCCGCTATGGCTCCAAGGCTGTTACCCGCCACCGTCGTGTGATGCACTTTCAGCGACAGAAGCTGATGGCTGTGACTGAATATATCCCCCCGAAACCAGCTGTCAACCCAACATGCCTGCCATCTCCTCCCAGCCCCCCACAGGAAGTAAGGAAGAGTTTGGGTACATGTTACTTGGTGGTGGGATGGTGGATGAAAGTAATCTTGTCTCTGGCCATAGTGAGGTACGACTCTCAGTCATTGTCACTCATGTGATATTTCACTTTGCCTGATTCAGATACTTTAAGATGAAATCTGCACTTGATTCTATATTGGCTTTTGGGCTCTGGATTGGACGGGCCTCCTGAATTTCCTTGTCTTCAAAAATGTAGATGTGAGAGCTACCCTAGCAGGTACGGCTGGGGAGAGTATCTCTCCTATCTTTTTTTTTTTTTTTTTGAGACAGTGTCTCATTTTGTCACCCAAGCTGGTAGCAGTGGCACATTCTCGGCTCACCACAACCTCTGCCTTCTGGGTTTAAGCAATTCTTCTGCCTTAGGCTCCTGAGTAACTGGGATTACAGACGCGTACTACCATGCCCAGCTAATTTTTGTATTTTTAGTAGAGACAGAGTTTCACTATGTTGGCCAGGCTGGTCTCAAACTCCTGGCCTCAAGCAATCCACCTGCCTTGGCCTCCCAAAATGCTGAGATTACAGGCATGAGCCACTGTGCCCAGCCAAATGTCTCAATTTGAAACTAACACCGCACAACAGTTATATTTATGATTGGTAAAATAATTCAACGTGAGTATAGTGCCAGATTGATAATTGAAGTAATTTTGACAATATTATTGTCAAGCACTGTTGACACTATTGTCAGACTGTAGACCTGTTTTTGGGGGAGTGGAACTGAGCATTCTCAGGTTTGGAAAACACTGCTAAAGACTGCGAATATCTAATGAAAGTGAAAGGCTAGAGGAGTGGGAGATGTTACATGTCCCTGAGAGTCGGGGGCCCAATTATCCTACTTGTTCCCTGATCTTTTGCGCATTTGGGGATCCCTGGAAGCCCTAGAACCTACCACAGAGGGAGCAAGGTTGCCAGGAGAAGTGACAGCTGATAAACCTTTGGGCATCGCTTTCTAACTTCAGGAGACAGGCCTCATCAGGCTTCTCCGCCGGGAGATAGCAGCGGTTTTCCAGGACAACCGAATGATAGCTGTCTGCCAGAATGTGGCTCTGAGCGCAGAGGACAAGCTTCTTATGCGACACCGGCTGCGGAAACACAAGATCCTAGTGAAGGTCTACCCCAACCAGGTAGGGAGTGGGCCCCTTGGCATGGGTTGCGTATGTTCCCCCAAACCCCACCAGACCTCAGACCTCACCATCTGTTCCCCAGTGATGATACTTCTTACTCCTCCCCTCTGTGAGCCACCCTTCGGTTGTACCCTCAGCCTAGTGTGGCCCATGACCCACGTGGTGGCTCTTCCTCCCACTTGTCCCTGATAAGCCATTTTTTTATGCTGTCCCAGGTCCTGAGGCCTTTCCTAGAGGATTCCAAGTACCAAAATCTGCTGCCCCTTTTTGTGGGGCACAACATGCTGCTGGTCAGTGAAGAGCCCAAGGTCAAGGAGATGGTACGGATCTTAAGGACTGTGCCATTCCTGCCGCTGCTAGGTGAGCAAGCAACCCTGCCAGTTAGGGGTGGGGTGAAGAGGGGCAGGTGCTGCGGCAGCCTGCTGCCATCTGCTAGGCTTGTCTTGGTAAAACTGTGGACATTCTTGGAGAGAACATCCTTTCATGGATGGGGCCTGAGTCAACAGCACGTTTATTGAGGGCTGTCATTCAGACATTTGTGTTGTCTCACTACCCCAGGTCACTTCTGCACTGGAGGGAAGACTAGGGAAGGCAGACATGGAACGGGGGGAGAAAATTCAGATGCATTGAGTCTAACAGTGGGGTGGCAGATGCTGAAACCCATACAGATGACGATGTTTAAAACAGGTAGCCCAAGTCAAGAGTGCTGAGGGCAAGTGACCAGTGTTTCCCAGACTGCCCTAATGCTGACTTACTTAAGGGATAGAGAATACTGCATGTGTCCCCTGGAAATCAAGATTTCATAGGGCTCTGTAGGGAGGGGGCGGGATAGGAATCTGATTATTATTATTATTTTTTTGAGAGTCTCACTCTGTCGCCCAGAATGGAGTGCAGTGGTGCAATCTGGCTTCACTGCAATCTCTGTCTCCTGGGTTCAAGCAATTCTCTTGCCTCAGCCTTCCGAGTAGCTGAGATTACAGGTGCCTGCCACTAGGCCCAGCTAATTTTTTTTGTACTTTTAGTAGAGATGGGGTTTCACCATGTTGGTCAGGCTGATTTTGAACTCCTGACCTCAGGTGATCCTCCTGCCTCGGCCTCCCAAAGTGCTGGGATTATAGGCGTTAGCCACCGCGCCTGGCGAATCTGTGATTTTAATACCCCCTCCACACTCCATGATATTTATTCAACTTTTTAATCATAAAGTACACGTAACATAAAATTTACCATCTTAACCATTTTAAGTGTACGGTTCAGTGTTAAGTAAATTCATAATGCTATACAACCTCACCGCCATCCATCTCTAGAACGTTTCATCTTCTAAAATTGAAACTATACCCGTTAAACAATAGCTCCCATTACTTCCTTCCATTCCATGATTCAGGGTCTCACTCTCATTGCCCATGCCAGAGTGCAGTGGACCGGTCATGGCTCACAACAGCCTGGACCTCCTTGGCTTAATCCATCCTCCCACCTTAACTTCCTGAGTAGCTGGGACTATAGGCACATGCGACCATGCCTGGCTAATTTTTGTATTTTTTGTGGAGGTGGGGTTTCACCATGTTACCCAGGTTGGACTTGAACTGCTAGGCTCAAGCAATTCTCCTGCCTTGGCCTCCAGAAGTGTCGGGATTATGGGTGTTAGCCTTGGCCTCCAGAAGTGTTGGGATTATAGATGTTAGCCACTGCACCCAGCCTGATTTTTTTTTTTTTTTTTTTTTTTTTAATTGAGATGGAGTTTTGTTCGTGTCACCCAGGCTGGAGTACAGTGGCACGATCTTGGCTCACTGCAGCCCCTTCCTCCCGGGTTCAAGGGATTCTCCTGCCTCAGTCTTCTGAGTAGCTGGGATTACAGGTGCCTGTCACCATTCCTGGCTAATTCTTGTGTTTTTAGTAGAGGTAGTGTTTACCATGTTGGCCAGGCTTGTCTCAAACTCCTTACCTCAGGTGATCCACCTACCTCAGCCTCCCAAAGTGCTGGGATTACAGGCATGAGCCACTGCACCTGGCCGCCTAATTCTTATTTACAGGGAAGTTTAGGAAACACTAAATGGGAGTCGGGGCCAGGTGGATACATTAAGAGTTTTCTGAGGGAAGAGTGAGGAAGTAGGGATTGATCTCAAGAGAGTGGGAGTGGCATGGGCACAGTGGAACCCAGGTCCTGGGGAAGGCAGGATTTTGACAAGGGCAATGGAAAGCAAATTCCTAGAGTCAGAATGTTGTTTCAGAGAAGAAAGGCATCTGCAAGGAACTGAACTGATCCTGTTTTCTTCCAGGTGGCTGCATCGATGACACCATCCTCAGCAGGGAGGGCTTTATCAACTACTCCAAGCTCCCCAGCTTGCCCCTGGTGCAGGGGCAGCTTGTAGGAGGCCTCACCTGCATCACGGCCCAGACCCACTCCCTGCTCCAGCACCAGCCCCTCCAGCTGACCACCCTGTTGGACCAGTACATCAGACAGCAACGCGAGGATTCTGTTGTGTCAGCCAATGGGAAGCCAGATCCTCCTGACCATGTTCCAGACTCGTAGCCAGCCTGTTTAGCCAGCCCTGCCTATAAATACACTCTGCCCTATTGGCTGTGCTGTCCTCCATGGGAGATGTGGAAGAACCTGGGGTGAGGGAGTGCATTTGTCATTTGGGTTTCACTAACAATGATATTGTCAAGTATAGGCCACTCTGAGATGCGGAGGATTCCATTTCAAATGGAGGCTGTCAGTCACTGGTTTTGTCCTTAGTTTTCCCAACTTGGGACCTGATAGGAGCAAAGTCTCTCTCCATTCTCCAGGTCCAAGGCAGAGATGCTGAAAAGAGAAGGCTATTACCCCATGCCTCCTTGGTCACTGCCCCTTGCTGCATGGGCTCCTGAGCCCACCCTCTTGAATCACAACCTGCCACTGCCATAGTAGCTCAACCAAGCAGCCGTGCTGAGGATGGCACCTGGTGAGAGCCTGCTGTGTGCCAGGCTCCATGCTGAACACTGTACATGTATTAGTTCCTGAACTCCTGACCACATGGTACCCATTTCACAGAGAAGGAACAGAGAAATTAAGTAGCTTGCACAAGGTCATGCATTTAGTAAGTGGTAGAACAGGAACTTGAACCAGGCCCTCTCTGCTCTGAAGACTGCATCCTGAATTTCTACACTGGAGCTTCCTCATCAGGCTACCCAGAAGTGGGTCCCATCTTCCATCTTGGTGTGCTTGGATGTTAGTTCTCCACCCTTGGGGTGTGCCATGCTGTGGAAAGATTGGGAGCACTGCTTTATGCTCAAATGAAATGCATTCTACTTCCTCTGTTTCATGGTTTCCACAGCTGTCCTCCCTATAGACTTATTCTCAGGGGCTTCTCTGTCCTCTGACTCCTCACTCTCACTTCCCTTCCTAGGAAAATCCTTTTCCCCTGTACCTGTTGCCACAGTGGCATCCAGTGCATGCTTGCCCTGTTAAAGGCAGCTGACAGCTGTGCCTACTAGCTAGCAAGTCTGGTGGTTCTGAACAAAAGGGCTGGGGGAAACTAGGATTCTCTGTGAATTCTGAGGGCTCTAGAGTAGGAGGCCTCATGCAAGTCTTGGTGAACCAGAAGTTCCTAAAAAGGAAGATAGGATGCTTAATTCGAAGCGCACCGTCCTCGATTGGAGCACATTCTGGGTGGATGCAGGGATGACCCGGGGATGGTGGCTATTCAACATTCCTTCTTGGGGTTGAAGCAATACCACCGCTTCCTTAGTCTTGGACAGGCACTGTCTGGCAGGGATGATCTACATCAGCTTTTTTGTGGCCTGGGCCAGGACCAGCTTCCCACAGTGCCTCTCCCTGTGCTGTATGCCCAGGGATGTTCAATCACTGGGAAGTGGCTTAAAAGGCCCTTGAGTCTCCTAGATGCCAGAGCTTGTCTGGCCAGTGCTGCCCAGTGCTCCTTAGCAGCTTTATCCCTCCCAGAACCCTGCCAGGTGCTAACAACACCTTCCTTCTGGGGTGGCTGGAGCAATGCTGAGGCTCTGAATAGAGCCAAGACAGCAGGTGTCCCCGAGAGATATGTGAGACCCTGAAACATAAACCAAGCCCAGTGAGGATGAAGTGGAGGGGATAAGTGGCCTATGTCACTTTTGGGGTCGGAGAAGAAACTTGAATCTCATCCCTCACCTGAGGCCCCACCTACTTCTTTCCAGAACACTTTGCTGCACTTAAAGCTGTAAGGTCTGTGCCACATTCATTTGAATGAATTTTAGATCTTTGTTAAGAGCCGATTTTTCATTAGAATTGAGCAGCTGGGCACAGTACTTCAGCAGAAGGGCAAAGGGAAGTGAGGGGACCAGTGTTACAGCCCTTTTAACAGCAGCTGTGACTGCCCCAGGCCTGCTCCTGATCGAACACTGTAGGCTGTGGGGTGTCATCGACCGCACAGGCATTTTCAGATCCCCATGGGGCCTGACCTGGTGGGAAATCACCCCTAATGAAAGGCCTCAGTGTGGGGACTACTGGCTGTCCCCCTCCTGACTTGACCGGCCCTGCTGACTGTGCTCTTTGGCACTCTCTTATGGTCCCGGAGGGGGCATCTGTCCCTGTACCGTCAACCTGATACTTTTGCTGGCTCCAAATTTTGCAGTCTATTTTCAGATGTAAAATGAGAGATGAGGGTGGGAGGGTTAGTTAGGAATTGGCCTTGGGCACTAACAGGGTCATTGCCATGCTAATCTGAATAAATCCTTTACCACCATTGGCATACAGCCAGCAGTTTCCCAGTCCTCTGATCTATCTGGAACTATGCCCAGTGGGGACTGTGCCCCCGCTCCCAAGCCACAACCATGCTAGGGCAGTCTGCTTAGCCCTGAGTCCTCCGGGGAGCAGGGGGGCAGAGCTGAGCGGCTGCCCAGAGCTTGGCAGGAGGAGGGGACAGGGGAAAGGGAGGTGGGGAGATCCGGCTAGAGGGGAGGCTCCGACGTCTCCTTCCTGGTTCCTGCAGCAACTGCTGCCACTGCTCATCTCCGTGAGGAGGGAGCCGGTGACTTGGAGCTGGTGACTCAGAGGCAGAGCGGCGTGAGGGCCAAGGAGCACTGGCGTCCATGGACCCTGAGGTAAGGGGGCTGCGTGGCAGCAGCTGACATTCCTGGAGAAGAGCTTCCTCCCACCTGAAGCTGGTGAGTCTGCTTCCGAGATGGTGGGAATGGAGGTGGAGAGGGGCACCCACCAGACTCGCCTAGACCCCTCACCTTCCTGCTGATAGAGCCTCCCCCTCCACCCGCAAGCAGTGAGGGGCCAGGATCCCCACAGGGCCGGGAGAAGGGCGCAGAGACACCCGAATACCGGAAGAGTTTGGGAACTTTCAATGGCTGAATGCAGGAGTTTCCTCCCAGGTCAGCCTCTTGCAGCAAGGTCCCTCTGCCCTGACCTCCTGGGCACTTGTTCCTACCACATCCCTGTCCCCTCTTGGCTTAAGTTCCTCAGGTGCTTGCTAGCTGCATTAGAAGATCTGGGCTGCTTCCCCCACCTCAGCCAGCCTCGCCCCTCAGTCCCTTCCCCCGTCTCACACACGCAGAGCCTCATGCATTATTGATCTCCCGGAGGAGCCAGGATAGCCAGGGCCGGTGCCAAGGGTGCCTGTGGGCACTGCTGCAGGACCTGTGCAGACCTGGGCATGTCCTGGGCCCCCTCTTCTCTTGTGCAGTGTCTTCATTAGCCCAGTGTCCTGCCCTCTCGGGGTGGGTGGCACTTCTCAGAGCCCTAAGGACTGGGATGGTAGACGGGATGGTGAGGCTTTAGGGGGCACTGAGGGTCCAAAGAGGGCATCCTAGGGACATATTTGGTGGGAGGAGACATGGGAAAGTGGGGGCTATCTCAGGCCTCAGTTTCTCCAAACACTAAAGAATATGGAGACCAATCGGTGGGAGGCTGGGGCATTTTCTGCAAAGGGATCATGGGAGAGAAGCCTCTGAGCCATGGTGGCAGGGCGGAGGGGTACTGAGGGCAAGGCAGCTGGATTCAGGAGGTCTCACTTGTCCAGTCTCTGAACCCCTCTGTCTCTTCTTGGAGCCTCTTCTGTCACTCCCTTGCTTCACCTCTGAGCACTCCCAGGGAAGCCTCCAAAGAAAGCCCTGAAGGTTTCCTGGAGCCCCAGAGTATGTGCCCAAGGCGGGGCTGGGCATATGTCTTGTTTCCCTGGGCACCTGCCCGTCTGCTGTGTGCTAGTTCACCTCTCAGGGCAATATCCATATCGGGTGAAAATGGGTGGGGTTGGAGCAGAGGGGCAGAGTTAGGAGAGGCGTGGCAGATGAGCAGAGGGTGTGTTGAGAGCCCTTATATCAGAGGGTGCGGGAGGGGTTGGAGGTGGGGAAGGTGATAGCAGGTCTGCATTAAGGGGGTCTTTCTTTTGCTTCAAGGACCCTGTCAGGACCAGGTGACATCCTTCCCCTTCCACCCTGCTCCCTGCTCTTCGTCCTCAGCAGGGAGCAGCCTCTCCCTTCTCCATGGACTTCCAAGAGAGGGATCCTCCCTTCCTGCCTGAGAGCGCTCAGTCCTCAAAGCCCAGCAGTGCTCAGCAGGTCAGAGAGTGGGAAAGTGGTGGGTGGGCCAAGCTTGATCCAGACCGGGATGGCTGAGGCTGATGTCTCACCAGTGCTCTCCTTCCTCTGTCCTGCACTGCAGGCCTCTGAGCTGTGGGAGGTGGTGGAGGAGCCTCAGGGCAGGCTGGGGACAGAGGGTGTCATGCCTGAGAGGCAGGAGGGCCACCTGCTCAAGAAGAGGAAGTGGCCTCTGAAGGGCTGGCACAAGGTAGGGCGGGCAGGCAGAGGGAGGGGCCACACATGGCGGCAGGTGGGAATGGGGGCAGCTGCTGGGGAGTGCAATAGGGTTTGCATGATGAGAAGGGAAGGAAAAGCCGATCTGTGTGGTTCTCCCTCATGTCCTTCCTCTCGGCCTCCCCGGTCCTGTCACTCCTGGGCAACATCAAAGAGATACTTTGTGCTGGAGGACGGGATTCTTCACTATGCAACAACCCGGCAAGATGTGAGTCTGGGTGGTGGCTTGGGGTTGTGGGAGGAGTCTGGCCCTAGCATGCCCCGGGCAGGCATGGGGTATCTGGAATCAACCAGAGTAGGATCCGAATCCTAGGTCCTCCACTCACCGAATGTGTGATCTTGGGCAAGTTACATCCCTGGGCTGTAGCTTCCTCCTCTCTAATTGGAGAGTACCATCCCCTAGAGGCAGAGCTGTCATGCTAAGGGAGGTCATACACACAAGGCTCTCTGGACAGGGCAGAATAAGTGCCCAAGAGGGGCTTTACCACCCTCATCCTGGTCCCATTCTCAGTCTGGGAACAATGGGCCCCCAGGATCTCTCCCAGAGGGTATTGCCTTCCACAACCCTTCCACATTCCCTGAGGGTGGGAATCGTTTTTCTTGATCTGTGACATATTTTGTAATTTTTTTTTTTTTTTTTTTGAGACAGAGTTTCACTCTTGTTGCCCAGGCTGGAGTGCAATGGCGTGATCTCAGCTCACTGCAACCTCCAGGTACCGGGTTCAAGTGATTCTCCTGCCCCTGCCTCCCGAGTAGCTGGGATTACAGGCATGTGCCACCATACCTAGCTAATTTTGTATTTTTAGTAGAGACAGGGTTTCTCCATGTTGGTCAGGCTGGTCTCGAAGGTGATCTATCTGCCTCGGCCTCCCAAAGTGCTGAGATTACAGGCGTGAGCCACCGTGCCTGGCCTAATTTTGTATTTTTAGTAAAGATGGAGTTTCTCCATGTTGGTCAGGCTGGTCTTGAACTCCTGACCTCAGATGATCCACCCACCTCGGCCTCCCAAAGTGCTGAGATTACAGGCATGAGCCATCATGCCTGGCCCGATCTGTGACTTCTTAGATCTCAAGATGTGACTTGACATAGCGGAGTGTTCTGTACATGGGAGGATGACTGACAAGTCTCTACTGATAGTGTGACTTAGACGTGAGAGTGAACCTGCCACCTGGCCCTTGAGCCTAGAA
The DNA here is from genome assembly GCF_009761245.1 of Sapajus apella. Taxonomy (NCBI): domain Eukaryota; kingdom Metazoa; phylum Chordata; class Mammalia; order Primates; family Cebidae; genus Sapajus; species Sapajus apella. Next base: position 6,013,441 of record NW_022436952.1, on the reverse strand, counting down.
TGGCCTGAGGTAGATGGTGGCTCTATGGCTCTGGGAGCCTAAAACAGGTTCCCTGTCCCCCGACCAATGCGTCCTCCCCAGATCACCAAGGGGAAGCTTCACGGCTCCATCGATGTCCGGCTGTCAGTCATGTCCATCAACAAAAAGGCCCAACGCATTGACCTTGACACTGAAGATAACATCTACCACCTCAAGGTGATATCCCTGGGAGGCAGGGCGTGTGTTGGCCCCCAGCCTGGCAAAGGCACTGGAACACACAGGGGCAGGAACTGAGGGTTTGTGGAGCTCAGGGTCTGTCTCTGAGTTTGACAAGAAGTAAGTTTCCATCCTGTAAAAACAGCCAAGGGCAAACCTGCACTTCTTGGCTGTTGCATGGACAGGCACAGAGCTAAGGGCTCAGACACGTGGACACCTTACACTCTGTCTCCCTGCAAGTGAGCTTTGCACAAACTGGACTCTGTAGGAAGAGACCCTGCTTGCCTGGGGCCAGGGCCCTGACTTCATGCTCTTGCAAAGTGGTCCCTCCCTTCAGATAGCCCTCCCCCCGTCCATCACTTCTGCAGATCAAATCCCAGGACCTATTCCAGAGCTGGGTGGCCCAGCTGCGTGCCCACCGCCTGGCCCACCGCCTGGACATGCCCCGTAGCACACTGCCCAGTACCACTCACCGGAAGGTAAGGTGGACCCTGGGGTGGGAGCAGGTAACATGACAATGCAGGGGCAGGGGCTGTGGGGAACTGTGAGACCCAGGGAGGTGGGCACCCTCCTTCCTGACCCTGGGCTCACCCCACAGGTTCCTGGTGCCCAGCTTCCAACAGCAGCTAGTGCTTCAGCCCTACCTGGGCTTGGACCGAGAGAGAAGGTGTCTTCCTGGCTGAGGGACAGTGACGGGCTGGACCGCTGCTCTCATGGTGAGGGGCCCTTGGCACAGCAGCCCAAAGGGTAGGGCCAGAGCTGGCAAGTCGAGTTAGCATTAGCAGGAGGGGAAAATGCTACCCCCATCCCCATCTCAGGGAGCCCCAGTATAATGAGGCAGCCTCTGTACAAGGAGATCCAGTCTACTTGGGCCCTGTCCTGGGAGTCCCAGTCTTACAGAGGAGTAAGAGTCTGTCTGGGCACGTAGATGACGTGGATGCAGGGACAGGAGTTGTGACAAAGCAGATACTGGGGCACATAGGGCAGGGGCCTGAGGAGTAGTGCCAGGGAAGGGGTGTGCTCTAGAATCCGATTCCTGCAGTAGGGAGCTGTGAGGCTGGCCTGGAGGGAGAAACGTAAACCAAGTAGAAAGGGTGAGCATACCCCAGCTTGTGCAAAGGCAGCAGAGGTGAGGCATGGTCTAGAGACAGAATAGAAATTGGGCTTCAGGCCCTCCCAGGAAATCAGGGGACACCACACTAACAGGGATAGGGACCTGAGCTCTTGAGCAGGGAACGGGAGCAGTGTCAGGATCACCATGAAGTTAGTGTTGGGAGAGACATGTCCTTGAGGCTGGGCTCAGTGGCTAACACCTGTAATCCCAGCACTTTGGGAGACTGAGGCAGATGCATCACCCGAGATCAGGAGTTCGAGACCAGCCTGACCAACATGATGAGACCCTGTCTCTACTAAAAATACAAGCCTGGGTGTGGTGGCTCATACCTGTAATCCTAGCACTTTTGGAGACCAAGGCAGGCAGATCATGAGGTCAGGAGTTCAAGACCAGCCTGGCCAACATAGTGAAACCCCATCTCTACTAAAAATACCAAAAAAAAAAAAAATAGCTGGGTGTTGCAGTGTATGCCTGTAATCCCAGCTGCTGGGGAGGCTGAGGCAGGAGAATCACATGAGCCCAGGAGGCAGAGGTTTCAGTGAATTGAGATCGCGCCATTGCACTACAGCTTGGGCAACAGTGCAAGACTCTGTCTCAAAAAAAAAAAAGTTAAAAAAAAAATAAAAAAATTAGCTGGTTGTGGTGGCTCACACCTATAATCCCAGCTACTTGGGAGGCTGGGAGCCTGAGGCTGGAGAATCACTTAAACCCGGGAGGTGGAGGTTGTGGTGAGCTGAGATAGCGCCATTGCACTCCAGACTGGGCAACAAGAGTGAAACTCATCTCAAAAAAAGAGAGAGAGAGAGAGAGAGACAGAGAGAGAGAAAGAGAGAGAGACAGAGAGA
>NW_022436952.1:5937400-6011187 GCF_009761245.1 Sapajus apella | reverse complement strand
GGTAAGATCCAGGGGGACACAGAGGGTCCTGCCCAGAGCCCCTGATCCCATCACTTCCCCAGGATGGGTCCTCTTCCTCCCACATTGCTGCAGTTTCCTGGAGAGCCATGTATCACCTGGTTTCCTCCCTACCCCTGCCCCACGTCCAAACCGTGTCAAGGTTGTCTCTGCTCCTTCCTCCATGCCCATGCCTCTGCCAGGGTGGCTGTCATCTTCCACTGGGATGTCAGTTGTCCCTGTCACCTTGCCTGGCTGGCCATACTCTGTGTGCTGGGTGATTTACGCCCACCTCCATGGTTCAGGAGGCCATCTGCCTCTCCCAGGCTGTGATGGTTACTGCTCCTTTTCTCCACCCTGTGAGTAAAATTGCCCCCACCTTGACTTGCCAGGCCTCAGTGACAACCGAAAGACCCAAGAAGGGGAAACGGACCAGCCGCATGTGGTGCACCCAGAGCTTTGCCAAGGACGACACCATTGGACGGGTGAGGTGGGGTGTGGACCTCTCATAACTGGGGCAGGGTGCTCTGAGGCGGCCGGCCCCATCAGCCCTTCCCCTTCACCTACAGGTTGGTCGTCTCCACGGCTCTGTTCCCAACCTGTCTCGCTACTTGGAGTCTCGGGACTCCTCGGGCACCCGTGGGCTGCCACCCACAGACTATGCCCACCTTCAGCGCAGCTTCTGGGCCCTGGCTCAGAAGGGTAAGTGATGCTGGGAGGGGCTGATGGGGGTGGGCAGGAGTGAGCGGGGCTCTCACGGTCTGCCCTGCCCCCACAGTGCACAGCTCCCTCAGCAGCGTCCTGGCCGCCCTCACCACTGAACGGGACCGACTAAGGGACATGCACCAGGGCTCAGAGTTGTCAAGGATGGGGGTGAGGCCTGGGGGACAAGGCAGCTGGTGGGGGGATAGGGCTTGAAGCTGAGGACTGCCAGCCTTGGGTCCGATTGCAGATCTGGGTCAGGGTAGGGGGTTGGCAGAGCGAGTCTTTGCAGAGATGAGGCAGCAAGGTGGGGAGGACCTCATCCTCTTGGCACCGTGTCCCTTACCATCTCCCTGCAGGTCTCTGAGGTCCCCACTGGCCAGAGGCGCCTCCACTCACTGTCCACCTCCTCAGACACCACAGCAGACTCTTTCAGCTCCCTCAACCCTGAGGAGGTGCGGAGCCAGGGTGGGTTGTGGGGGCCTATTCTCCTGTGCCTTCTCTCCCAGAGGAAGCAAAGGCCCAGGGCAGTGGGCATGGTTGGTTTTTAGTCCCAAAGAGAGCCCACAAATCCTGGCTCCATCGTCTTTCCCGTAAGGTCTGCGGCGGCCCCATCTCAATCATTGCGTAGCAATCTGTGTGCAGGGTGTTTTCACTTTTAATTCCAAGTCCTCTGGTGCAGTGATTCTCATCCTCAAGATGAGAAAGCTGAGGCTCAAAGGATCTAATGGATAGGCTCCGGCTCCTGCCATTGTAGACTGGCTGAACTGGGACTCAGGCTCTGAGCACAGATTTGGAGGCTGCATTCCGTGGGTTCGAATCTGGCTCCGCTGCCTGCTGGCTTTGTGATCCTGAACCTCAGTGTCCCAGTCTGCAAAGCGGGGGTGATAATTGCACCTACCTCACTGGGTGGGTGTCAGGGTTGAGTGGGTTAGTGCACACAAAGGGCTTGGAGTGGAGCTCAGGGTCAGGGGCAGGCAGTGTAAGCAGTTATCCTGGAGCCTGCACCGGTCACTCCCAGGCCGGGGCTCGTTCCACTACGCCTTCGTGTCCCGCTCGCTCCCCGCTGCCTCTTCTGTTCAGTGTCTGACTCAGACAGCAAAAGTGTCCGTTTATGCCTCCCTCTCAAGGGAACTGTCAGGCAAGGGGTGCCCTGCCTGATCCCCCGGCTCGGCCCCAGGGCCTGACCTCCATCTGGCTGCTCCTACAGCAAGAAGCTCTGTACATGAAGGGGCGCGAGCTCACCCCCCAGCTGTCACAGAGCAGCATCCTGTCCCTTGCTGATTCCCACACGGAATTCTTCGATGCCTGTGAGGTTCTCCTCTCCGCCAGCTCTTCTGAGAATGAGGTGAGGGAGGAGGGAAGCTGGCAGTGGGGGTGACCTTGGGAACAGAAGGGTGGGGTCCACAGAGACTAGAGGCCATAGAGTCCTCAGCCCCTTCTCACCTCAGCTGCTGTCTCTGGGAATATGTCCAGATGTGTTGGGTTGTGTGGTCCTGCTCAGAAGTCTCTGCTGAGGACTCTTCTAAAGGAGTTTGACGTGTTCATCCCCACTGGGTTCTCCCGAAGCTACTGCCTCAGGCCCAACCCCAGTCATCGTCATTCCTCTGTCTCAGCTTTAGCGCTCCCTTGATCCCCTCTTCTCAGTCCCTGAATCTCAGCAGTCCCTACTTTCCCTTCTCTCTGTGTCCTGCCAAGACTCTGTGTTCCTCCCACCAGCTGCAGCACCAGGCCCTCCCCTTCCCGAGGTGGCTGGGCATGCTCTGTGATGTGATGCCAGGCCTCCCGGGGCAATGTCCTAGGGCTCAGAGCCCCCCCAGTACATTCTCTTCCCTTCCCACCAAAGGGCTAGCTGGGCAGATTCTTGCCAGGCCCTAGGCACTGCCCAGCTGCCCAGGGGGAGGCCCAGTCTGCCCGGCCTGTCATCTGTCCTGGCCCAGGGCTCAGAGGAGGAGGAGTCATGCACCAGTGAAATCACCACCAGCCTGTCTGAGGAGGTGCTGGATCTCAGGGGAGCTGAGCGCTGTCAGAAAGGTACCAGCTGGGTCGGCAGGCAGGGAGGGGTGGGAGGCGGGCGGAAAAACAGGGTTTGTCCATAGCCTGGGCCCATGCAAAGGCCATCCTTTGTGGTGACTGACAGTCTAGTAGCTTTGGATGCTGACCCCAGGAGCTGAGGAAGGCCAGGTCATGAACCGGAAAATGTTCCAGGAGCAGCTCTGTGGGGTGGGTCAGGCTCAGGCCTTGGGGCTGGCCTCCATAGCAGCAGGCTCGCCTAGGGCCTTGGAGGGAGGCGAGAGACCCCACTTTGCTGCTGTTAGCAGTGTGGCTCTGGACTTGTCATTTTACCTCTCAGAACCTATTTCCTCATCTATAAGATGGGCTGGATAATCTGCACTCTGTTGTCTGCTTCTGTGTTTAGAAAGAGGACAAAAGACAAGGGTGAGGAGTTGGGAGGGGCTCCTGGGCTGCAGGGTTTCTGGCAGTGGGAACCGTCCGCACCTTCGCATGGCTCCCAACCCTGCCGGCCAGCTCAGTCCTGGGACCTCGTGAGCAGTTAGAGCCCAGTCGCCCTGCCCTGCTGTGAGTCAAGACAAGGGCTAGGGGGCGAGGACACCCAAGACTGCCCCAGGGGCTAGGAGGCAGCTCGGCCCTGGACTAGGCTGTGGGCCTGCTGTGTCCAGGGTGCCTGGTGCCCAGATGGAGAGTGACGTGGCAGGGCGGGCCCCAGGGTGGTGTGTTCCAGGGAGACCCATGGGGCCACCCCGCCGTCGCTGCCTGCCTGCGGCCAGTGGGCCTGGGGCTGACGTGAGCCTGTGGAACATTCTGCGCAACAACATCGGCAAAGACCTCTCCAAGGTGTCCATGCCGGTGCAGCTCAATGAGCCACTCAACACACTGCAGCGGCTCTGTGAGGAGCTGGAGTACAGCAGCCTCCTGGACCAGGCTAGCCGCATCGCCGACCCCTGCGAGCGCATGGTACCTTCTCTCCATCCTCCTCCCCGGGGCCCTTTCTCCCAGGAGATCCTGGCCAGGCTATTCCTTGCTGCTGAAGTTCTACTCTGAGATCCCGTATCTTGCTTGCTTGGGTTGGCGGCCCCATCCTCAGGGCCCTGCACCTGCCTTGCCCGCCGCAGGTTTACATCGCAGCCTTTGCTGTCTCGGCCTACTCCTCCACATACCACCGAGCTGGCTGCAAGCCCTTCAACCCCGTCCTGGGGGAGACCTACGAGTGTGAACGGCCTGACCGAGGCTTCCGCTTCATCAGTGAGCAGGTGTGGCCTCAGGAGCAGAGGGCTGGCCTTGGGTAGCTGGGGCCAGAAGGGACTGGACTTTGGGACCAGAGCTGGGGCAGAGGGATCAGGTCTGGGAGAGGAGCATGGGCAGTCGGCTCTGTGCTGGGCTCTGCGGTGCTCCTGGCCCATGTTCTGAGTGCAGCTATGGGATCCCAGGAGTTCCACCTGGGGCTCATGCTCTAGGGGCCAATCTGGGCTCGGATGAACTGGAGGATGAATTGGAGAGAGCTGGGAGTCCAGTGGCTGAGGAGAATGGGATGTTCCTTCCAAATGGTGTAGAAGAATGCATGGAGCAGGCTTGGGAAGGATAGAGATGGGGCTGGAAGACAAGGTGGGCCAGACCCTGAGGAGCCCTGCCAGTGAAGGGAAGGAGGCTTTGGGCTTTTGTATGAGCATTTTAAAATCCTGTAGGCATTGGCACAATGGAGGATTTGAGGCTGGAATGGGTGCTCAGAGTCGCAGTGTGCAAAGCACACTTGGGTGGCGTGTGCCTGGCTGGCATAGGCCGACGGGGTCCGTCTTGTCATCTCCGTAGAGCTGATTCAGCCCTGCGCTTAGGCCGTGGTGTGTTTAGTTCAAGAGCTGTTTATGCACCGCCCCTGACAGGGCCTGGTGCTCAGCAGGGTACTCTCATGTGTAGGGGTTGGGGAGTTGTCGGTGAGAGGGAGAAATCTGGGCGGCTTGGTCTGGGGTATTCAGTGAGTACATGGCCAGTTAGCGAGGTGGGGAGTGTGTGTGGGCGCGCACCATCTAAGTGGCTTGACTTCCACTGGAGATGTCCAGGAGGCCCCGGAGTCGCTGGCCTGGAGCTCCTCCCAGAGCACCAGGTGGCGCTAACAGGTCGAGGAGTGGCCAGCTTAGAGGGAGGAGGACTGCCCACTGTGTCTAGGGAGGAGGGCAGGCAGGAGTGCTGGGGAGCCCTGAAGGGGCGGGAACATAGGTCCCTGGGACCTGGGGGGTGCCACTGGCTTCCTGCATGAGGAAGGTTTCCAAGACAAGGTGAGGACAGAGACTGGATTACAGTGGGCGTAGAGTGTAGGTTATGAAAAAAATAGAGAAAAATGCAGACTATTTTCAAAAAAATTTTACCATGTGGGACAGGGGAGAGAGATGGCAGCTGGTGGGGAATAAAGGTCAAGGCAGTTTGTGTGCTTGTTTGTTTGGATTTGAAGTGTTTTTGAAAACGTGGTGAAGATTCACACAGTACACTTTTGCGTACAACAAAAAATAAGCCTCCGTCTCATCCCCACACTCTGAAGGGGCTACTGCTACCAGCTTTTGGGATTCCTCCCAGAAATATTTTACGCGTATGTGAACAAAGATGTGTGTGTCTAGAAAAGAAAGGTTTGCTATTTTTTAAGGTGGAAGAAACAGAAAATCTTTATATTCAGAGAGAAAGAGAAATAAAGAGGGAAAGACTGAGGTGCAGAAGGATGAGGAGGAGGCGGGAGCCTGGGGGGCATCGAAGGGAGCAGGCTGAGCAGAAGGAACCCCCTCCCTGACCCACCTCTGTTCTGCGGACTGTGGGAGGCAAATGAGGTTTAAAGGGCCTGGCTTGTGTCTAGGTCCTCAGAGGGGGGTTCGGGGGGTGTTGAGGCCCAGATACAGAACACTGTAAAATTAGCAGTTTCTTAGTGTGGATGTGGGTCATGTCTGTGTTTTGGCAGCAAAGTTAGAGTCAGGGGTGCACAGAGGAGGCCGGAGCTGGCATTTCTGGCAAGTGGGGGAGGTAGTTGAGGGTACCAGGTGAGAGAGCTGGAGGGGCATTATGGGGCTGACAGACTGGGAGGGCAGTGCAGCCGGGGACCCGGGCGTCTTGGCCGGATCTGTGGGCGACAGGGAATGCAGAGAGGCGAGGCAGGCAGGCTGTGGGATGTCAGAGTTGAAGGCTCCAGACGTGGAGCCATTTCAAGTAGGGACAAGGACAAGTGTTTCTAAGGGTATGTGGTGGAGGTTGCAGGGTGATGATTGGCTTTGGGGTGGGTGGGAGAGATGGTGTGGAAGAGGGTAGTCAGCGAGGGCTGGGTTTCAGGCAGCGCATGGGGTGGAGGCCCTACCTGTCAATGTTGCAGGGAGCTTTTCAGGCTTGAGCAGGGGTTCTGGAGGGTGCCATAGACAGGGCCAGCCAGGGGAGCTCCTGAGAAAGAGGGAGGGAGAAGGGAGAACACAGGAGCCTCATGGGAGTAAGAGAGGATGATGGATTTGGGAGGTGGCCAAGGGTGATAGGGACAAGAGACCTGGAACTAACTGGTCTTGTGGGACTCAGGGGAACTAAGGGTGGGGATAAGGGACTTTGGGGTGCCCTGATGGTGCTGGGGGGCAGCATCAAGAGAACTTCTTTGCGTTCCGAGGTCTCCCACCACCCCCCTATATCGGCCTGCCATGCGGAGTCTGAGAACTTCACCTTCTGGCAAGGTGAGGAGTGGAGAGCAGGGGGGCTGGCCCTGGGCCAAGGGAGTGCTCTCTGGCCTTATCTCCACTGTTCTGTCTCCCTCCCCAACTCAATGCCAGACATGAAGTGGAAGAACAAGTTCTGGGGCAAATCCCTGGAGATTGTGCCTGTGGGGACAGTCAACGTCAGCCTGCCCAGGTAGGATTTTCAGGCTCTCAGCAGCCAGGCCCAGCCACAGGCGGTCCTTCAGGCTGGAGGGACAGGTGGTCCTTCAGGCTGGAGGGGGCGTGACCTTAGGGACAGGATAAAGACGGGATAGGAAGGTCTGGCCTGCAGCTGCTTGCAGTGGGGTGAGTGTCTGCAGGTTTTGCACCTATATTTACAGCAGTTGGCAAGAGAGAAAGATGAAAAGCCTTAGAACATAGTAGAACTGGAAGGGCCTGCTGAGGTCATCTGACTCAGCGGCTTCCACACTTTTTGGACCATGACTCACAGTCAGAAATGCCTTTGAGACTTCAAGCCAACGCGTACACATACACGCACACAGAAACCTAAATTGATCTCAGGACTCGTGGGTCACCGGCAAAATTTGAAAAACTCTCATCTAGCTAATTTTACAGGCAGGGGACTGAAGCCAGGAAGCAAAAGGGTATTGAGAATGGTTTGGGTGTTGTGGGAGAGATCTTGGATTTTGGAGTTGGAAGCCGGGAGTTCTGCCATTCGATAGTGATGCACGTTAGCCAGCCTAATTAGTGGTGGTGCCAGCCTGCAGTCCCAGCTACTGGGGAGGCGAAGGCAGGAGAATTGCTTCAACCTGGGAGGTGGAGGTAGTGGTGAGCTGAGATTGTGCCACTGCACTGCACTCCTGCCTGCCTGGGCAGGAGCGAGACTCCCAGAGCAAGACTTTGTCTCAAAAAAAAAAAAAAAAAGCAATGTAAGCGGCAAAAAGACTTGATACCTCAGAGCCTTGAGGCTGCTTGCCTGCAGCACGACAATAAGAAGTAATACCTGAGGGGTGAGGATTAAGCAGGATAATGGATGTGACTGTACCCAGGGTCCCTGGCGCCCAAGGGCAGGGCACTTTGTGTGTTTTCAACCCCATTTCTTAGGCACTCAGGAGCTTTCTAGATGAGTGGAGACGTGTTCATTGACCACGTTGTGTCAAGGCTGCTCTGCCTTGTGAATAGAAGTCATCCTTCACTGCAGAACTGAGCCAGGACCCCAGGGTTCCTGTCACACCCATGTGATGTGCTCCAGCAAGACAGGAGGCCCCTGACTCACTTGTTCTTGGGGCCAGCCAGCTGCCCTTCCATACCTTGTCTTTCTCAGGTTTGGGGACCACTTTGAGTGGAACAAGGTGACGTCCTGCATTCACAACGTCCTGAGCGGCCAGCGCTGGATTGAGCACTATGGGGAGGTGCTCATCCGAAACACACAGGACAGCTCCTGCCACTGCAAGATCACCTTCTGCAAGGTGCACATGCCAGCCTGACCCTGCCCATCCACCCCTGGCAGCCTCGGCCTCTGGAGGTCACCCTGGCTAAGGGGGAGGGGACACCTCTCTAAACCCTGCCTTCCCTGTCCCAGGCCAAGTACTGGAGTTCCAATGTCCATGAGGTACAGGGTGCTGTGCTCAGTCGGAGCGGCCGTGTCCTCCACCGACTCTTTGGGAAGTGGCACGAGGGGCTGTACCGGGGACCCACGCCGGGCGGCCAGTGCATCTGGAAACCCAGTAAGTGGAGGGGTCACAGAGGGCTGGCTGAGGCTAGAGCGGCTCAGGCCCCGTTCACCTGCCCCAGCCCCTTGCCTTCCCCCAGACTCAATGCCCCCTGACCATGAGCGAAACTTCGGCTTCACCCAGTTTGCCCTGGAGCTGAATGAGCTGACAGCAGAGCTGAAACGGTCGCTTCCTTCCACTGACACGAGGCTCCGGCCAGACCAGAGGTCAGTGCTGCACGGGCACCAGCCTAGAACCACCTGGCTCACTCCTTCCTCATGGGTTTCCGAGAACCACAGAGCTGGGGCTTTGTCCTTCCTTCACTGAGTAGCCTCAGAGAAATGGGGCTTGTTTAGGGGACAGAGCTGGGCAGGGTCAGAGGCCTTGGGATTGGGGGCCCCTGCAGATGGGCAGTTCCACTGAATTCGATCTGGATCCTCAGGTACCTGGAGGAGGGGAACATACAGGCCGCTGAGGCCCAGAAGAGAAGGATTGAGCAGCTGCAGCGGGACAGGCGCAAAGTCATGGAGGAGAACAACATCGTCCACCAGGCTCGCTTCTTCAGGTGCCTCAGCCTTGCCCTCTGCCCTGGGTCTCCCCAGGAGCCCTGCTTGGAGCAGGGAAAGCATGGGAGGCAGTGCCTTAGGGCCCTAGCCTGCCTTCTAGCTGTTCACCCTCACCGCCACCGCCTTCTCCCACCAGGCGGCAGACAGACAGCAGTGGGAAGGAATGGTGGGTGACCAACAATACCTACTGGAGGCTGCGGGCCGAGCCAGGCTACGGGAACATGGATGGGGCCGTGCTCTGGTAGCCTTGGCCCCGGGGGCAGGAGGCTCTGGTTACTCGCTACTCCTGCCCCCACCCGCTACCACGGACACATGGGTGAGGCCAGGCTCCCCCCCAACTGCCCTTGAGACCAAAGGGGCAGCCCTGGTCCTCTCTCCCCTCTGCTGGCCAGAGGGGCTGCATCTCAGCCCACCTGCACCCCACTGTTTGGGGTGAGAAGCAGAATCTATCTTCCCCAATCTCCTTGCCCCAGACAATCAGCATGTAAGACCCTTCCTGCTTCACCATTTCCCTTCCTGTCCCTTTGGGGTGCTTGGGGAAGACTCCGGCTCCCAGGATCTGTTCCCCATTTCAGTGCCTTCCTAGGACACAGGGGACCTCTTGATGCTCCCCAGGCTTTCTGTGCCCAGGGTGCGTCCCCGGCAGTGAGGTTGCAGTGAGTGAAGGCGAGGAGATGTTCTCCCCTCCCCTTCCCTTGCCCATCTCCAGCATCTTCTTCCCCTCCCTGGCCCCACAGGGCCTTCTCCATCTCCTTTTGGTTGGTCCCTGGCCATCCCTCCTGTCCTGGATCCCTTCTCCCTAACTGCAAAATGCCTGCAGCTTCCAGCTCCTTCGTCCCTGATCCTCAAGTGGTTCCCTCCTGTCTCAGCTCAGCGGATCCCCCAGAGTGGAGGAGTCCTCTCCATGAGGAGGGGAGCAGCCCGAGGTGCCTGGCCTCCAACCCACCGGCAGCGAGTGCGCAGGTGTGAGTGTAAGTTCACGTAGGAGAGTGTGTGCGTGTGCACCTGTGCCCTGCTTGCAGGCGAGCAGGGCTCCTTCATGTAGCCCGGCCTTCCCCCTGCTGGGGGTCCACCACATCGCTGCTCTTTCTCACAGTCTGCCTCTGATGAGGGCGAATTGCTATGACATTCCAAGCTCCAATAAAGACTGTCCCAGACTTTGGCCTGTGACCATTCATTGAATGAAAAACACGTGTGCTCAAGGTCAGTGGAAGGTCCACAGCCAGTGTCATGGGTAAAATGAATTTTGTCCCCCAAGGAATGTTTCTAGCCCTCAGGAATGTGCATGTGACCTTAGTTGCAAATAGTGTCTTCACAGCTATAATTCAGTTAAAATAAGGTCATATTGGATTCGGGTGGCTCTATTCCAGTGGCTGGTGTCCTTATAAGTAGAGTGAAATTTGGGCACACAGACGTACGCAAAAGAAGACAAGCGTGTGAAACAGACACACGGGAGTTGGCCACGTGGAGACGTAGGCAGAGATGGGAGCGAGGCATCTGCAAGCGGAGAGTGCCAGGGCTGCTGGCAGCCGCCCGAAGCTTGGAGAGAGGCGGAGAGAGATTCTCCCACTGAGCCTCAAGGAGGAGCCAACCCTGCTGACACCTTGATTCCAGACTCCTGGCCTCAGCTATGACAGAATACATTCCTGTTGCTGTAAGTCACCCAATATGTGGCGCACTGTTACAGCAGCCTGGAACTGAATACAGCCACCACCAGCCTGAGCCAAAAGCTGAGTTCATCTTCCCTCCTGCTTGATCCTGTCACTTCAGCCCCAGGGGTCTCTCTGCACTGGCCCCTTCTCTCCATTGCACTGGCTAAGCTGAGCCCTCATCGACGCTTGCCTGGACTGTTGGCGGTGGCCTCCAGGGCGGTATTTCTTTCTTTCTTTTCTTTTCCTTTTTTTTTTTTGAGATGGAATTTCATTCTTCTTGACCAGGTTGCAGTGCAATGGCGTGATCTCGGATCACTACGCCCGGCTAATTTTATATTTTTAGTAGAGACAGGGTTTCTCCATGCTGGTCAGGCTGGTCGCAAACTCCTGACCTCAGCTGATCCGCCCACCTCAGCCTCCCAAAGTGTTGGGATTATAGGCATAAGCCACTGCGGCTGGCCTCCGGGGTGGTATTTCAAGAGAAAATGTGGCACTTCATGTCTGCTTAAAATACATCCACTGCTTCCCAGTGCCTAGAGGAAAATCCAAACTCTTCGACTGGTAGAAAACCACATGGCCCCTGGCTCCCTGTCTGGCACAGAGTGCTGACCCTGACAGGCAGCACCCTAAGTCAGGTCTGTGTAGTGCCCCGCCTCCACCCCCAGGATCAGTGAGTGTTCAAGGGCGGAAGGGAGGGAGGAGGACAACAGTTCCTCCCCACCGCCCTCGCCACTGGGGTCAGCTCTGATTCTGAAGCTGTGTGATCTTGGTCAGGTTGCCTTACCCTTCTGTTCAGAGGCTTCATCTCTTGTTTGGCTTCTCTTGTGTCTTAAAGGAGAAGATCTGTGAGGTGACCCAGGCTCCTCATTTCATTCATTCTTTCTTAGCGCCTCACCCCCACTCCCACCCCACTGCCTGCAGCAACAGAGACCCCAGTCCTGCTCTGGCTCGATTAGTGTCCCAGGAGGAAGTCATGCATTCTTTGGGGGGTGGCAGGGTGGCAGGAACAGAGGGGACGCCTGAGCTATGACAGCCCTTCACATTGTCATCTTTTTCTTCCTCCCCAGCCCCTGTGGAGGAGCGGTGGTCCACATTTCCAGTTTATTTACAGCAAGTGTCGAAGTTAAAATGAATACACTTGTCTTGATACCACATGCCAGAAATAACCTCAACCCATTCCGAAAAAAGCCAAGGCCCACACACATTCAGGATATTTTTAAACAGCGTGCACTGCCCTTCTCTGGGCCCTTTCCCCTCAGAGCACCACAGCATCTGATGGACCAGCTCGTGACAAATTGCCACGCATTTTAAGAACCGGAGTTTAGGCTTGATGTGGTGGCTCGCACCTGTAATCCCAGCACTTTGGGAGGTCGAGGTGGGTGGACCATGAGGTCAGGAGTTCAGGACCAGCCTGGCCAAGATGGTGAAACTCCGTCTCTACTAAAAATACAAAAATTAGCAGGGTGTGGTGGTGGGGTGCCTGTAATCCTAGCTACTTGGGAGGCTGAGGCAGGAGAATTGCTTGAACCTGGGAGGCAGCGGTTGCAGTGAGCTGAGATTGCACCACTGCACTCCAGCCTGAGTGACAGAGTGACACTCCCTCTCAAAAAATAAAAGAACCGGAGTTTAAAATAAACCAAATTCCCAAGTTATTTTTCCAGTGGTGACAAGAAACCAAAAACTCCTCTGTGGCTGTGTCTGCTGGACCAGCATCCTCCCCCGACTTCTTTCCCAGGCACAGCCCAGGTGCCACCTCAACAGCTGGAAGTGGGGGTAAGCCTAGTCCAGATGTCCCACAGGAGTACCCATCACCACTGGGCCATGGGGAACCCAGCACAGACCCAGACCTCCTGGCCTTGGTTGGAGGACATGGTGGGCTTGGAGCAAAGGGGAGAATTTTGGGGCTTAATGGCCCCAAATTAGGGGCCATTAAAGGCTTAGTGGTCCTTGACTAGGCTTGGAGTGCAGCAGTTTGGAAAGCCAGGGACCTGCTTCCCTAGATGAGCAAAGGAGGATGGAGCTTGGACAGCAGGGGAGATGCCTGGGCCACTCAATAGTGGCAGAGGGAGAGGAAGGTAGGCAGGAGGTGTTTCAGTCCTCATTTTGCCTCCTTGGACCCTCCAACCCCAAACTGCTCCACTCAGAAGGATTTAAACAATTTTTAAAAATTTGATTAATCGTTACTGAACAGCTGATAGGGACACCTGGGTTGGAAGGAGCAAAAAAAAAAAAAAAAAGTCAAAAACAGGCAGGGTGCAGTGGCTCACGCCTATAATCTCAGCACTTTGGGAGGCCAAGGTGGCCAGATCACCTGATATCAGGAGTTCAAGACCAGCCTGGTCAACATGGAGAAACCCTACTAAAAATACAAAATACAAAAATTAGCCAGGCGTGGTGTCACGTGCCTGCAATCCCAGCTACTCGGGAGGCTGGGGCAGAAGAATGGCTTGAACCCAGGAGGCAGAGGTTGCAGTGAGCTGAGATCGTGCCACTGCACTATGACCTGGGCAACAGGAGTGAAACTCTCTCAAAAAAAAAAGTCAAAAATACACAAAACCCCCAATTCCCTGCATCTTCTGAAAAAAGGGTGTGTGTATGCATAATAAACCAGAGAGGGGAAAGAGTGCTGAACCAGGGGAGAGGCCCAGGCATTCACATTGGCTCCGTGAGGTTAAGGTGGAGTGGGTGTTCAGGGCAGGAGGAGGCTGCTGGGCCAGCACTGTGCCTCCCAGCTTCACCCGGATGGCATGCAGCCCATGAGGATGTGTGCAGGGGAGTCCACCCTCTCTACTTCGGGGAGAATGAAGGCAGTGGGGACAGTGGTGGGGGAACCCACAGCCCTTGACCAACATCTGCTGAGGATGCAGGGATCTTACATCCGACTTCAATTCCACTGGCTCTGGTCTGCCGCTTCGAGGGTGCACAGCTCTCCTATTCTAGGCTGCACTAGTCTAGCCCCAGTTCTGACACAGGCACCTTAAAGATCCCAGATTACTTTGCCCGGCCATGTCCAGCCCCTTTAGGGAATGCTCGAGGGACTTTGCCATTGGATCATTAGTTTAATGGTGCCTCCTTACTGCAAAGGACACATTTTTATAAGTGATTCCCCCTTTAAGAGACCCTCTAGTTCTAGCAGGGGTAGCAAAGGAGGAGAGGCTTAGCACTCTCCTCCTAGGACCCACTTCTGTTTCCCTTAAGGTGATCGGGGAAACAGTGTAGACATCAGAAAGACCTTCACAGGCTGGCCTGGTCCAGGTCTTGCTCACCCAATGACCCATTTCTGGTACAGACACTTAACCAGATTACCTGGTCTTATATGGTGGATCAGGGACTGGTCTTCCTGATTCTTGCCACACAGCCCTTCATTTTCTGCTCATCTGTGCCCTAAGAGCCATCATCATCAGAAGGAAACACTGAGAGCTATCAAGGTCTTGACAGGCCAGAGTCAGCTCTGTGTGGGACCCAGGCAGGTGCTTCCAGGATCTGGGAGAGCTTGGCTCTACCGGTGGGGGTTCTAGAGTGCTACTCATGTCTCTCTTTTTTTTTTAGAGATAGGATCTCACCCAGGCTGGAGTGCAGTGGCACGATCGTAGCTCATTGCAACCTGGAACACCTGGGCTCCAGTAATCTTTCTGCCTCAGCCTCCCAATTAGCTGGGACTGCAGGCACACAACACTGCACCTGGCTGGTTTTTTGTTTGTTTGTTTTAATTTTTAGTAAAGAAAGAGTTTCACTATGTTGCCAAGTCTGGTCTCAAACTCCTGGGATCAAGCAACTTTCCAGCCTTGGTCTCTAAAGTGCTGGGATCACAGGCGTGAGTCACATCACGTGGCCCACGCCTCATAAACACATGCCATAATGTTGCTGAAAGATGCTTCCAGGTCCCAAGGTATGTGGAGGGGTGGCTTTGATGGACAAGTCCAAACCATGGGCACTATCCCCCAGGATGCCAGGTCCCTGGGGGTGCTGGGGCCTTGCTGACCCCTAATATGAGAGGCCCCTCAAAATGAAGTGTCTGCCTGGAGAAGGGTAGGTGGGTGGGCTGGGCTCTGGAAGCGGTGTGGGTGAAGAAGAGATTGGAAGGGTCAGGGAAGGAGGAGAAAGGAGAGAAAAGTCTGAGAGCCAGCCACAGTCTGTCTAGGACAAAGATGGTGAGATTCTCCAGGCATCCTCAAGAGGGCACCCCGGGCTCTTGAAAGAATTTAGTCTTATCCCAAGCCCCACGGGACAGGTGGCTCACCACCAGCTGTGCGGAGTATCAGGCCTCCAAGGATGTGGCCCTGGCTGCCCAGCAGTGATCAATGGCAGCAGCAGACACAGTTGCAGCTGTATTCCCATGGACTCCAGCCATCCCCGCCTGCCCATCTTCACCTTCTGGGAGACCCAGGTGTCCCTAGCCTCTCCCAAAAGCTGCCCAGATGGTCTGGGGGAAGGAGGTCAGGCCCCCTTTGCTAGTGCTGCTTCACTTCCAGGTAACATCCCTCCCAAGGACAGCTGATCCAGGATACCTCTCCTCCAGAGCGCTCATAAAAGGGACTTTTCCCTAAGTTTCCACTAAATCCTCACCTGCTCCTGTCATCCCAGAGCCCACCACACACTGGGATAGGAACTCTGCATTTAGTTATGTATGCCAGCATTGGCTGAAGTGTGTGTGTGTGTGTGTGCGCACACGCACATGGTTTGAAGGAGGGGGTGCCCACGGTGCCTTCCTGGGAGGGATAAGAATGAAGACAAGAAGGAAGGGAGCTACTAATCCAGTGTTAGTTTAGCAGAGAAACCTTGGCTTCTGCAGGAAGCCATCTCACCTAGGACCCCTGGTGAGAGATGCAGAAGGCAGGTCACACTGGCCTTCACTCTCTTCTCCTCCCTTTAGCAAGATGTTACAAGCCCAAGACAGCTGCTCTCCTCTGAGCTGGACCTAGTGGGCTGCAGCCCTCAGAGGCCCACACACTCACCTCCCACTACCTGCCATGCAGCCTGGGCGGGGAAGAGCCCTGGACCAAGAGCCAGGAGTCCTGAGTTCTGGCCCTGCCTCTGCCATTTATTCCCTTCACCTCCTGAGCCTCAGTTTCCTCCTCTGTAGCATGGGGGTGATGCTGTTGGCCTTACCCCTTCACTGGTATCTTGTTTGTCCTAGGAAAGAGGAAGACAGGGTTGTTCTAGCTGTGGAGTACAGGACAAGAGTGGCTTCAGATGACCTGGGCCAGGGTCACCAGCAGCTCTGCCGCTCCCACACCTGGGGGCCTTCCCAAGGCAGCAGCAATTCCCCCTGAGAGACAGAAGCAGAGTTTAGCGTGTGAACCTGCAGATACCAGTTGGTGCCTTAAGACTTTTGAGGCACTTATCTGAGAATTTTGCCAAACATACGAGGATGAAAAGCATCTCCCCAAAAAGGTTGGGGCTCTGGCATTGGTCAAAGGGGAGCAGGCAGCACCCCTCATCTCTCTGGTCCCCACACCATCAGTTCCTGAGACAACCGAGCGCCCTGTGTCTGTCAGGTGACTGATCCTCCTCCCCAGTTAAGGAGGCTCAGGCTGTGGGAAGCTCACACACAGGAGAGACATCTCTACCTACAAGGGAGCAGAAAGTTCTGGAAGGGCAGGAAGTTCCAGGCTGGCAAAAATGCAGGTTGAGGGGGCAGAAATGGGTGCCTGCCCCCAGGGACCACACCTGGCACCAACATGGGGTGGCCCTGGGATGGGATGTCGACGAGGGACACGTGGGCCCCGAGGTGCCTGCAGGCAGGCTGGTGTGGACGCCAGCCTCCCAGGAGCAGCGGGGACAAAGTCTGCCTGCCCAACAGATTGGCTCGGGTGCAGCAAGCCCAGTGGCCGCGGGGTGGAGCCCCAGGACCAGAGATGCCCAAGCAGGAGTGCCGGGCAGAGCTGCAGCCTCGGTTGCCTGTACCCGGAGCGGCGCGGGCCCACAAGGATATTTTATTTTTAAACACCTTTGCATTTCTTGAATAAACCCACTTGGTCATGAGGTATTATCCCTTTATGTATCACTGGAATCAATTTTCTAATAATTTACGTGGATTTTGCCTCTATGCTCATGAAAGAAATTAGACACTAATTTTTCTTTCTTTTAATACTAGATTTTTCTGTAAACGTTTTCCTGCCCTCATAAAAGAGTTGGGAGGAGTTCCCTCTTTTTCTGTTTTCTTGAAGACTCTGACTATATTGCTGATACTTCCTTCTTAAATGTTTGAAAATATTCTCTGATAGGCAGGGCACGGTGGCTCAGGCCTGTAATCCTAGCACTTCGGGAGGCTGAGGTGGGAGGATGACTTGAAACCAGGAGCTGGAGACCAGCCTGGGCAACACAGTGAGACCTTGTCTCGATAAAAAAAGAAAAGAAAGCAATAAAATATTCACTGATAAATTGATCTGGCCTTTATTTGAGGAAACGCTTTGAATAACAGAGACAATTCTTTAACAGATACTGAACTATTCAAGGCTTTTACGTTTTCTTCTGCCAGTTTTCATAAGTTTTGGTTTTTATTTGGAAGAGTGTGCCCACTCAAATTCAAATTGTCAACTTTGTTGTTAAGTTGAACTTCTTTTAATGCCTGTAGGATCTTTTGTGATGATTCCTTTTCATTCTTGATATTAATAGGGATTTTTAAAATCTCACAGTTAACCTGAAATGAATTGATTTATTATATAATCTAAATAATAGTACATTTGCACAATATAAAATCCTCTTCCTGTCAAAGAAAACTAGAACAAAACCTTTTAAGGGTTTTCTATTTTATATTTTATTTTTGCATTTCTCATATATGTGTGTGTGTTTTAAAGCTTATAAAATGTGTCCGGGCACAGTGGTCTGTAATCCTAACACTTTGGGGGGCCAAGGTGTCAGAACTGATTGAAGCCAGGAGTTTCAGACCAGCCTGGGCAACACAGCAAGGCCACTCTCTATTAATTAAAAATAAGATTTTTAAGTGTATAAAGTGCTTATTACAAAAAACAATGGTTCTTTGCTTCATTGTTTCTCAGCCCCTTTTTCATTCATCCCAAACACTTTCAGCTATTTTTTTCTGGTATTTCCTCCCTATATAGGAATATCATGCTTCTTCTGATATGAATGTCTTGATTTATCAGTTTTAAGCAATATTATTAATAATTGATCTATTAAGGAAGATGAGGAGTTAGCACTCTGACACTGGCCATACACTTGCTTCCTCCCCATTTATCTTCTCCATATAATTATATGATAATTTTTGGTTAAAACAACACGCAGGGCCAGTGGCTCATGCCTGTAATCCCAGCACTTTGGGAGTCCAAGGCGGGTGGATCACCTGAGGTCAGGAGTTCAAGACCAGCCTGGCCAAAATGATGAAACCCCGTCTCTGCTAAAAATACAAAAAATTAGCAGGCGTGGTGGCAGGCACCTGTAATCCCAGCTACTTGGGAGGCTGAGGCAGGAGAATCGCTTGAAGCTGGGAGGTGGAGGTTGCAGTGAGCCAAGTTGATGCCATTGCACTCCAGCCTGTGCAACAAGAGCAAAACTCTGTCTCAAAAAAAAAAAAAAAAACCCACAAAACAACAACACTCAGTGTTTATCTTACTGTGACTATGTATGAAAGTGCACTTCTGGCCTATCCATTCCAATTATCACCATATGCTGGAGGTGGCACTCTTGCCTACAGTGATGGGGAGACAGGAATGCTTGACAAAAGGAGGAGCAGGGCAAAGGCTGTGGTAATGGGTCAGGCCAGGTTTGGTGAGGACCGCCATCTAAACCAGTTAGGAGCTGGCTCAGCTTCCTATAACAGGAAGAGTAATTTCTGGGTGATCATTCTTCTGACTGAGTTAACTTAGGGGAATAATCCATAATCCACTGTCATCAAATTCCTCCCCCCTGAGCTCAGAAAAACATTTCTGCAGCCCAGAAATTTTGCTGAGATTTTGACATACCCACTGAAACACTCCCTGGGAGAGATCCAGGCCTTGATAATGTTCCTGTTTATTCCCCTGACTCTGATTTTTTTTTTTTTTAATTGAAAGAGGCCAGGTTGGGCTATTAAAAAAAAACAACCAACCCTTCTCAGGATGCTATTGGAAATACGTTATTTCTACTATTTTCTCTCTGCCATTTATGGGGAAGGGGTGGCAATGAGAACTGGGACCTTTGTCCAGGATTGGGTGGAGAAGGCAGGCCCAACCACCCAAGCCCAGACCTAGTATAAATTCCTTGGCTTCCACCTTAGGGAAAATCCACAACCAGCAGAACCAACAGAACAAGATTTTACCTTTTCTTCTGCCAGTTTTGGTAAGTTTTTGGGGTTTTTTGGAAGAGTGTGCCCACTCAAATTCAAATTGTCAGGTTTGTTGTTAAGTTGAACTTCTTTTAATGCCTGTAGGATCTTTTGTGATTATCCCTTTTCACTCTTGATATTAATAGGGATTTAAAAAATCTCATATTTAACCTGAAATGAATTGATTTATTATCCAAGCTAAATCATAGTAACATTTGCACAATATAAAATCCTCTTCCTGTCAAAGAAAACTAGAACAAAACCTTTTTTTTTTTTTTTTGAGACAGAGTTTCGCTCTTGTTACCCAGGCTGGAGTGCAATGGCGCGATCTCGGCTCACCGCAACCTCCGCCTCCTGGGTTCAGGCAATTCTCCTGCCTCAGCCTCCTGAGTAGCTGGGACTACAGGTACGCGCCACCATGCCCAGCTAATTTTTTTTGTATTTTTAGTAGAGACGGGGTTTCACCATATTGACCAGGATGGTCTCGATCTCTTGACCTTGTGATCCACCCGCCTCGGCCTCCCAAAGTGCTGGGATTACAGGCTTGAGCCACCGCGCCCGGCCTGAACAAAACCTTTTAAAGGGTTTTCTATTTTAAAATTTATTTTTACATTTATCATATATATGTGTGTGTGTTTTAAAACTGATAAAATGTGGTCAGCACAGTGGTTGACACCTGTAATCCTAACACTTTGGGAGGCCACGGTGTTAGGATTGATTGAACAGGTAAGGACCTGGAACAAGGCTGCAAAATCCTGAGGCTGGGAAAAAGGAGAAATTATTTTGACCTCAGGGAAAGGGAAGGTAGAATACTTGAAATGACTCGATCTGTCCAGGGTGCTGATTGGTTGCACTCATTTAAGGCTAATTATGAAATTGGCTCCCAGGGTCTCTTGACTTCTGGTATCAAGGAGAACTTAGGGTCCAGATTCTTCTCCCCTCAATTCAATTAACTCAAAGACAGGCTGTCTCAAACCCAGTAGACCAGGTGTATTAGTCCACTTTCACACTGGTGATAAGGACATACTGGGTAATTTACAAAACAAAGAGGTTTAATGTACAGTTCCATGTGGCTAGGTAGGCCTCACAATCATGGTGGAAGGTGAAAGACACTTCTTACATGGCGGCGGAAAGAGAAGAGCGCTTATGCCAGGAAACTTCCCTTTTTAAAACCATCAGATCTCATGAGACTTATTCACTATCATGAGAACAGCACGGGAAAGACCTGCCTGCATGATTCAGTTACCTCCCACCTGGCTCCTCCCACAACACATGGGAATTCAAGATGAGATTTGGGTGGGGACACAGCCAAACCGTATCACCAGGGAAACTTGAAAAGAGTTACAACACTCAAAAAAGAAGCACAACTAAATAATATTTTGTTGAAGACTATATGAGTATTGGATTAAGAATTTTTTTTTCTTTTGAGACAGGGTCTCACTCTGTCATCCAGGCTGGAGTGCAGTTGCCCGATCTTGGCTCACTGCAACTTCCATTTCCTAGGTTCAAGTGATTCTCATGCCTCAGTCTCCCGAGTAGCTGGGATTATAGCATGTGCCACCACACCCAGCTAGTTTTGTATTTTTAGTAGAGACAGGGTTTCTCCATGTTGGTCAGGCTGGTCTCAAACTCTCCACCTCAGGTGATCTGCCCATCTCGGCCTCCCAGAGTGCTGGGATTACAGGCATGAGGAACTGTGCCAGGCCTAAATTGTTAATTTTAATACACTTTCATATGGAAAGTGACATTACATAAAATGATATAGCACATTATAGACTAGTTTAGAAACGCAGCTTTGTCACTCTCTCGTTTTTTGAAACTATTTGATCCAAAGTGCTCTTTTCACATCCCTTTTATTTTCACTGCTGAGGCTGTTTAAGCTCCTCTATCTGAGCTATTTGAGAATAAGCAATTTTTACATCACGTATGATGGCATCTCTGGAAATTTTATCCCAAGATACCCATTTGCTATCTGTAATCTTTACCACATAACCACCTACTGTATTACTTTTAAATTTTTGTCATGAAAATTCTATAAAATAACATTTTAGGGGGAACATATAATGAATCCTCATATTTCCACCTCCCAGAATGAGCAATTGTCAAACATTTGTCCCGTTTGCCTAATGTGTTCATTTTGATTTGTTGTTTTAAACCCCAGACCTCACATCTTTTCAACCCTACATATTTCATTATACATCTGTAATACATGGATATCTTCTTCAGAACCACAGTGCCAGTGTCACCCCTTAAGAAAATAAATTCTTGGCCAGGTGCAGTGGCTCTCACCTGTAACCCCAGCACTTTGGGAGGCTGAGGCAGGTGGATCACAAGGTCAGGAGTTTGAGACCAGCCTGGCCAACATAGTGAAACCCTGTCTCTACTAAAAATACAAAAGTTAGCCATACATGGTGGCGCATGCCTGTAGTCCCAGCTACTTGGGAAGCTGAGGCAGGAGAATCTCTTGAACCTGGGAGGCAGAAGTTGTGGTGAGCCGAGATCTCACCATTGCATTCTAGCCTGGGCAACAGAGCAAAACTCTACCTAAAAAAAAAAAAAAAAAAGAAAGAAAGAAAGAAAGAAAAAGAAAGAAAAGAAAAGAAAAGAAAAGAACATTCTTTGGCTTTCTCTAACATCTAGTCCATTTTCAAATTTTCCCAAGTGTTCCTGGCATATCTTTTTACAGTCAGTTTGAATCTGGATATTGTCAAGGTCTACAGATGGTATTTGATGATGTCTCTTAACTCAGAGCATCCATCCTCTCCTCATCCTCCTTCAAACTACTGTCTTGTTGAAGAAACAAGGTCAGTTGTCCTGTGGAATGTCCCATAGGCCAGATTGGCCTGTTTGTGCCTTTGTGATGGCTTTCAACTTATTCCTTTATCTTCTGAATTTCCTGAGAACTGGAAGTTAGATCTAAAGGCTTGATTAGATTCAAGTTTAACTTTTCTTTTGGAGAAGAACATTTCAGAGGTAGTACTAAGTACTTCACATCACATGCCACCAGAAGGCACCTAATGTCAGCTTGTCCCATTCTTAGTGAAACCAAGGGTGACCTGTGACCTCCATTATAAAGTTGCCCATCAACCTTTCTGTTCCCCAGGCTGGAGTGCAGTGGCACAATCTCTGCTCACTGCATCCTCAGCCTCCTGGGCTTGAGGTCCTCCCTCTTCAACCTGCCAAGTGCCTGGGACTACAGGCATGCACCACCACACCCAGCTAATTTTTGTATCTTTCGTAGAGACAGGGTTTTGCCATACTGCCAAGCTGGTCTCAAACTCCTGGGCTCAAGTAATCCACCTACCTGAGCCTCTCAAAGTGCTGAGATTACAGGCATGAGCCACTGCACCTGGCCCCAACCCTTTTAGTATACAGAAAAATGCAGAGGAGAAAATAATCACTCATATTTGTGCCACCAAAGGCAATGATAAATACTGCCTTTTGATGGCTTCCTCCCGTTTAGTGCATGCAATTTTCTCCTTGCTGTGGTCATATTGATGCAAATTTTTATATACCACATAAGTGTTCCAGGCATTATTAAAACTTTCTGAACATCAGTCTAATTGCAGCAAAGTACTAATTGTCAGCCATTAGTAAAATTTCTGAACCTAGGTAAGTTTAGCAGGTGATAGGAAAGAGGCTCTATTTTTTCCCAGATGGAGGGGGTTGGGTAAGCATGGAGGGCTCTGCTGCAGGGGGGTAGCTGCACTCACTCCTGCCAGCCCCTTGGAATTAAAGCTACACTCACTACTCATGGAGAGAATGGGGAGAATGGGGGCCCTTTGACATAGAGTCTCAATTTTAGAACTGTATCCCATATAATAAATGCACAAATGAGGAGAAGGTATTTACTATGGCATTGGTTTGTTGTTGTTGTTTTGAGACGGAGTCTTGCTCTGTTGCCCAGGCTAGAGTGCAATGGCGCAATCTTGGCTTACTACAACTTCCGCCTCCCAGATTCAAGCCATTCTCCCTGCCTCAGCCTCCCAAGTAGCTGAGACTACAGGTGCTCACCACCAAGCCTGGATAATTTTTTTTTTTTTTTTTTGAGAAGGGGTTTCGCTCTTGTTACCCAGGCTGGAGTGCAAAGGTGCGATCTCAGCTCACCGCAACCTCCGCCTCCTGGGTTCAGGCAATTCTCCTGCCTCAGCCTCCTGAGTAGCTGGGATTACAGGCACGCGCCACCATGCCCAGCTAATGTTTTTTGTATTTTTAGTAGAGACGGGGTTTCACCATGTTGACCAGGATGGTCTCGAGCTCTTGACCTTATGATCCACCCACCTCGGCCTCCCAAAGTGCTGGGATTACAGGGTTGAGCCACCGTGCCTGGCCTGTTTTTTTTTTGTTTTGTTTTGTTTTTGTTTTTTTTTTGTTTTTGAGACAGAGTCTTGCTCTGTTGCCAGAGGCCAGGCTGGAGTGCAGTGGTGCGATCTCGGCTCACCGCAACCTCCGCCTACCGGGATTCAAGCAATTCTCCTGCCTCAGGCTCCCGAGTAGCTGGGACCACAGGCATGCGCCACCATGCCCAGCTAATTTTTGTATTTTTTTTTTAGCAGAGACAAGGTTTCACCATGGTCTCGATCTCTTGACCTCAAGATCCGCCCGCCTCAGCCTCCCAGAGTGCTGGGATTACAGGCGTGAGCCACCGAGCCTGGCCAATTTTTGTATTTTTAGTACAGACAGGGTTTCACCATCTTGGCCAGGCTGGTCTCCAACTCCTGATCTCAGATGATCTGCTTGCCTCAGGCTCCCAAAGTGCTGGGATTACAGGCATGAGTCACCACACCTGGCCCAGCATTCGTTTTGATAACAAAAACCTTAATATCCCATATGGGAACAAGTGAAGGAAAAAACAACACAATGGAAATTCGAAGGCTACATTAAACACGCATACAAGCCGGGCATGGTGGCTCACACCTGTAATCCCAGCACTTTGGGAGGCCGAGGCGGGCGGATCACAAGGTCAAGAGATTGAGACCATCCTGGCCAACATGGTGAAACCCCGTCTCTACTAAAAATACAAAAATTAGCTGGGCATGGTGGCACGTGCCTGTAGTCCTAGCTGTAAGGCCGGTTGCCTCGCCAGGAGGCCGGACACACCCACCTCTGCACCCGGCACCAGGCTCTGCACTTGGCACCTAGCTCTGCCGCATGGCTCCCCTGGAAGGCTCCAGCTAATGCAACCCTGGCCAGCTCTCGCACCGGAAAACCCTCCCAACAACCCGCCAAAGAATAGCGGCCCGCCCCATCTCAATCCCACTCCCCTGGACCCAATCAGAACACCCAGCTGTTGCTCATTCCTCCTAGCCATAAAAACCCCACGTCCCAGGAAGTCAGTGCGACTTCTCTGGCCATTTTCCCTGGGACCATAGAACCTCGCCAGGGAGCTGAATAAATTGGCATTTAATTTTCTTATACTGGCCTCAGTTTCCTCATTTTAAACTTGGCAATAACCCTTACAAGTGGTGCCGAAACCCGGGAGGTGTTCAAGACCCCTCCTGGGGGAAACTGACTCCTCTACCATAAGCCGAACCAGGGAACCGCTGCCCCTCCGATCGTCTGCAGCCATCACTCGATAAGACTCCTATTGCCCATAACCCCATCCTCTGTTTGCTCTGATCCGAGGAGACCCTGCCCATAATCGTGGCCGGTCAAGGACTCCTTCCCGTCTCAAGCTGTGGGCCTCGCAGAGACGTCCCAGTGCCCCTGCTTGCCCTTCTGAAAGACAGGAATATTGTGGAGACGTCCCTATACTCCTGTCCTTCCCCGTAACCGCCAGTAGCCGGGTGTTGAGGTCCAGGACGCCATTCCTCCTTCCTGACTATCCCACAACAGAGAGGGAACTATGGGTAATTAGGAGTCCCACCTAGACCCCAAGTCGCCATTGGGATGTCTAGTCCAAAATTTACCCAAGCTGGGACTCTCCATAAAAAAGAAAAAGCTGCTATTCCTCTCCACCGGGGCCTGGCCCCAATATCCTCTGGACAACCAGCCCAAGTGGCCACTGGAGGGAACTTTCAATCTTGGCATTCTAACCGATTTAGACAATTTCTGTCAAAGAAATGGTAAATGGTCGGAGGTCCCCTACGTTCAGGCCTTCTGGTATCTTCGCTCCCGCCCCACCCTCTGCTCCTCTTGCACCACCGCTCAGGTTCTCCTGGCCAAGGAAACCTCCTCACCACCCTCAGCCCCTCCACCATCCTCCTCCTCCTTGTCCGACCCCGCCCCACCCGAAGAACTCTCCTTTCCACCCGCCCGACCCACTAATCCTCTGACCTATGTGGAGCCTCAACCCCCTCCAGCTCCTCCTCTTCCTGGTCCCAACCTAGCCTCTCCTGTTAGTGCTCACACTCACTCATGCTGTGCTCCTAATGATGAAACCTCCCTCCTTTGCCCCCTTCTCGAGGTCGGTGGAGTGGAAGGCGTTGTCCGAGTGCATGTTCCCTTCTCCCTCTCTGATCTATCCACCACTGAGAAACGCCTAGGGTCATTTTCCACCAATCCTACTGCTTATACCAAAGAATTTCGCTACCTCGCCCAGGCTTACGACCTTACCTGGCATGATACCTATGTTATCCTGTCCTCCACCATTACTCCAGATGAGCGTGACCGCATCCTTACGGCGGCCCGGGCACACGCTGATCAGGTACATCTCACAATCAAATGCCAGTAGGTGTGGCAGCTGTTCCCAAGGCCGACCCTAATTGGAACTATCAAACTGGTCAAGATGGCCGCCGCCGAGACCAAATGCTACAGTGCCTCCTAGCGGGCATGCAAAGCACAGCCCAAAAGGTAGTTAATTATGATAAGTTAAGGGAAATAACTCAGGGTCCTACTGAAAACCCAGCTGCCTTCCTTGACCAATCCTTAATGCTATGATCCTTCATACCCGGCTGGACCCGGCCTCTTTACCAGAGGCTACAGTTCTAGCCACCCATTTCATCTCTCAGTCAGCAGCTGACATTAGAAAGAAACTTAAAAAGGCTGAGGAGGGCCCCCAAACTCCCATACGAGACCTGGTAAACATGGCATTTAAAGTTTTGAATGGCCTAGAGTAAAAGGCTGAGGCCACCCGCCAGGCCCATTTACAGCAAAAGGTAAGCCTCCAAACCCAAGCTCTTGTGGCAGCTCTGAGGCCAGCAGCTCACCAGGTGCCTGGTGAAGGGGGTCCATCAAAACCCACCAAGAACTCCGGAGGCATTCCGCCTGGGCCCAGTTTCAAGTGCGGTCAGGAGGCACACTGGGCATGTCAGTGTCCATGTCCCCGACCACCTAACAAGCACTGCCCAGACTGCAAGCAGCTTGGACATTGGCACACACAGTGATTGCCTGTCCCGGACTATAGGCCCACCCCCCCGCACCTCTATGTGGAGGACAGGCCAGTCCGCAGGAAGCAATCCCATCGCTTGAACTTCTCAGCTTTCTAGACAACAGATGCAGCCCGGACTCGAAGACCCCCATCACCCTTGCTGAGCCCAGGGTCACGCTGCAGGTAGCGGGTAAGTCCATTTCCTTCTTAGTGGACATGGGGGCTACCTACTCTATATTGCCTTCCTGCTCAGGACCTAGCACACCTTCCCAGGTTTCAGTCATGGGAATTGATGGCAAGCCTTCCTGTCCTAATCAAACCCACCCTTTAGCCTGTGTCCTCGAGGGATACCCCTTTTCCCACTCCTTTTTAATCATACCCTTATGCCCAGTCCCCCTTTTAGGACGAGACATTCTCCAGACTGTGGGGGCCACTCTCCAACTCACTGGCACCCCACACTCAAGCCCATCATCCGCTCACCTCCTACTGCCACTCCTAACTGATGCCACGCCCTGTCTTAACTCCTCACCCCAACCCCCATAATCAATGCTACACAAATCTCCAACCTTTTACAGGCCTTATCATTGCCCAGGGAAGTTGCAGTCATACACCGCCGAGGACACCGGGCCCAGCATGATGCCGTCTCCCGGTGCAATGCGCGGGCAGATACAGCAGCAAGATCTTTAATGCCAAGTTAACTCCTACCCCTGTTCTCTTCCTTACCACGGCCACACAGCCTGTATACTCACCATCAGAAAAACAGGCCCTTATACTAAAGGGGGGAACAGAATCTAATCAGGGCTGGATCTTCCTAAATAACAGAATCGCCCTTCCCCGGGAACAGGCCCCTAAAATTATTGCTGAAATCCACCAGTCCTTACATATAGGGCCTAAGGCGTTACACCGCTTTGTACAGCCCCTCTTTTTCTCGCCAGGTCTGCAACAAACAATTGAGCGGGTACACAAGGCATGCATTACTTGCTCTAAGGTCTCGCCTCAGGGAGGCTTAAGGCCGCAGTTTCCTACTCACCAAATGCATGGCAACCTACCGGCCCAAGACTGGCAAATTGACTTCACTCATCTGCCCACTCACAAAAGCTCCGCTACCTCCTAACTTTTGTAGATACCTTTTCAGGTTGGATTGAAGCCTTCCCCACCTCCCAGGAGATGGCAGACACGGTGGCCTTCCTTCCCTCCTTACTCAAGAAATTATCCCTCGCTTCGGCCTACCTGCCACCATCCGGTCGGACAACGGTCCAGCATTTACGGCCCAAGTAGTCCAGCTGGTTGCCAAGTCCCTCAACATCTCCTGGAAAATGCACATCCCTTACCATCCTCAGTCATCAGGTAAAGTTGAACGGGCCCAAGGCATCCTCAAATACCATTTGGCCAAACTTGTTATTGAGGTAAAACTCTCTTGGCCCACACTCCTACCTCTTGCCCTGGCCCTGGCCCAGGTCCGGGCCACCCCATGGGGGCCAACGGGCCTTAGCCCCTTCGAATTCCTGTACGGCCAGCCTTTCCTGGTTTCTCACAATCTCCCTGTAAAACCGCCCCCACTGGCTTCCTACTTTCCCTTCCTCTCTCTTCTCCGCCACCTGCTTAGGGAGCACGTGGACCGCACCCTCCCTGTTGTTCCAGGACCGGAAGACCCCCACCCAGCGACACCTCTCCAACCAGGCGACAGCATTCTCTTCCAAGAGCTCAAACCAGGATCTTTGCAGCCCAAGTGGTTGGGACCCCACATTGTTATCCTAACCACCCCCACAGCAGCCAAACTCCTGGGTCACACTCCATGGTACCCTGTGTCCCGCCTCAAACTGGCCCCCCAAAATGATCAGTGGAAATCCGAACCCCTGGGCCCCACTTGCCTCCGCCTCACCTGTGGCCCCGACCCGTCGCCCCGTAACCCCTCAGAGCCTCCTCCTGACAGTACTTCTGATATCTCCTCTTGAGGCCAAGTCATATGTTTGGCACTTCTACATCCAGGAATCCTGGACTGAGGGCCCCACCACCAGGACCCATAATCTTGCACAGGCAAACTGCCAACAGGCAGCTGTCAGTCTACTGTCTCCATTCTCATCCCACACAGTAAAAGCGCCATACTCGGTCGCGATCATGGGTTTCACTTTCGGCACGGGCTGTGTGTTCTATATGACCAAACCAAGGACTACTGTCATTGGTGGAACACCACCTACGGGGGGGTGCCCATACAGCTCTTGTGCCACAGCCTCCAAGCAGCCCCAATTGCATGCTCACTCGCTTCAGCAATGGTTCCTTAGCCAACATCTGCGACCCCTGGCACAGCAGTTGGGATGCAGAAGTGTCCAGTAAAGTCTATGAAGATTACACCTGGAGCCACCCTCGGGGAACATGGCTAATATTCCGGTCCTATTCCTGCATCGTCCATGAAGCAATAGAACAGCTCAGTTCTGTAAGCCATACAACCCTGCAAAATGAAGCCACCCTAACTAACCAATTCAAACCCTCAGATAGCACCTCTCAACCTTTCTCTTGGTTGACTCTAGTACAGCAGGGAGCCAACATGTTAAATTTAACTAAAGCCATGAATATCACCAACTGCTTTTTATGTGCCTCTCTCAGCAACCCCCCACTTAGCTGCAGTTCCCCTCAGGTCCGGGTTCAATCTGTCACAATCACCTACGGGACCTGGCACCATCTTAACGGATATCCCCTTGCTCCAAGTACACCCTCAAAATTTCTCTCTCTGCTATGAGACAGCCAGCAGCTCCAGTCCCAGCTGTAACACCACAGTAAAGGTAAAATCTTCCCTCTACGCACCACCAGGAGGATATTTCTGGTGTAATGGAACCTTAACTAAAGTTATTAATGCCTCCTTCCCTTTCCCTTGTGTGCCTGTCATCTTGGTCCCGCAGTTAGAGGTATACGGACAGGCCGAACTTCTATCCCTCCTTCAACCCTCCCCTAATCACCGAGACATATGAGCAGTCTTCCTCCCAATGGTCGTTGGTCTCTCTCTAGCATCCTCTCTGGCGGTGGCCAGGCTGGGTAGTGGTGCCCTAGGCTACAGCGTCACCTCAGCTGCTCAACTAAAGGACAAGCTTCGCGTGACTATCGAAGCGTCGGCCGCCTCCCTGGCCTCCCTCCAGCGACAAATCACGTCACTGGCCCAGGTAACTCTCCAGAACTGACAGGCCCTTGACCTGCTGACAGCAGAAAAGGGAGGTACCTGTCTGTTTCTTCAGGAGCAGTGCTGCTATTACATCAATGAAACAGGCCTTGTGGAAGAAAATATCAACACTATCACCTCCAAGAGGACCTCTGCAAGAAGCAAAATGCATCAGTCTCGCCAGGTCGTGGTTTGTCTTCTGTTAATGCTAGCCCCTTTTTTCCTCAAGTTTTTACAAGCCCGCATGAAGGAAATTTCCAGGGTGGCTGTAAACCAGATGCTACTTCACCCCTATGTCCGACTCCCAACCGAGGCACCAGACAACTGACCCTTCTCCCTCACTCTGCCCCTATTCAGCAGGAAGTAGCCAGAAAGAAGCACGTCCTATGTCATCAAAAGGGTCTGAACGTAAGGCTAGTTGCCTCGCCGGGAGGCCGGACACACCCACCTCTGCACCCAGCACCAGGCTCTGCATTCAGCACCTAGCTCTGCTGCATGGCTCCCCTGGAAGGCTCTGACTAATGCAACCCTGGCACCAGAAAAGCACCCAACAACCCGCCAACCAATAGCGGCCCACCTCATCTCAATCTCACTCCCCTGGACCCAATCAGAGCACCCAGCTGTTGCTCATTCCTCCTAGCCATAAAAACCCCACGCTCCAGGAAGTCAGCCTGACTTCTCTGGCCCCTTTCCCCAGGACCATAGAACCTCACCCGGGAGCTGAATAAATTGACATTTAATTTTCTTGTACTAGCCTCAGTTTCCTCATTTTAAACTCGACAATAACCCTTACACTAGCTACTTGGGAGGCTGAGGCAGGAGAATTGCTTGAACCCGGGAGGCAGAGGTTGCAGTGAGCCAAGATTGTGCCACTGCACTCCAGCCTGGCGCCTGGCAACGAAGTGAGACTCTGTCTCAAAAGAAAAAAAAAAATGCATGCAGAATTAGTGTTCATGTAAAAACTACAGATGGAACACATGCATGTATTTTTTTTCTCCTGGCCAAACACAACTAAATAAAATCAAATGGATTAAGTTTAGCATTAGTTACAGTACAATTATCATACAGGAAAATTCTTTCTTTTTAGAGTACAATTCCATTATTTTTGATAAATGCAAACAGTTGTAATCCACAATCACCCCCCAAATTCCATATTCTTTTTTTTTGAGACGGGGTTTCGCTCTTGTTGCCCAGGCTGGAGTGCAATGGCATGATCTCGGCTCACTGCAACTTCCGCCTCCCGGGTTCAAGCGATTCTCCTGCCTCAGCCTCCCTAGTAACTGGGATTACAGGCATTCGCCACCACACCCGACTAATTTTGTATTTTTTTTTTTTTCAGTAGAGACGGGGTTTCTCCATGTTAGGCTGGTCTTGAACTCCAACCTCAGGTGATCCGCCTGCTTCGGCCTCCTAAAGTGCTGGGATTACAGGCGTGAACCACCATGCCCAGCCTGATCTGTTTTTTGCCTCTAAAATTTTCACTATTCCATAGTGTCATATAAATTGAATAACACAATATATAACCTTTTGAGTCTGGCTTTGGTCAGTTATCATACTGCATTTGAGATCTATGTGTATCGATAGTTCATTTCTTTTTGTTGTGTAATAGTTTTCCATTGTATGGTTGTATCACAGTTTGTTTATCTATTAACCAGTTGAAGGACATTTGGATTATTTCCAGTTCTTGGCAATTATGAATAAAGCCACTATAGACATCCATGTGCCAATTTTTTTTCTTCCTCTGTCACCCAAGCTGGAGTGCAGTGGCGCAATCTCAGCTTACTACAATCTCTGCCTTGCAGGCTCAAGCGATCCTCCCACCTCAGCCTCCCAAGAAGCTGCGACCACAGGGGTAGGCCACCACGCCCAGTTAATTTTTATATTTTTTGTAGAGCCGAGGTATTGCCATGTTGCTCAGGCTGGTCTCAAACTCCTGAGCTCATGTGATCCGCCTGCCTGAGTTTCCTAAAGTGCTGGGATTACAGGTGTGAGC
Source organism: Sapajus apella (assembly GCF_009761245.1). Taxonomy (NCBI): domain Eukaryota; kingdom Metazoa; phylum Chordata; class Mammalia; order Primates; family Cebidae; genus Sapajus; species Sapajus apella. The sequence continues at coordinate 5,980,152 of NW_022436952.1, read as the reverse complement.
CACCAAACCTGGTCCCATGTACCAATTTTGGAGTGAACCTGTTTTCTTTTACTTGGATAAATATCAAGGAGTGAAATTGCTGGGCCTTACATTAGGTGTATATTTCACTTTATAAAAGTTGTTAAGTGTATGTTTAATTTTATTAGAGATTGCCAAACAGTTTCCTAAAGTGGCTGTACCATTTTGCATTCCCACTAAGAACATATGAGAGTTCCAGTTGCTCTACGTCTTCATCATTACTTGCTATTGTCAGGGGTTTAGAGTGTGTTTTTAGTCATTCTAGTAGATGTATAGTGGTATCTCATTGTGGTTTTAATTTGCATTCCCCTATCTTAGCATCTTTTCATGTGCTTATCATTAATGTATCTTTGCTGAAGCATCTGTTCAAGTCTTTTGTCCATTTATTATTGGATTGTTTGTTTCTTATTACTGAGGCTTTTTTGTTTTGTTTTGACAGAGTTTCCCTCGTGTTCCCCAGGCTGGAGTGCAATGGTGTGATTTCAGCTCACTGCAACCTCCGCCTCCTGGGTTCAAGCAATTTTCCTGCCTCAGCCTCTCGAGTAGCTGGGATTTCAAAGGCATGTGCCACCACACCCAGCTAATTTTGTATTTTTAGTAGAGACAGGGTTTCTACATGTTGGTCAGGCTGGTCTCGAACTTCTGACCTTGGGTGATCCACCTGCCTTGGCCTCCCAAAGATATGAGCCACTGCGCCCTGCCTTATTACTAAGTTTTAAGCATTCTTTATATATTCTGGGTCCAAGTTCTTTATCAGATACATATTTTGCAAATATTTCCTCCTGGCTTGAGGCTTGTCTTTTAATTCTCTTAACAATGTCATTTGAAGAGTAGAAATTTTTAATTTTTGTGAAATCCAATTTTATCAATAGTTTCTCTTATGGATCATGCTTTTGGTGTGGTATTCAAAAATGTTTTGCCTAACTCAAATTTAAAAATATGTTCTATGTTTTCTTCTAGAAGTTTTATAGATTTACATTTAGGTCTGTGATCCACTTAGAGTTAAGTTTATATAGTAAATTATCCTTTAAATAAATCAAACATGTAAAAGATATAAATTTTATTTTTAATATGAGCCATTTCTACCACTCTTCATATCTTTGGGTGGAGCCAAGATTCTGTCTGGTTATCACATTCAAAGGGTTTTTGTTTTTTTTTTTTTTTTAGAGACGGGGTTTCTCCATGTTGGTCAGGCTGGTCTTGAGCTCCCAACCTCAGGTGATCCACCCTCCTCGGCCTCCCAAAGTGCTGGGATTACAGGTGTGAGCCACCAAGCCCAGCCCTAGGAAGGGTTCTTTTAACAAGATCTTTGTAGACCTTAAAAGGCAAAGGTCGCCGGGCACAGTGGTGGCTCATGTCTGTAATCCCAGCACTTTGAGAGGCCAAGGTGGGCAGATAACTTGAGGTCAGGAGTTCAAGACCAGCATGGCCAACATGGTAAAACCCTGTCTCTACTAAAAACACAAAAATTAGCCAGGTGTGGTGGTGCCACCTGTAGTCCCAGCTACTAGGGAGGCTGAGGCAGGAGAATCACTTGAACCCGAAAAGCGAAGTTTGCAGTGAGCTGAGATCACGCCACTGCACTCCAGCCTGGGTGACAGAGAGAGAGAGAGACTCTGTCTCAAAAAGAAAAGAAAAGAAAAAGGCTGGTCTGAGTGCAGTGGTGTTTACGACTAATTGATCACAACCAGTTACAGATTTCTTTGTTCCTTCTCCACTCCCACTGCTTTATTTGACTAGCCAAAAAAAAAAAAAAAAAAAAAAAAAAAAAAAAAACAACCAAAAAAAAAAAAAGGGAAAGGAAAACATAGTGATGGAAATAAGAGACTGTTGTGGAAGCTGGAAACAAATGGTGAGTGAGAAACCTAAAATAACTGACTCTGGCACGAGCAGTGGAGAAGGCACACTCAGAGCTCTGGCTTGCAGATAACTCCCTAAAGACTCTGGTATAGAAGGTACCAGTGGAGAAGAAGATAGGGTTAAAAAAAATAGGTTGTTTAAAAGCCTATTTAAGAAACAGGTATAGTGTCGTATTCTCCTCCACACTCAACACAGCTAGGCAACTCCCCTTCCAATTCCCAAAAGACAGAAGTTTATTGTGGAGAGGTTAAAATAAGCAGTCTCTAAACTTCAAGATGCCAGAAGCGGCCAAGGGTTGGGGCTACCATTCAGGAAACAGGGGACAGGGAATATTTACGAGTTAAAATTCAAGATCACCCTTCCCAAACCTCTTCTTCCACTCAGCATCCAGACCCTGTCCACAGTCTTAAACCACCTAGAGGATGGTTTTAAGAGTCCTTCTTACAGAATCAGACCAGCTCATGAGGAAAAGACTCTGAAGGGTTCCCCTAAAAAAGTCCCAGCCAGATCACTACAGTGGCTCCACTGTGGATAAGCTCAGCCATGAACTCAGCCAACCTTGTAAGTTTTTAGTGCCTTGTTCTCAAACAGAGCCAGACAAGGTATTCCCAGAATGACAGCCAATCACCAAGTGTGGCTTGTGACATTTCAAATAGGAGCAGGCTAGAAGACTTCAGAAGAGATTTCTTCAGAGAAGGTAAAATTGACTGAAAACCTGAAACATCTAAAGAAATCTTATAATGTGAAAAATGGGACCCAAAATAAACACAGTGAAAAGAGCAACTTGAAGGAAACAGAGACATCCAGGGGAAAGGAAATCTCACTAACACTGAGATGAGATCAAAGAGATTAGGTCAAATATGGCATTCAAGAAACAAGACAGAATGCTATATTTAAAAAAGAATATTCAGAGGATAAAAATATTCTCTTGGAAATTGAAAACAGGATAGCAGGAATTGAAAATTCAACAGGAGTTGGAAGATAAAACTTAAATCTCTCAGAAAGCAAATAAAACAAATGAAATGGAAATGGGAGAGAAGAGACAAGAAAATCACAGGACAAATCCAGAAAGTCCGACTCCTAACAATAGTTCCATCAAGGAAAACAGAGACTAAGAAAAAATAGCTCACTAATTAAATAAGCTAAGAAAATTTCAAATATATAAAATTTGTGAGTTTCCAGGTTGAAAGTTCATGCAACTGGTGAAAGTGGATTCACATCAAAGCACACTTTCAAATATCAGCACCAGGGCCACAGAAAAGATTCTTAAAGCCCTTGAGAATGAAAGAAAAAAAGTTCATATAAGTGGGAGGCTGAGGCAGAAGGATCACTTGAGCCCAGGAGTTTGAGACCAGCCTGGGCAACATAGTGAGATCCCATTTCTACATAAAAAGGGCAGAATATACTAGCTGAGTGTGGTGAGAGAATCAGTTGAGCCCAGGAGGTCGAGAATGCAGTAAGCCGTGATCATGCTACTGCATTCCAGCTCAAAAGTTAGAAAGGCTTTAAATATCTCAAGAGTAACTCCAAGGCTGGGTGCAGTGGCACATGCCCGTAATCCCAGCACTTTGGGAGGCCGAGGCAGGAGTTCGAGACCATCCTGGCCAACATGGTGAAACCCCATCTCTACTAAAAATACAAAAATTAGCTGGGTGTGTTGGCATGTGTCTGCAGTTCCAGCTACTTAGGAGGCTGAGGCACAAGAATTGCTTGAATCTGGAAGGCAGAAGCTGCAGTGAGCAGAGATCGTGCCACTGCACTCCAGCCTGGGCAACAGAGTGAGACTCTGTCTTAAAAAAAAAAAAAAAAAAAAAAAAAAGTAACACTGAAAGCTGGAAGAAAATGAATCATGCCTTCAGATTCTAAAGAAAAATTATATCATAGAATTTTGTATCCATGCAAACTATCAATGTAACGTAAGTTGAATCAAGAACTTCAAGATGAGCAAGTTCCAAAAATACCTGCCATGCGCCCCTTTCAGAAAGCTACTGGAGGATGTACTCCACCACAACAAGGTAGGAAACCAAGAAAGGAAAAGACTCAGGCTCCAAGAATGAGGAATCCAACTTAAGAGGAAAGCAGAGGGACTTGCCAAAGTGACAGCAGGCAACAGGAATAGACACCAGCCAGCACAGGTCAGAGCAAGAGGGAAGCTTTGGTTAAGGAAAGATCCTCTCATAAAATGAAACTGATTGAAACGCCTGATGTGTCTGAAAATATTTAGAAGTGATTTAGACAACTGGCAGAGAGTTGGGGGTTGGAGTAGTGATATATTTGCAGAAAAATCAGCAAACAAAAACAATTATTAACTTCAGAGGAAAAAACTGTTCAGAAGAGGAAAAGTAATTGTAATATTCTCTGTGTTTATGCTATGAATAAGGTTTTATGTAATTTCAGTAATGGAATACTGATCTAGCCATATCAAGTTTCCTCTATATTTATGATATTATTATGTTGATAGGGTGTGTGCAGAAGTGAGCATATAATAAAGATTGGAGACAAGGTAGTTAAATCTTTATCTTTCATCAATAACGTCTCAAAACTGAAAAATGAATAAGCAGCAATAAATATTTTATTTTGAGCTAAAAGATCTGAAGGGGGTTGCCTCTAAGGAATAAGAATTGGGGGATGTGGGAGGCTGCAGGATTTCATAACAAACTTTCCAAAACAATTTAGCTCTTTAAACTAGTGTGATTAAAAGATAAGAAAGAAGCTAAATTTTCTTTCCTCTCTCTCTCCTTTCCCTCGCCTCTCCTTTCCTTCCTTTCTCTCTCTCTTTCCTTCTCTCTTTCTTTTATTTCTTTTTTTTTTCCTTCCTTCTCTCTCTCTCTTTCTCTCTTTCTTTCTTTCCTTCTTTCTTTTCTTTTTTTCAGGGTCTCACTCTGTTGCCCAGGCTGGAGCGCAGTGATGCAATCATGGCTCACTGCAGCCTTGACCTCCCCGGTCCCACCTTAGCCCTCGGAGTAGATGAAACTACAGGTGCACACCACCACACCCTGCTTTTGCTTTTTTGAGAGTCTCACACTGTCCCCCCAGGGCTGGAGGGAAGTGGCACAATCTTGGTTCACTGCAGACTCTGCCTCCCAGGTTCAGGCATTCTTGCCTCAGCCTCCCAAGTATCTGGGATTACAGGTGCCCGCCACCACGCTCGGCTAATTTTTTTGTATTTTTAGTAGAGATGGGGTTTCACTATGTTGGCAGGCTGGTCTGGAACTCCTGGGCTCAAGGGATCCACCTGCCTCAGCCTCCCAAAATGTTGGATTATAGGTGTACACCACAGTGCCCAGCTACTTATGCTATTTCTCCCCATCTTTTCTGTCATTTTGCAGGGTTTTATGTGCAAGGACGTGCAGAGATGTGCTTAATCTACCATGTCAATGCAAACCCTTTGCTTGGATTTGTCACAACTTATGTAACCAGGTTCCTCCATAAAGCCCAGGCGACAGGTACCCAAGCACAACCCATTTCTCAGCCCCAGATGTCTGGCGCAGCCTTGAAATCCTGGCCCTCCTTTTCTGACCTCCACTCCCCAGGTGCTCAGGTGTAAGTCTAACAGGATGGTGGAACTGAATATAGACTCTGGAGCACCTATCAGGCAGCAGATGTGGCTACACGAGACACCAGATTAGAGCTCCCATCAGCCTCGCTGCTCGGGACTGCACTGCCCACCACACCTTGGCTCCTGCTCCCATTCCCTCTGGTGTTCAGGCCCCTAGGGATCCGGAGCCTTCACTCGGATCACTGCGTATTCCACAGTCAAATCGCAACATCATTATATGTAATATCCTATGTCTGATCCCCTTCTCCACTTAAGAAGCCCCGGGCTTTGGGGAGTTCCTGCTCCACCCATTTCAGACACAGGAGAGATATCTCCATCTACCAGGGGCCAGAAAGTTCTGGAAGAGCAGTAAGTCCCAGGATCCAAAGATGCAGGTTGAGGGGGCAAAAATAGGCACCTGCTCCCAGGCCTCACCTTCCACACACACTCTGGGATCGAAATAGGTGGCCCCAAGGTGCAAGGTGGGATGTGGCCGGGGGACACGTGGACCTCCGAGGTGCCTGCAGGCCGGCGGGTGTGGACACCAGCTTTGCAGGAGCAGCGGGGGCAGAGCTCGGCGAGCTCGGGTGCAGCGGGCCGGGTGACCGCAGGGCGGAGCCTGAGGACCAGAAGACGCAGGAACTGGAGCGACCCGGCGCGTCTTGGCCTCGGTCGCCTGTGCCCGGAGCGGCGCGGGCCCCCAGGCTCCACCGGAGATGCAGGTCTTGGAGTGCACAGGGAAGGTGCAGGGTCGGCAGCTGCGCTCGGACTCGGGCTCCTGCTGGCGGGGGAAACGCAGCGGCGGCCGGGGAGGGAGGGCGCAGCGGGTCTGGGACCGAGGCCAAGGAGTAGCTGCGTCCCCGCGTCCCCGCTCTGCGCACAGGTGCGGGGTTCCCTCCCCAGCAGTGGCGGACCGTGGAGACGGACCCCAGCCTGCACGCCTCCTCCTGCAGAGAGCAGGCCCCGGACCCGTCCACTCTTGGACGGCCTCCCCACACCCTCTACCACTTCAATATTTCCTCGGCAGCGTCCAGAGAGAGGGACGCGCTGAAGATGCCCGGGCTGAACAAGGACGCGCCGGCTGCTGAGAGGAGGAAGCAGAGGAAAGACTGGGCTGAGGGAGGCTTAGAATTTTAGAGGAGCGGGCGTGGCTAAAAGTACAAGTAATGGAGGACCCCTAACCCGCTGGATGAGTGATGGAGGTTGTGATACAAGTCGTCAATTTCCTTTACATTTTTTCTTAAAAAAAAAAATTTTTTTGCTGCTGATAAAATGAATGCATGTTCATTGTAGAAAAGTTTTCAAATACAAAAATAAGAAAATAAAACTCACCTGTCGTAGTACAAAGACAATAAGTAGCATCTTCGTTTGTAGAAGGAGTTAGGATACAGAAGATACAGAGTAAAATGAGATTTAATAAGATAAAATAGACGAATATTGTTGAGCATTTTTCATGTGCTAATGCTAACTGCCATCTGAATAGCTTGTCCTTTTTGGTGAAGTGTTTGTTTAAATCTGTCCGTTTTGATGAAGCCCAACTTACTCATTTTTAAATTTTACAGATCAAGATTTTGGTGTTGTGTCTAATAAATCTTTACCTAGCCTAAGACCACAAATATTTTCTTCTATGATTTTCTTCCAGGCTTGTAGTTTTACGTTTATGTCTATGATCCATTTGAGGAAATTTTTGAATGTGGTTGTTTCTTCTTTCTTTCTTTCATTCTTTCATTTCTTGCATGAAGATACCTTTTTTTTTTTTTTTTAAGCATTTTTGGTTGAAATATTATCCTTTCCCCATCGGAATTGTCTTTTTACCTTTGGGGAGTGAATCTATGTCTGGAGTCTCCAATCTGTTCCTTTGATCTATTTGTCTGTACTATGCCAATATCACGCACTCTTGATTATTGCAATTTTATGTATAATGTCTAATCAAGTAGTGTAATTCCTCTAACATCATGTTTCTTTTTCAAAATTGTTTTGGCTAGTTTAGAGTACATTAAATTTCTATATAAATGTTAGAATTGGCTTGCGATTTTTTTTCTACCAAAAAAATGCCTGCTGGGATTTTGGCTAGGATCATGTTGAATTTATAGTTCAAGTTGAAGAGAATAGCACCGTAACAATATTGAGTCTTCTGATCCATGTACATGGCATATTTCTATGTTTATTTAGGTTTTCTTTCATTTCTTTCAGAAAGTTTTACAGTTTTCAGTGTATAGATTGTGTACATCTTTTGTTAGATTTCCCCAAGTCTTCCATATTTTAATGCCCTTGAAGATGGTGTTTTTATTTTTTTATTTATTTATGTATTTTTATGTGGAGTCTTTCTCTTTTTCCCAGGCTGGAGTGCAGTGTTGCAATCTCTGCTCACTGCAAACTCCACCTCCCAGGTTCAAGCAATTCTCCTCCCTCAGCATCCCAAGTAGCTGGGATTACAGGCACCCGCCACCACGCCTGGCTAATTTTTGTATTTTTAATAGAGACAGGGTTTCACCATGTTGGCCAGGCTGGTCTCGAACTTTGGATGGTGTTTTAAAAATTTTCAATATCCTTTCCTTCCTCCCTTCCTCCCTTCCTCCCTCCCTCCTTTCTTTCCTTCCTTTCTTCCTTCCTTCCTTCCTTCCCTCCCTCCCTCCCTCCCTCCCTCCCTCCCTCCCTCCCTCCTTCCTTCCTTCCTTCCTTCCTTCCTTCCTTCCTTCCTTCCTTCTTCCATAGGGTCTCACTCCTCTCACTTAGGCTGGAGAACAGTGGTGTGATCTTGGCTTACTGCAACATTACTGCAGCCTCGACCTCCCTCACTCAGCTGATCCTCCCACCTTAGCCTCCCACAAGTGTGTGCCATGCCCAGCTAGTTTTCTGGTATTTGTTATAGACAGGGTTTCACTATGTTGCCCAGGCTGGTCTCAAACACCTGCACTCAAGCAATCGGGCTGCCTTGGCCTACCAAGGTGCTAGGATTACAAGTGTAAGCCACTGTGTCCAGCCAAAATTTCCAATTTCTGATAATTTATTGCTGGTATATAGAAATAGACTTAATTTTGGGGCTGGGCATGGTGGCTCACACCTGTAATCCCATTACTTTGGGAAGCTGAGGTGGGCAGATCACATGAGGCCAGAAATTTGAGACCAGGCTGCCCAACATGGTGAAACCCAGTCTCTACTAAAATACAAAAATTAGCCAGGAGTAATAGCACACACCTGTAATCCCAGCTACTCGTGAGGCTGAGGCCCAAGAATTTCTTGAACCTGGGAGGCAGAGGTTGCAGTGAGCCGATATCATGCCACTGCACTCCAGCCTGGGTGACAGAGCTAAAAAATAAGGTCTAAACAAGAAAGAAGGTTCTATGTATCCTGCAGCCTTGCTAAACTCACTAGTTACTTCTAGTAACTTTTGTGATTCTACATAGACAATCATGTTGACTGTGAATATGGTTTTATTCTGACTTTCCAGTCTAGAGACCTTTTATTTCTTTTCCTTCACATATTGCACTTGCTAGAACTGCTAATGCATGACTTTGGATATCAATCAGAAGACACCTTTTACAATTACTGAAAGAAAAGCTACGTATTGTTAATATAACTTGATACCAGATATGTCAAGAGTATAAGAAACATTTTAACGGTCCTGCACGGTGGCTCACACCTGTAATCCCTGCACTTTGGGAGGCCGAGGCAGGTGATCACCTGAGGTCAGGAATTTGAGACCAGCCTGCCAACATGATGAAACCTCATGTCTACTAAAAATACAAAAAATTAGCTGGGCATGGTGGCAGGCATCTGCAATCCCGGCTACACAGGAGGCTGAGGCAGGAGAATCGCTTGAACCTGGGAGGCGAACGTTGCAGTGAGCCGAGATCGTGCCATTGCACTGCAGCCTGGGCAACAAGAGCAAAACTCCATCTCAAAACAAAAACAAAAAACAAAATTAAAAAAACATTTTAACAAAAACTAAGCAAGATACCTTTGCTAATACCTTCATTTCTCTTTAACATATTTCATAAAGATAGCACAAATTTCTGAGGGTGTTTTAACATACTGTTCCATTCCAAAATTGATGAATTCAGGATTACATGCTTTAAAATAGAGATTAGGTTTTTGGTTTCTGCCAGAATGTCAAATTAGCTTCACCAGCTCCTTCCACAACTTCGTCAACCTTGGATTCTAAAGAGAATGCTTACATTTCCCCGTTAAAGATGGCGTTTATTATAGGATTTTTGTAGATATATTCTCTCAAGGTAAGAAAGCTCTCTTTTATTCTTAATCTGCTAACGTGTGTTTTTTACACAAATTAACATTGAACTTAATAATTTTTTTCTACATTTATTGAGTTGATCATATGATTTTTCTCTGTTAATCTGTTACAAGGATGAATAACTTTTGTACCATTTTATTATTTAATTAGGTTCTAAATACTATAAAATTTTCACTGTGCTTTCTTCTTTGGCCTATGAATTATTATTATTTTTTAGCGTCTTGCTCTGTCACCCAGAATGCAGTGCAATGACGTGATCATAGCTTACTGCAATCTCAAACTCCTAGGCTCAAGGGATCTTCCCACCCCAGCCTCCCCAGTAGCTGGGACTACAGCAACATGCCACTAAACCCAGCTAATTTTTAAATTTTTTGTAGAGATAGTCTCACTTTGTTGCCCAGGCTGGTCTTGAACTCATGGCCTCAAGCCATCCTCCTGCCTTGGCCTCCCAAAATGTTGGGATTACAGGCATGAGCCACCATGCCTGGCCCTGTGAAATATTTAGTTGTGTTTTCATTTTCAAATATTACATTTTAACATAATTGCATTATGGTCAGAAAGTAAAATATATAATTCCTGTTCTTTGAAGTTTATTGTAACTTTCATCTTTGCCCCATTGAACAATTGTGTCACGGCCTATCAATCTCACTGTTTTGTTTGTTTTTTTGTTTTTTCAAGCTCACTATAAAATATTATTCTCAGGACCCTACATCCCAGTGGGAGATTCGAAAGGCGAGTCCAGCAGTCCAGCTGAGGTCAAGATGGGAGGCCTCTTCATGGAGTGATTTCACATGATCCTAATGGGGAACCTTCTCAAATTATTGATCACTACGCCATATGTCATAACTAGCTCCCTGTCAGTCTTCGCTGCTCCAAAGCGCTTGCAGCCATCAGCACCATGGACAGCGGAAAGCGCTGCCCCGGGGTCTACAGTGCTTCGGATTCCTGGCAGTTGTACTTGCTAGGACCCTGTCTAAAATCTTTGCCTGTGAACTTGGAACTTCCTAGAGAAAGTTTGAGTAAAATTTTCAATTATGGGCCGGGCGCGGTGGCTCAAGCCTGTAATCCCAGCACTTTGGGAGGCCTAGGTGGGCGGACCACGAGGTCAAGAGATCGAGACCATCCTGGCTAACATGATGAAACCTCGTCTCTAATAAAACTACAAAAATTAGCCAGGCGTGGTGGCACGCGCCTGTGGTCCCAGCTACTTGGGAGGCTGAGGTGGAAGAATTGCTTGAACCCAGGAGGCGAGGTTGCAATGAGCCGAGATTGCGCCACTGCACTCCAGCCTGGGGACAGAGCAAGATTCCATCTCAAAAAAAAAAAAAAAAAATACACTACGTTTCAATTATGGCCAGGACTCTATTGCCTCTCCTGGAGCTATCTTCAAAGAGGTCCTGACTCAGCATTTTTTCTCCTCAGTCCCATGGAGCCTCTGTGGGATATGGGAAGAGAACAGTATTGTTGGACATCTGGGACAGGGTGTTGATGCTCCACTTCTCTGTACTGGGCCTGGTCTTCTGCAACGGCAAAGATGACAGAATTTTCTGTCTCATTTCTTCTATGCTCTTCCAATCAGGTCACATGGTTCCTCTACCAGTCATGACTTTCCTGATGGGGTGTGAACTATGCCTTAAAAGGGTCTTTATAAACCTAGCACAGTTTAAGGGACATCTGTAGTCTGCTCTTATTAGTGATCCACTGGCGGAAAGGTCTAGCATTCTTATGCTGCTAGCATAAGAATGGGTGTCTAAACCCCCGTATTCTTAAAGTGATTAAAACTAAAACCAAATACAAATGAGGCTGGGTGCGTTGGCTCAGCCTGTAATCCCAGCACCTTGGGACGCTGAGGTGGGTGGATCACCTAAGGTCAGGAATTTGAGACCAGCCTGACCAACATGGAGAAACCTTGTCTGTACTAGAAACACAAAAAATTAGCTGGGCGTGGTGGCACATGCCTGTAGTCCCAGCTACTGGGGAGGCTAAGGCAGGAGAATCGCTTGAACCTGGGAAGTGGAGGTTGCAGTGAGCCGAAATTGCACCATTGCACTCCAGCCTGGGGTACAAGAGCAAAATTCCATCTCAAAAAAAAATGAAATTGTGTTTCAGTACTGAAATGATGGAGAATGACACCCACAAATCACACACAACCAGAGAGAAGCTCCTGATGGGTTGAGCTCACATCAGACCATGGCATGTGGCAAAATCAACCTCCCTGCTTTATACGCAGACACACACAGACACACAGACACACACACACACACACACACACACACACACACACAGCTTTACCAAGAAAATGCCACAATGTATAGGAATTAAAAAGAGGAAATTGTGGTTGATCTTCACTATCAGCTGCTTGCTAGTAAGGCTAATGATGATGAAATGGGCTTTTGAAGAGATAAGACCACTCTGGAACCCCTTTCTAATGCCATAACTCATCTGTTTCCAGATGAAAATTGGTGGTATAAGATGGACCCACAGAGAAGGTGTGGGTCCCTCTTGTCTATGCGCAGGTCTTTCTCTGAGCTTACATCTCATTAATATAGACGCTGGGCATGGTGGCACACATCTGTAGTCCCAGCTACTCCAGGAGGCTGAGGAGGGCCAACTGCTTGAGCCCAGGAGTTAGAGGCCAGCCTGGGCAACTTAGCAAGATCCTATCTCTTTTTTGCTGCTGTTGTTTGTTTCTTTGCTTTTTGAGACAGAGCCTCTCTCTGTTGCCCAGGCTGGAGTGCAGTGGCATGATCTCGGCTCACAGCAACTTCCGCCTCTTAGGTTCAAGTGATTCTCCTGTCTCACCCTCCCAAGTAGCTGGGATTACAGGTACGCACCACCACGCCTGGCTAATTTTTTATATTTTTTATAGAGATGGGGTTTCACCATGTTGGCCAGACTGGTCTCAAGCTCCTAACCTCTAGTGATCCACCTGTCTTGGCCTCCCAAAGTGCTGGGATTACCAGGGTGAGCCACCGCGTCCAGCCAAGACCCCATTTCTTAAAAAAAAGGGACTGACACTGGGCCGTAGCTTCCTGAGGAGTTGCTAGAAGTGAAAATGAGGGCCAGGATAATCCCAAACTTCCCCCACTGTCCCTGTGGTGTGAGGGGCTGGGGAAGATGAGAACCTCATCCAGAGAGGACCATGGGGAGAGAAGTGTCTTCAAAGAGAAGTACATGTCAGGTAAGTTACAAGGACAGCAGAAGACCATTGTGTGTACAATCTGGGGAAGAAATTTTTTTTTTAATCTTAGAATGGAGGTTCTACCTGCCTCTTTGGGAAGGGGTGTCTGTACGAGATGGGGGAAGGATGTGTTGGGAAAATGGAAGCTCAGAGCAGTATGTGACAGTGGGATGGGGGTTGCTACTTGATACCAGGAGAGATGTGAATTGGGGCCATACAGAATGGGATGTGAAGAGGACATGGAAGAGATTCACCTGTTTTCATGGGGCCTGAACAGTTGGGATGGCAAGGGTGTGGTCTATGAGGTTCCTACCTCCTGGGTCAGGGAGGGTACACGTGGCCAAGTTCAGGTCAGCTTACCACTCCATGACATTTTCTTACGAGACAACATGATGTTTTTTTCCATTGAAGGAGGGGCTGGGAGAAGCCACAAGGAATGAGGTGATGTTCGCAGAAGGTAGGTATCAGAAAATCTTGGCTTCAGTGCTGTCCTGTATCTGCAAGCCTGAGACTGGGGAATGGTGTGAGCTGAAAATACTCTGCCGGTGGAAAGCTGGGGCAGGAGGAAGGCCATCCTTCCACAGGCAGGGATTGAGAAGAAGGCTTAAAAGGGTAGCAGGAATGATGGTCTGTTTGTTTGCTGGAGAGGCGGTGGGAGACAGGGATTGTGGAAGAATAAAGAAGGCTTCAAAGCCAGGTACCATAGTACATGCCGGTAATCCCATCTACTTGGGAGGATCGGCAGGAGGATCACTTGAGCCCAGGAGTTCAAGACAGGCCTGAGTATCGTTGTAAGACTCTCTTAAAAAAAAAAAAAAAAAAAAGGCCAGGTGCGGTGGCTCATGCCTGTAATCCCAGCACTTTGGGGGGCTGAGGCAGGTGGATCACCTGAGGTTGGGAGTTTGAGAACAGCCTGACCAACATGGAGAAACCCCATCTCTACTAAAAATACAAAATTAGCTGGGTGTGGTGGTGCATGCCTGTAATCCCAGCTACTTGGGAGACTGAGGCAGGAGAATCAATTGAACCCAGGAGGCAGAGGTTGCAGTGAGCTAAGATCATGCCATTGCACTCCAGCCTGGGCAACAGAGAAAACTCCATCTCAAAAGAAAAGAAAAGAAAAGAAAAAAGCCAGGCATGGTGGCTCATGTCTGTAATCTCTGCACTTTGGGAAGCCAAGGTGGGTGAATTACCTAATGTCAGGAGTTTGAGACCAATCTGGCCAACATGGCGAAATCCTGTGTCTACTAAAAACACAAAAATTAGCTGGGTGTCGTAGCAAGCGCCTGTAATCCCAGCTACTCAGGCTGAGGCAGAAGAATGGCTTGAACCTGGGAGGTAGAGGCTGCAGTGAGACGAGATCACACTACTGTACTCCAGCCTGGGCAACAAAGGGAGACTCCATTTCAAAAAAGAAAAAAAAAAAAAAGAAAGAAGCTTTTCAGGTACTCTTATATGGTAGTACAGTACAGACCAGCCCCATGAGTTTTCTTACTGGAGAAATCAGCCTCTCTCCAGATGAGGCAGAGAGAGAAAAAAATCTCCTGTTGGGTTAGATAAAGGAATCCCCCAGGCTCTTTCTTCAAAACCACCCCTATCCTGACACCACCTAAATGAAGTATTTTAGGGACCTTTTCCCAGAGCTCTAGCCTTGGTCACCTTGAGGATTGGCTTTTTTCCACTCATTGTAATGTCCTGGCGATTCATTGAGTTGTGTGTGTCACAGTAACCCGTTCCGTTTTGTGTGTGTATGTGTGTGTCTTGTTTGTTGTTGTTGTTTTTTGAGACAGCGTCTCAATCTGTTGCCCAGGCTGAAATGGAGTCACTCAATCTCGGCTCCCAGCAACCTCCACCTCCCCGGCTCAGGTGATTCTCCTGACTCAGCCTGTCAAGTAGCTGGGATTACAGGTGCTCGCCATCACACCCGACTAAGTTTTGTATATTTAGTAGAGACAGGGTTTTGCCACGTTGGTCTGGTCTCAAACTCCTGACCTCAAGTGATCTGCCCACCTCAGCCTCCCAAAGTGCTGGGATTACAGGCGTGAGCCACCGCACCTGCTGAACCCGCCCCTTTTTATTGCGAGCGGTATTCCACGGAGTAGATGAACCACGGTTTGTTCGTTCATTCACTCATCGAAGGGCGTTTGGGTTTTTCCCAATTTGGAGCTCTTATAAATAGACCCACTATGAACATTTGTGTACAGGCTTTTTTGGTGAACAGAAGTTTTCATTTCTGTGGGATAAATGCTCAGGAGTGGAATTGCTGGAACATATGGTGAGGATATGTTGAATTTTATAAGAAACTGCACAACTGTTTTCCAGTCTTTGGGCTTTCTTAAGTTACTTTTCTTTTTCGTTAATTTGTTCATCTCCTCTCAGGAGATTCCAGGGCAAGCGATCTTTGATTTGATGATCATTAACAGCTCAACTCAGGGATGCAGTCAGCGTCTTAGAAGTGAGAACCTGTATGGAAACTTTGTTTTGGTTTTCCAAGCAATTTGCTTTTGTTGTCATATTAGGGTAAAGTTATCATCCTTGTTATAATTACATGTAGGTATAAAATATCATAGAAGCCTTTCAAAAGTTTTAAGAACATAGAGAGGTGAAAAACATGAGCCCAAGCCCATAATCTGCTACTGTTTTTTACTTAAGTTACTGAATTTCTTTGAACTTCACTTTTTTTTCTTTTGTTTTTGAACTTCACTTCTTCAGTAAATCAGGGAAGAGTATTTTCCTGGGAGTTGATTGTAAACACTAAAATATAAAAAGCGATGTAAAATGCCTGGGTCATTGTAGGCGCCGAACAGAACATAATTGTTATGATAATGATCAGCTACCTCAAACCCCCGATTTAATTCTGTCTTTATCCTTGTTTAACAGCTGAGCATTTAATTAGCAGCAGACTGAGCTGAGATGCGTGGTCACCCGCCCAGTGTAAGGCCTAGGGGTTGGAAGGAGGATGTCAACGCTACCCTCAAGTGTCAGAGCAGAACTCCTGGGCAGGAAACCCACCCCACTGGACCCACCGCTGTTAGCATGCAACACGGAAACATCTCTACAGCACCATCATGGGCACCATCTAAAAGTCCCTCAAGTGACAGCCCCTGACACAGATCCTTAGGGACAGCCCAGGGTGTGATGGCTGGAGGGTATCCTTCATGGGCAACCCATGGTGCAGCCTTCCCCAGGTCCCTGCTCCATGATCTCTCCTGTGAACCACAGAGTCATCTTAAATGGCCTGGGACCTTTGCCCACTCATGCCAAGCCCTGTGGTTCCTCTCAGCTAGCTGCTTGGGTTGTCGGAATTTCCTCAGCTCTGGGGTTGGCGTAGAGGAGGGTCTTCTGCTTGAGGAGGGCAAAGGAGGCCTCTGGGCTCTCAGACTAGTACGGGAGGGCCTGAAGGGTGCTGGCCCAGCTGTGTGCAGGAGAGCAGTTCAGCCCAACAGAGCCAGAGTGGCTCAGATAGGTGGGATGTGTCCAGGCAGAAAGAGTCCCTTCAGTTTGCTGAAAGCCACACACCCCAGGCAGGCCAAGGACCTGCATGTCTGCTCCAGGTTTTGCCAAAGAGGCCAGTCCTTCCCCCACCCCTCGGGGCCCCTGTCTCCCCACAATCATGGACCTTAATGGCACTGAGATAATGACTTTCACCCAATCTACACCATCAGCCCCCCACTCTGGGGTCTCCCCTCCAGCACTCCAGCCTCAGGGGTCTGGGGACCTCTCTTAATAGGCACTCACAGGGAGTGGACCAGGCTCTCATCACTGTGACAGCCCCCACCAACACAGTGACACAGGGACACTGGGAGTCAGAAAAGGCCCTCAGTCCCCAGCTTTTCACTCTACTCTCCTTCCCAGTGTGATCTGATTCACTGTTGTTATTGTTCACAATGAATGTGTGTTTATCTTTTCTTTTCTTTTCTTTTTGAGATGGAGTCTCCCTCTGTCACCCAGGCTGAAGTGCAGTGGCACTCACTGCAACCTCACTGCAAGCCTCCCAGGTTCAAGCAATTGTTGTGCCTCAGCCTCCTGAGTAGCTGGGATTACAGGTGCCCACTCCCACGCCCGGGTAATTTTTGTATTTTTAGTGGAGACGGGGCTTCACCATGTTGGCCAGGCTGGTCTTGAAATCCTGACCTCAAGTGATCCACCCACCTCAGCCTCCCAAAGTGCTGGGATTATAGGCGTGAGTCACTGTGCATAGCCGAACGTGTGTTTTTCATAAAATGATGTATTTAATTTTAAAAAGAGGAAAAAGGAGTTTTAAGTGTGATCTGCTGTTCCCTCACCACATACAAACATGTACAAGAATATGTCTACCTTGCAATGCACAAAGGAAAGTCTTGACCTCTTCCTAGAAAAATGAGGACTCTGTCACCTCCAGTGAGTTGACAAAAAGTGGAGGCAGACTTCAATGTTCTTTTCTGGGTCCTTTAGGATTGGTTATATCATTTACAAGGAACTGGTACTTCTTTTGGAGTAAAAATAAATTTGAATAGGCATACGTTGGCACAGATTCATATGCAAGGATGTTGGCTGTGGCAAAATTTAGAGACCATTTTGAGATTGACAAGCTAAACTTCTATCAATAAGGAATTGACTAAAGTTGTGATCTACTCTTCCAATTAAATATAGACTTTTAAATTGTGCTTTTATACATTATCTGATGATATGGGAAAATGTTCTTCATTTAATGTTAAGTATTTTTTGATTTTTTTTTGTTTTTTTGTTTGTTTGTTTTTGAGACAGGGTCTCACTCTTTCACACAGGCTAGAGTGCAGTGGTGTGATCACAGCTCACTGCAGCCTCAGCTTCCCAGGTTCAAGTGATCCCCATCTCAGCCTCCCAAATAGCTATGACTACAGGCACACGAAACCATGCCCGGCTAATTTTTGTCTGTTTTATAGCGACGGAGTCTCCCTATGTTGCCCAGGCTGGTCTCAAACTCCTGGGCTCAAGCGATCCTACTGCGTTGGGCTCTCAAAGTGCTGAGATGATTATAGGCTCAGCCACTGTGCCCGGCCAAATTTAAATACAGTGTGATTTTATATATATTAATATTAATGATTGTCTCTGGGTGATAAGATTAGGAGCAATTTATAATTTTCTTACTTTTGTTGTAAATTTTCAAATTTTCTAAAATTGATTTTCATCCGTTTGATCTGCAAGAAAAAAACAACAGTGATCAAAAGAAACGCAAAGGCGCATTTGAGCCTGGGGAGGGCCCACTGGTCCTCGACGCCGCCTCCCTGAAACGGGATTTCCAGGGGCTCGTGCTTCCCACCCCACCCTCCCCACCTTTTCGTCCAAACTTCCCCTCGTCTAATCCAACCACCTCTTGACCCTCAATACTTCAATTGAGGGGACCTGAGGTGCCTTTTCTGTGGCCATCCTATAGCTCCCCCAGCCTGTTTAGTAGCCGGGGTGGTAGAGGGGCACCAAGGTGAGGGCTGCCTGGGACCTGCTCTCTCTGCAGGTCCCGCCGCGCCCCCGCGTCAGTGCTGGGGAGCGGAATCCCGCACGTGTGAGTGGACGGACCGCGCGGAGACTCTGCCACCCTGGCCCCCGGCCCCGGTCCCAGCAGGTTTTCCAGCCAGGGGACTGAATCCGAGCGCCGCTGCGAACCCTGCACCTTCTCCGCGTGCTCCCAGCCCGGCAGCCCCAGGGAAGCCGACAAAGGCGGCAAACTGGCCCGCGTCGCTCCGGGCACAGGCGACCGAGGCCAAGACCAGCTCGGGCGTCTCTGGTTCTCGGGCTCCGCCCCGCGGCCACCCGGCCCGCTGCACCCGAGAGCCCCGGGCTCTGCCCCGTGCTGCTCCTGCAAGGCTGCCATCCACACCCGCCAGCCTGCAGGCTCCTCGGGGTCCACGTGTCCTGGCCACATCCCACCCCTGGCACACCCGGGTAGGTCCCAGAGTGTGCACTGAAGGCGATGCCTGGAGGCAAGTGTCCATTTCTGCCCCCTCAACCTGCATCTTTGCCAGCCCCAGAATTCCAGCCCTTCCAGAACTTTCTGGCCTCTTTAGCCAGGTTGCCTTCTGTATCTGAGGTGGGTGGGGCAAGACTCCCCACAGCCCAAGCCTCCTGAACTGGGGAGGACGATTAGTCAGACAGCAGACACAGGATGGTGCTGTCTCACTAACTGATGGGGAAGTAACACTGTCTTTTAAGAGAGTGATGGTGGACCTTAGATTCTGCTAAGGGTCTGTTCTGCTTCTGCCCCAACTAAACTGGTAGGTAATTTTAGGAACTATGGTTCCCATCTACAGTTGGCAGGGCCCTTATACCCCAACCCTTCCAAACTCTGATTCCATCATCTGTGGGAGCCAATCTGCCACTGCTGGGGCTAGATGGGTCATATCCCTCCTTACAGATGAAGAACCTGAACCTCAGCGAGGCAATGATAGTGCGTGACAGAGCAGGCCTAGAACCCAGGCGTCCTGTAGAATCCAGTGCTCTTTGCTCTACCCCTCACTCCCTTTCTGCATGTGAGCTGGGAAAGTTGGGAGCGGTCAGGAGTGACTCCGCCACATCTGGGTCCCCACGGGCTGCATCTCCACAGAGCCCTGCTGCAGGGGAGCTGGGCCTGGGCCTGCATTGTGGGGAGAGAGGGTTGCATGACCACCCTTTCTGATCTTCCACCTTCTCTCCAGCTTCCTAGGAACACCCAAGAGCAGTGAGGGACAACCAGTGACTTGTCCCTCATGTGTTCTCTGCTGAATTGGGCAGTGGGCCTAATAACCACCTTGTTCTCACACCAATCCTCACCCTCTAGGCAGGGCAGAGGGATGTCTCCCATCTCCCCACCTCACTCCCAACCTACCTACAGCTCTCTCCCAAAAACCAGAGGTAAGGACCAGAGCTGGACCCCCATGGCCTAGCCCAGACCATGGACAAGCTCAGGTAGCTAGAGAGGCAGGAGTGGTTGGAGAGAGGTCTGTGCTGTTGGCTGCTTAGGGGCCAGACCACTACAAGGGCCCAATGGGTGAGGCTGATGTAGGGGGCTGACTCCCAGAGGTGGGTGTGGGGGAGGGAACTGGCATAGTTTCCCATAGAGAACCTGACTCCCCCTCTCCCCAGTGTCCTGGGGGACAGGGCTAGAAGTTGGGGATTCTGTGTCTCTGCAGGATAAGAGGTGTTGTGTATGGCTGGGCGTGGTGGCTCACACCCGTAATCACAGCACTTTGAGAGGCCAAGGCGAGTGGATCATGAGGTCAAGAGATCAAGACAATCCTGGCCAACATGGTGAAACCCTGTCTCTACTAAAAATACAAAAATTAACTGGGTGTGGTGGCGCGTGCCTGTAGTCCCAGCTACTCGGGAGGCTGAGGCAGGAGAATCCCTTGAACCCAGGAAGCGGAGGTTGCAGTGAGCTGAGATCACGCCACTACACTCTAGCCTGGCAACCAAGTGAGTCTCTGTCTCCAAAAAAAAGAAAAGAAGAGGTGGTGTGTATTGGGGTGCACACAGCCTGAGTTTGGAGATGCTTCTATATGAGTCATTTGTCATCACTGGGCGGCACCTTCAGCCATCATCACACATTTGTGGCCTGATTCTCTTTGACCTGCTTCGGTAGATACCCAAGTAGAAGTAAGAGAAGGTAATGAGTCCTATTAAGGCTCTTTCTCATAGTGAAGTGGGTGCTTTGGGGAGATCGGGGTGTCCTCTGGTGGATGCTTGAGGGATTTCACTATATCTTTTCCATCCTCCATGTACAGTCATGCACCGCATAACATTTGTCCAGAATAGACCACATATATGACGGTGGTCCCATAAGATTACCATATGGGCCGGGCGCGGTGGCTCAAGCCTGTAATCCCAGCACTTTGGGAGGCCGAGGCGGGTGGATCACGAGGTCAAGAGATCGAGACCATCCTGGTCAACATGGTGAAACCCCGTCTCTACTAAAAATACAAAACATTAGCTGGGCATGGTGGCGCATTCCTGTAATCCCAGCTATTGAGGAGGTTGAGGCAGGAGAATTGCCTGAACCCAGGAGGTGGAGGTTGAGGTGAGCCGAGATCGCGCCATTGCACTCCAGCCTGGGTAACAAGAGTGAAATTCCGTCTCAAAAAAAAAAAAAAAAGAGAAAAAAAGATTATCATATGGTATTTTTACTGTGCATTTGATATGTTTAGATACACAAATACTTACCACTGTGTTACAGTTTCCTAAGTATTCAGTACAGTAACATGCTGCGCAAGTTTGTAGCCTAGGAGCAGCAGGCTATGCGCGTAACCTAGGCGTGCAGTGGGCTCTACCATGCAGGTTTGCGGAGGTCCACTCTGATGTGCGCACCACAATGAAATCACTCAGCAACACATGCCCGCCCGTCATTACAGACGTGACTGCAGTTTCATGACCATTTCCATCCCACCCCGACTCCACTCACGGGCCCATTGAGTGGTCTCTTTATTAAGGACAAAAAGAGTTCTGGGGTCCAAAGATGGAGTTTCAACACAGGAAACCCTATTATTGTATATACAAGCAATTAATAGCAGTGATTACGTGCTTTACAAATAGCTCAATAATTCCTCACAAGCTACCCCGTCAGGTAAATACTTATCATCCCTATTTTACAGATGAGGAAATTGTGGGACAGAGAAGTTAAGTGATTTGCCTCAGGCTGCACAGCTACTCTCGATTCCAGCTCCTTTGCTATTAAGCACTCTGCCATGCTGCCTCCCACTGGTGTGGGAAGGCTCATACAGTAATACAGTCACAGCCAGGGACTTGTGTGCATGCAACAGAGAGAATTTTCCCAGTCCTCTTCTCTGACTTCCCCAAAGCTCCTCCAGCACCTCCCCAGGATGTCTCTGTCCTGACACATGAATGGAGAGTCTGAGCCTCCCCTCTCTTTTAGTCACTTCTGGTGGTAGAAAATGAGGGAGGAGGCTGGGTGCTCAAAGCTCAAAGACTCTCAGGGAGAATCAGGGTACTCCAAGTTAAATGGACCATCACCAACTGTACCAGAAGCCAGTGTAGACATGGGCTAGTCCAATGAGGTCCACACTGTCTTTCTGTTCTCCAGTCTCGTAGCCTGGAGTGGGTCCTGATGGATGATCACAAGACTTACCTCTCTTCTGAAACCTGAAACCTGGGGGTGTGTGGGGTCAGGAGAACTCCCTTTTTTATAAAGAAATGAAGCCTCTTCCCAAGACCACTCACTCAGCACATGTTTGTTGACAATATACTGTGAGTGCTGAGAGACAGGGCTACAAAGGCAGATAAAGAGCATATCTCTGCCTTTGAGGGACCCTGCCTTAGCAGAGGAAGGAGAGATGAGTAAGCAATGATTGTGATTTCATCTGATGGGTGTGCAGTGGGGGGCGATTACTGAAGAAAGGGGGCTGAACTCCACTTGGGTGGGACAGGAAAGGCTTTGGAGGAGTTGCCCTTGGGATTAGTCTTGGAGGGTGGGTCAGGATTAATTAGCTTGGATAAGAGCATCACTGTGAAGCACATGCAAAATGCAGCCATCTGAAACAACGGGGCAAGTTTAACGACCTATGTGCAAGGAACTGGCTGGAACAGAGGCTGCCTAGGAAGAGGATGGGAAATTTGCTGGAGAAGTTGAGGCCAGATCACAAAGGTCTTACTTGCCAGGCTGCAGAGTTCAAACTCAAGACTGCAAGTGCAGGCAGGGGGTAGTATCAGCCTCTTCAAAGAGCACAGATGAGGAGGGCTTGCTGCACTCAGAGGCGAGAGGCACCTGAGATAGTTCACTCAGTTTATGAGTGTTTAAATTTGTATGGAGTTCTCTATTAGACAGAACTCTTTTAGTTACAGGCAGCAGAAACCCACTCAAACCCACTGCTTGTTTTTTTTTTTTTTTTTTTTTTTTTAATATGGAGTCTCGCTGTGTTGCGCAGGATGGAGTTCAGTGGAACAACCTTGGCTCACTGCAACCTCCGCTTCCTAGGCTTACGCTGTTCTCCTGCCTCAGCCTCCCAAGTAGCTGGGATTACAGGAACCCACCATCACATCCAGCTAATTTTTGTGTTTTTGCTAGAGACAGGGTTTCAACATGTTGACCAGACTGCTCTCAAACTCCTAACTTCAGGTGATCTGCCCGCCTCGGCCTCCCAAAGTGCTGGGATTACAGGCATGAGCCACTGGGCCCGGCCCACTCAAACCAACTTTAAGAGGGAACCTGTTGGCTCACACTGAGGAGGACACTGTACTCTCAGAGCCTAAAGGGCTGAAGGAGGGAAACAGGCACCAACAGGACTGGAACTCAGGACGCAAGGCTGCCATGGCTCCCTCCTTGCCCATGTCTCATCTCCACTTGTGTCTGCTTGCCTTTTTCCTACACACCGACTCCCTCCACAAGGTGAGAAGATGGCCACCTGCAGCCTCACGCCTATAACATCTCAACTAGCAGTCCAAATATGAAAGGGACTTTGTCCCAGTGTCCGTATGGCAATTCCAAAAGAGAATCTGATTGGTCCTTCTTGGGTCACTGAATTGGTCTAATTGGCAGCAGTGGCTGCCAGAGACATGAAAAACTGATTGTCTCAGCATGGTCACATGCCCACCTTTGTAGAGGAGGTGGAAGTGGAAGAGAGTAAGTACCACAGCTCCCTCCTCATGTAGAGGGAGAGAGGCAGCTCCCCAAAGAAATGGGGGTGCAGTTACCAGGAGGTGCACAAAATATAGGCTGGACAGCAAACCATAGAAACCGCCACTTGTATGTGTCAGATGGCCCACTATAGCTGGAGGCTTGGACATAAGAGCCAGTGTCTAACCTCACATAGTTCACAGTCCTGATGAGGGTTCAGACGGTTAGAAAATATACAGTGACGGGCTGGGCACAGCGGTTTGCGCCTGTAATCCCAGCACTTTGGGAGTCCGAGGTGGGTGAATCACCTGAAATCAGAGGTTTGAGACCAGCCTGGTCAACATGGTGAAACCCCATCTCTACTAAAAATACAAAAACTACCCAGGCATGGTGGTGGGCACTTGTAATTCCAGCTACGCGGGAGGCTGAAGCAGGAGAATCGCTTGAACCCGGGAGGCAGAGGTTGCAGTGAGCCAAGATAGTGCCACTGCACTCCAGCCTCAGTGACAAGAGAGAAACTCAGTCTCAAAAAAAAAAAAAAGAAGAAGAAGAAAAGGAAATATACACTGATGATGGGGCACAGGAACTTTCCAGACATTGGGAGCCCGAGAGAGGACACCCAACTCGGACTGAGGCAAGAGGAAACCAGGGAACGCTTTCCTAAAAACACTCCTCAACTGAGTTATGGAAGATGAATGAGAATTAGGAAACATATAAGAAAGTTCAGGGAGAGACAGTAACATACAGAGTTATAGAACTTAGAGACTGCAGGATTCTGGCTTGGGAAAAGGGCAAACTTGCCCAGTTCCTTGAGACAGGGACAAATGAGGAGGTTCAGCTTGAGGTGAGAGTTGAGATTGGCACATGAGGGGGTTGAGATGCCTGCGGGCCACTCGGGTGATACCCAGTGGATGACTAGATCATTTTGGACCTAGAGGTTGAGAAAAGGGATTGAGCTGTGGAGACACATTTGGGATTCATCCCATGGGTGGTAGCTAAAGCTACAGGAAGACGCCACCACTCAGGGCAAGCCAGGGCTGGAGGACATCCACGTTCAGAGTCGTGGACACAGAGGGCAGACAAAGGGCAGAGTCGGGGAGGAGGATAAGCACAGGTTAGTGACGAATTGTGAGGAAATGGCTTGCACTCCTGCATCCCAAGTGTTCTGCACGAGTCATTCTCTCTCACCTGAAGACTTCCAGGGGAAAAAGAGATTACCTACAAAGGTAAAATGAAAATCAGATTGTCAGCTGACATCTCATAAGCAATACCTAATGCAGGAAGAAGGAAGAGAGCTGGGCGTGGTGGCGCACACCTATAGTCCTACAGCTGCTGGGGAGGCTGAGGTGGGAGGATCATCTGAGCCCAGGAGTTCCAGGCTGCTGTGAGCTATGGTCATATGATCGTGCCACTGCACTCCAGCCCGAGCAACAGAGCCAGACCTTGTCTCAAAAAAAGAAGAAAGAGGAGGACGAGGAGGTCAAAGAGTAGAGGGTGCATTAAGACTGATAGTTGACTGGGCGTGGTGGCTCACACGTGTAATCGCAGCAGTTGGGGAGGCCAAGTTGGGTGGATCTCCTGAGCTCAGGAGTTTGAGACCACTCTGGCCAACATGGCCAAATGCCATCTCTACAAAAAATACAAAAATTAGCCAGGCATGGTGACACATGCCTATAACCCCATCTACTTGGGAAATTGAGGCATGAGAATCGCTTGAACCCAGAAGGTGGAAGCTGCAGTGAGCAGAGATCAAGCCATTGTACTCCAGTCTGGGCAACAGAGTGAGACCATGTCTCAAAAAAAAACAAAAAAAAAACCCCACAAACACCTGATATTTGGCTGAGTGCAATGGCTCACACCTGTAATCCCACCACTTTGGGAGGCTGAGGCAGGAGGATTTCTTGAGCCTAGGAGTTCAAGACCAGCCTGGGCACCGTAATCCCAGCACTTTGGGAGGCCAAGGTGGGCAGATTACGTGAGGTCAGGGGTTCGAGACCAGCCTGGTCAACATGGTGAAACCCCGTCTCTACTAAAAATACAAAAACTATCCAGGGAACAACATGGGCTTGGATAACATGGTGAGACCATGTCTCTAGAAAAAAATAAAAATTAAAAATTAGCTGTACATGGCAGTGCGCACTTGTATTCCCAGCTACAGGAGGCTGAGACAGGAGGATCACCTGAGCTTAGGAAGTTGAGGCTTCAGTGAGCTGTGATCAGGCCACTGCACTCCAGCCTGGGCAATAGAGTGAGACCATGTCCCAAAAAAAAAAAAAAAAAAAAATCAGCGGGGTGCATGGCCATCCAGAATGAAGGTTCCACATCTAGGCTTCCATGAAGCTAAGTGTGACCATGTGACTAAGTTCCAACTCTCCCTTCCTTCTTTGCATCTTCCTCCATCCTGCTGCTTAGAAAGCCAATATGAAGCCATCCTCTTGAACCATGAGGACAAGGGTCACATCCTAAGTGTGACACCGTGGAAAACTGGGAGGAACCTAATGCCCTCCAGTCTTTCACAAGAGAAAGAAATAAACTTCAATTTGTTTAAGCCACTGCTATTTTGAGTCTTTTATTTATAGCTAACCTTAATCCTAACTGATATTGAAAGGAAATTATACCCAGCCAAACTATCAATCAAGTATGAGAATAAAGGAAAATCATTTTTGTATGGCAGTGATCCAAAAAGAAGTCAGGAAATAGATGTTGAAATGTATTATTTAAATTTCTAAAAGTAAATAATAGAAGAAGTAAATAAATATGTGACTGGCAGGGATTAAAAGAAGGAAGAAGTGAAAGCAATAGCATTTATCACCTTTCATTACAGGGAGTCAGAAGCTACTGTTTAAACTTGACCGATTAGGCACAGAGACAGAAGCGTATTTTCTATCATCAAGGAAGTATTATAAGGAAAGCTAAAAATAGTTAAAAATCATTACTTCTGGGAGTGGGCCTCAGAATTGATAGAGGGAGACTTTTTGAATTTTACTCTCTTGTATGCTTTAGATGTATACTTGTATTTGTATGTATATAGAGAAAGCGTTGGAAGATTCACACCTAACTTTTTTTTTTTTTTTTTTTTTGAGACGGAGTTTCGCTCTTGTTACCCAGGCTGGAGTGCAATGGCGCGATCTCGGCTCACCGCAACCTCCGCCTCCCGGGTTCAGGCAATTCTCCTGCCTCAGCCTCCTGAGTAGCTGGGACTACAGGCACGCGCCACCATGCGCAGCTAATTTTTTGTAGTTTTAGTAGAGACGGGGTTTCACCATGTTGACCAGGATGGCTCGATCTCTTGACCTCGTGATCCACCCGCCTCGGCCTCCCAAAGTGCTGGGATTACAGGCTTGAGCCACCGCACCCGG
The DNA here is from genome assembly GCF_009761245.1 of Sapajus apella. Lineage (NCBI taxonomy): Eukaryota > Metazoa > Chordata > Mammalia > Primates > Cebidae > Sapajus > Sapajus apella. The sequence goes on along the minus strand of NW_022436952.1, from coordinate 5,953,386 downwards.
CCTCACACCTAACTCTTAAAGGTGTTACTCTCTAGAGAGTCAGAGTGGACCCAAAGAGGGTTGGGTCTGGGGACAGACTAAGGTTTCACTTTGTAACTTTCTATGTTGTTTTGTTTTATAAAAATGAGCACTTAAGGCCAGCCACAGTGACTCATGCCTATAATTCCAGCACTTTGGGAGCCCAAAGCAGGTGGATCACATGAGGCCAGGAGTTCGAGACCAGCCTGGGCAACATGGTGAAACCCTGTCTCTACTAAAAGTACAAAAAAAAAATTACCTGGGTATGGTGGTAAGACACCTGTAGTCCCAGCTACTCGGGAGGCTGAGGCACAAGAATCGCTTGAACCCAGGAGGCACAGGTTGCAGTGAGCCAAGATCATGCCCCCACACTCCAGCCTAGGTGACAGAGCAAGACTCTGTCTCAAAAAAACAAAACAAAACAAAACAAAACACGATTTTTGTTTTAAAAAATGTAATGTATATTTTTAAAAAGGAAGGGGAGAGGAGGTAAAGTAACAGTGGTCCACAGTCTAGAAAATGGACTCTAGGCAGGAGAATAGGACCTGCAAGAACTCACTTCCCTGGCAGTGAAATAAGTTATTTCTTAGCAAATCAGACTGCCCTGATTGTGGCCACTGCCTGAATTTACCTCATCTTTTGCCCTCCATGGCCAGACCTGGGAGGAGTTTTGAGTCCTCAAGTGCCCCACATCCTGCTGGCATAGAGTGGGAATGACCTCAGGGCTGAGCCATCGGAGGGCCCTGTTTGCCAGGCCCGGGATTTCTCTGGTGACACAACTCCCTTAAATCCTAGTTGACCGTCTGCCATTTCAATTCCTGGGGATACCATGTTCAAGGAACCAATGCCAACAATTTTGCCCAGTTGTGAAATTTGACTCTGAACCTGGCTATGGTGGTGTCTGTCTCCTAGCAATAGGTCTGGAGGCTCTGATGATGCCATCTAGGCCTTAGGTTAAGGTTCTTCCTTAGAACATCTGGGGTTCACTTCCCAGCATCTTTCTGGGATTGAGAACTTGAATTTCCTTTGGGGAATTATCCCCCATCTCACTCTCAAACAATATTTAATCTGGGATTGTTTCCACTCCCAAATCTAGGATGTGCCCACTCAGTATATTCCCATCTCCCTAGTCAAAATGATTGCTCAGGGATGGGCAGTTGATCTCTACCAGCTCGGAGTGAATCACAGAACTTTTGCTGGGAACACTGTGAAATGGACTTGCTCTTTCTTGCTGGTATTAAACAAGAGCCTATAGCCCCAGGAGCTGCTGAGACTCCAATAAGGGGAGGGCTGCTGGGATTACTGGGGAAATTATTCGACACTGTGTGTGTAGAACAGAGAGATAGAAAGCAGAAAACAAAACAAAACAAAAAAATAGATTGTGGGTATAACAGATCATTTCCTCTGACAGCTCTTAAACTTGAGCATAGAGAAGAAAATTCAGCTTTTGCAGTTACACACAGCACACAATTGTCTCTTGGTGGTCTTAGATCATTGGACACAGATAGATTGAATCTTTCTTAATGAAGTTAATTATCCAACCTCCTCGGATGGTTCAGCTTAAAAGAAAGATTTTTGTTATCTTGTAGCACTGTATCGAAGACCACAGGAAGTACATTATGTTCAATATCTGACATTTTCCATCAAATCCCCAATAATTTCAGTACTTTTGGCCACACAATCTGGGTCCCAAGATACAACAGGAAATGGTTAAGTCAGCTAATCCTCTATCATGAGAATAGTTACTTTCCCAAGTTAGAAAGAGGGGCTTTTCATTGCATTCCACACAATTTGTCCAGGTTCACTTGTCAAATTCTGTTGCTTACATCACCTAACTTCTGGTACCAGTTCTGTATGGTCAAGATTCTTTTAATCGCAAATAACCCCACTCAATTTAAACAAAAGGTGACTTCCTGTGTCATGAGATGGGAAAGGCAGGAATATATTGGCAACAAGGACCAAATACTGCTAGTTTATCCCTCTCTCTATCATCTTTGTTTCCCACTTCGTGTTTCAGCCTCATTGTCTCCCAAATTAGAATGACTTTATCCAGGTAATTAGTGGATGCTGGCTACCAATGGCATCCAGGATGATACCTGAAAACCATAACTAGGGAAAAAATAAGCCCTTTCCTATCAACTGCAGCCATAAAAATCCCAAGAAGGGTTTTGATTGGTTTGTCTTGGGTCATGTGCCAACCTTTCATCCAGGAGCATGGGATGCTGTGATTGGCTTGTACTGTATGCACTCCTGAAGCTGTTATCAGAAATGTGGGGGAAGAGGATGCTTAGTAGAGGGAAAAAAAGCCACTGGAAGAATTAATGAAAAGACTGAGTAAAGTGGCCAGGTATAAGATAAATACACAGAAACTAATGACTCTATAGACGTTGACAATTACTCATTAGAAATAGCTAGTAAATCATATTCCATTTATAATTTTTTAAAAAACCTCTGTGATGATATAATAATATATCTAACAAGAAACTTCAAGAAAACTATGACTCTTCAATGTTGGACATAAAATACAGCAGTAACAAATATAAAGAATCCTTGGTTTTAAATGGAATCACTCAATATTCTAATGCAGTAGATATACTCCTCCAAGGTCTGGTGCAGTGGCTCATGCCTATAATCCCAGCACTTTGAGAGGCCAAGCTGTTCAGATCACATGAGGTCAGAAGTTCAAGACTAGCCTGGCCAAGGTAGTGAAACCTCATCTCTACTAAAAATACAAAAATTAGCTGGGCATGGTGGTGTGCACCTGTAATCCCAGCTACTCAGGAGGCCAAGGCAGGAGAATTGTGCACTGCACTCCAGCCTGGGAGACCCAGAAAGACATGGCCAGATTAACACATTCAATAAAACAGTATCTTTAAAAAAAAAAAAAGTACTTGAGGCCAGGCTCAGTGGCTCACACCTGTAATCCCAGCACTCTGGGATGGCAAGGCAAGCAGATCTCCTTGAGCTCAGGAGGTCCAGACTAGCCAAGCAACATGGTCTGTAATCTCAGCACTCTGGGAGGCTGAGGCAGACTGATCACTTGAGGTTCAGGAGTTAAAACCAGCCTGGTCAACATGGTGAAACCCCATCTCTTCAAAAAATACAAAAAGTAGCTGGGCGTGGCAGTGCGCCTGTGATCCCAGCTACTTGGGAGGCTGAGGTGGGAAGATTGTTTGAGCCTGGAAGGCAGTGGGAGGTTGCAGTGAGCCATGCCTCCAGCCTTGGCAACAGAGCTAGACTCTGTCTCAAAAAATAAATAAATAAAAATAAATACAATCAGCAAGTGTACAGAAGAACCTAACATCATCAACCAAAAAGATCTCATTGCCATTTATAGAACATTACAATTGACAACAGCAGGATGAACATTATTTTCAAGTACCCACAAGACGTATACTGAAGTATACCACATCCTGGGCCATAAAATTATCTCAATAATTTTTTTTTGAGATGAAATCTTGCTCTGTCACCCAGGCTGAAGTGCAATGGCATGATCTCAGCTCACTGCAACCTCTGCCTCCCAGGTTCAAGTGATTCTCCTGCCTCAGGCTCCCGAGTAGCTCGGATTACAGGCACCTGCCACCATGCCTCACTAATTTTTGTATTTTTAGTAAAGACGGGGTTTCACCATGTTGGCCAGGCTGGTTTTGAACTCCTCACCTTAGGTGATCCGCCTACCTCAGCCTCCCAAAGTGCCAGGATTACAGGCTTCAGCCACTGAGCCTAGCCAACAATTTTTAAATAATTAAAATTATATAGAATGTGTTCTTCATGGAATAAAACTACAAACCAATAATAGAAAGATAGCAAGAAAATCTCCCAACACTTGGAACTAAACAACGCATTTCTAAATAATCCATGGATCAAAGAGAAAGTCTCAAGGGAAATTTAAAAATACATTCAACTAAATAAAAATGCAACATCAAAATATGTGGGACAGACATACGAAACAGTGCTGAGAGAGAATTCTTTTTTTTTTTAAAGACAGGGTCTCAGCTGGGCACAATGGCTTACGCCTGTAATCCCAGCATTTTGGGAGGCTGAGGCTGGCGGGTCACCTGAGGTCAGGAGTTTGAGACCAGCCTGACCAAAATGGAGAAACCCCGTCTCTTCTAGAAATACAAAATTGGGCATAGTGGTGCATGCTTGTAACCCCAGCTACTCGAGGGGCTGAGGCAGGAGAATTGCTTGAACCTGGGAGGCGGAGGCTGCAGATCATGCGACTGCACTCCAGCCTGGGCAACAAGAGTGAAACTCCGTCTCAAAAAAAAAAAAAAAAAAAAAAAAACAGACAGGGTCTCACTCTGTCTCCCAGGCTGCAGTGCAGTGCTACCATCTCAGCTCATTGCAACTTTCACCTCCTGGCATCAAGCAATCCTCCCACCTCTTTCTCCTGAGTAGCTGAGACTGCAGATGCTCACCACCATACCTGGGTTATTTTAGTATTTTTAGTAGAGATAGCGTTTCACCATGTTGGTCAGGCTGGTCTTTAACTCATAGCCTCAGGTGATCCACCCACCTCAGCTTCCCAGATTGCTGGGATTACAGGTGTGAGCCATAGTGCCCAGTAATGAGAAAGAAATATATAGCACTAGATACATACATTAGAAAAAAGGAGGCTGGGTGTGGTGGCTCGCACCTGTAATGCCAGCACTTTGGGAGGCCAAGGCAAGCAGATGCCCTGAGGTCATGAGTTTGAGACCAGCCTGGCCAACATGGTGAAACCCCCTCTCTATTAAAAATACAAAAATTATCTGGGCACAGTGGTGTGCACCTGTAATCCTAGCTACTCGGGAGGCCGAGGCAGGAGAATTGCTTGAACCTGGGAGGCAGAGATTGCAGCGAGCCAAGATTGCACCATTGCACTCCAGCCTGGGGACAGAGCAAGACTCTCTCAAAAAAAAAAAAAAAAAAGTCTCAAATCAATAATCTAAGCTTCCTCCTCAAGAGCCAGAAAAAGAAGAGAGCAGAATAAATGAAAGCAAGCTGGAGAAAGGATAAGAGCAACTATCTATTAAATTTAAAACAAAACGATACATAAATGAAACAAAGAAGTAGTTCTTTTTAAAAGTGGATAAAATTGACAAACCTCTGGCAAGACTGACAAAGAAAAAAGAAGACTCAAGTTACCAATGGCAGGACCAAAATGGGACATTACTACAGATCTGCAGACAGTAAAAGGAGAATAAGAGAATGTTATGAATAATTATGCATATAAACTTAATAACTTAGATGAAATGAACCAATTCCTCAAAAAGCAAAATCTACACCCAATATGAAACAGACAATTTGAATAGTTATACAACTATTAAGTAAACGGAGTTCATAATATAAAACTCCCAAAAAAGAAATCTTCAGGACCAGATGGTTTCATTGGGGAATTCTACCAAATGTTGAAAGAATTAACACCAGTTCTGGCTGGGTGCAGTAGCTCAAGCCTGTGATCCCAGCACTTTAGGAGGCTGAGGAGGGCAGATCACCTGAGCTCAGGAGTTTGGGACCAGGCTGGGCAACACCGTGAAACCCTGTCTCTACAAATATATACAAAAATTAGCCAGGTGTGGTGGTACATGTCGTAGTCCCAAACTACTCTGGAGGCTGAGGCAAGAGGGTTACTTGTGCCTGGGTGGTGGAGGTTGCAGTGAGCTGAGATTGTGACACTGCACTCCAGTCTAGGTGACAGAGTGAGACCCTGTCTTTAAAAAAAAGAATTAACACCAATTCTGTATAACCTCTTCCAGACAGTAGAAGAGTAAGAAACACTTCCCAATTCATTTTAAACCCTAATGTATCAGTAATTCCATTCTGCTATGTTAAACATAATATGCCAGATATGATATCAGATATCAGATCACCAACTCACTGCAACCTCTGCCTCCCAGGTTCAATTGATTCTCCTGCCTCAGCCTCCTGAGTAGCTGGGATTACAGCATTGCGCCACCACGCCTGGCTAATTGTTGGTATTTTTAGTAGAGACAGGGTTTCACCATGAGACCCTCGAACAACACGGCTTTCAACTACATGAGTCCACTTGTACACAGATATTTTCCAATAAAAATTACACCAAGTGTCCCAGCCTTTCCTGTCTCCCCTTCTACCTCCTCCGACTCTTCCATCTCTGCCACCCCTGAGACAGCAAGTCTTCCTCCATCTCCTCTTCCTTCATCTCCCCAGCCTACTCAACAGGAAGATAACAAGGTTGAAGACCTTTTTGATGATCCACTTTCACTTAATGAATAATAAATATATATTTTCCCTTTTGGCTCACTGCAACCTCCGCTTCCCAGGTTCAAGCGATTCTTCTGCCTCAGCCTCCCAAGAGCTGAGCCAAGAGCATGCCATTGCACTCCAGCCTGGGCAACAGAGCAAGACTCTGTCTCAAAAAAACAACAACAAAAAAACAATTTGACAGAAAACAGATTAATAGATAACCGACCAAGGTTAAGGAGAGGGTGAGATCCGGAGGGAAATAGATGTCACTATAAATAAGCAATAGGATCCTTGGGGTGATGGAAATGTTCTGTATCTTGACTGCATTAATGTTGGTATCTATGTTGTGATACTGTACTATAGTTTATAAGTGTTACCATTGGGAAAACTGGATAAAGCGTACATGGGATTTCTGTATTATTTCTTTAAAAAAAATTTGTATTGTTGTCGTTGAGATGCAGTCTCCCTCTGTCATCCAGGCTGGAGTGCAGTGGCACAATACTGGCTCATTAAAACCTCCACCTTCCAGGACCAAGTGGTGCTCCTGCCTCAGCTTCCTAAGTAGCTGGAACTACAGGTGTGCACCAACATGACCAGCTAACTTTTGTATTTTTAGCAGAGATGGGGTTTCACCATGTTAGCCAGGCTGGTCTCAAACTCCTGACCTCAAGTGATCCACCCACCTTGGCTTCCCAAAGTGCTGGGATTACAGGTGTGAGCCACCATGCCTGGCCTCTGTATTATTTCTTACAACTTTTTGTGAATCTAAAATTATCTCAAAGTAAAATGTGTCATTTTTACTTAAAAAGTATATAATTGGCATAGTAACAGACAAATGAATAAAAGGAAAAAATACAGACTGATACTCGTGTATACCTTGGAATTCAAATATGATAATGATGGTATTGTAAATAAATGGGAAACAAATGGACCAGCCAACAAATGGTGTTACTAAAGGATAATGACACCTCTGGTAACACCACTTGCTGTTGATAGGATAATGACTATCCATTAGTCCTTAAGAACATTTCATTTTATCGAGCTTACTTAATTGTAAGAATACAGTATATAATACATATACTATATATATGGACATATACCACGCCCGACAGGAAGATAACAAGGTTGAAGACCTTTTTGACGATCCACTTTCACTTAATGAATAATAAATATATTTTCCCTTTTTTATGACTTCCTTAAGGACATTTCATTACTTAATTGTAAGAATATAGTATATAATACATATAATATACACAGTGTCTGTTAATCAACTGGTTTTGTTATTGGTAAGGTTTCCAATCAATAATAGACAACTTTTTGGGCAATCAAAATTTAATGCAGACTTTCTTTTCTTTTTTTTTTTTTTTTTTTTTTTTGAGACAAAGTCTCACTCTGCCACCAAGGCTGGAGTGCAGTGGCACAATCTTGGCTTACTGCAATCTCTGCCTCCCAGGTTCAAGTGATTCTCCTGCCTCGGCCTCCTGAGTAGCTGGGATTACAGGTGTGTGCCACCATGCCTGGCTAATTTCGGGTATTTTTAGTAAAGACAGGGTTTCACCGTGTTGGTCAGGCGGTCTCGGACTCCTGACCTTGTGATCCATCCACCTCAGCCTCCCAAAGTGCAGGTGAGCCACCGCTCCCGGCTTAGGCAGATTTTCAACTGCACAAAGTTTCAAGGTCCACTGTGTGTCTATATAAATAAATAAATATGTAAATTTGTATGAAATACAGAGTATAGATAAACAAATTAAATGACATCATGAGAAAGCAATAGGCCAGATCCAGAAAGTGAGATGCTTCTCTACAGAACAGCTGATTTGGCTATTTAAAAAGTTAACAGCATTTAAAAAAAAGGAGAGGTAGGAGGACTATTCCCATTACAAGAGGGAGAATAACAACAAAATATCAGATATAAACTTCGTTTGGAATCTGGGCAAATAAATCAGTTGTGAAAGACATTTAGGTGAGGTAAATATGGATAAGGACTCAATAAAAGAACATACTGGAAATTATTATTGATTTTGTTAGGCATGATAGTGGCATTGTGGTTATGTAACAAAAATGTTCCTGCTTTTAAGAGATGAAGATTGAAATATTTGGAGGTGACATATTATGATATTCGTAACTTAGATTAAAATGGTGAAAAAAAATAAAACAATATAGCAAAATGTGAATAATTGTTAAATCTAATAAATTTTTTGTATGCTCGAAATTTTTTATGGTAACTTTCAAAAGAATGAAGTTGTCACTGAATACAGCATGCAGGAGAGACTCTGTGGCCCTGCTGATAGTCAAGGGCCTCCTTGGACAGTGTTGTCTGGTCTCTGCCAAGCTACTGTCAGCCTCACAGGCACGGTTCCCATCCAGGCGAATCTTATTTAGACATCTCCCTTTTAACTCTCATTTAAACATCTCACTGTTACTCCAAAGTCATAGCAGCCATCTAAAATGTATACCCACTGCTGCTTCACTGATCTGAAATCCTAGATTTCTTTGGCAGGTATTGAACATGAGAAGCAGACAGGACTTGGCTATGACCCTCCACTTCAGACTATGATTGTGGTCCTCACCACCAGGCCAGAAGCTTCCGTTGTTCTTTCTCACTTTGAACTCCACAATTGGAAATTGGCTATAGGCAAAGCTTCATGAGGTTTTGCTACCCATGTGGAACCTACACCAATACTTCAGCAAGACCTAGGAATGGCAGGGTCAACCTTTGATAGATCAGAAAATAATTTACACAGGGATAAAATGAGGATGTGATCTCTGTCTCTCCACCCCCACAGCTTTTTGCCTTATTTCTTAACAGTCTGATATTAGTTTAGGATGAGCTGGAGCCATGTCCTCCCACTATAGGAACAGACTGTGCAGCGTCTTCATCCTCTTACTCACAGTGATGTGATTTGCTTATTATGACTGGGAAGGGATGTCTTAATTGAGGTTCTCTTAGTAGTCCCAGACTCCCACTCCAAACTGAAGGAAACTTGTTATCACAACATGGAAGTGACTCAAGGGACAAAGAGAGGAAGTGAAGTAGAACTTTAAAGGGAACTGGAACCAGGAAATTCTCTTTCACTCTTACTGTCCTCTTGCTATCACTCAATCTCTTCTATTTTATCCCTCTGTCTCCTTGCATATCTTCTTCTGCTCCAACTCCACGAACTGTATTCTCTGCATCTTCACATGCTTGGCTGAGCTGTTGCACCACAGTTTAGACAACCCAAACTCAAGCGCCACCCCACATTAACTAATGACTCTCAACCTCAATTCTTTCATGTGTCAATCCACTTTTGATCAGTCATGATGGGGATGAGGTGGGGCAGGGTCACATCATATAAACATGGCCTTCTGAAGCTTAGCCCTAGAGGAGGGAAATGGGTGACGTTTTCAGAAAGGAGTAGTATGGAATACAATGTCTATTATTTTGCCCAAAAAAGGTTACAGTTCGACTATTCATTTAACTGATATATAGCTGGTAATCCCACATAGTCAGTTACCTCTTCAATTACATTGACATTTTTAAGACCACCCAAAAAATTTCAGGTAACTATTCAGCATATTAAATTAAATAAAAGAAATCTATTAGGAGAAAACTAAGATACAAAGATAAAGGGCCAGGATGAAGGAAAGATAGATGAGAAGACAAAACTGAAAAGAAAACTAAAATCCAATGGCAGAATTTAAACTTCCAATGAAAGGTCTAAAGATCACACTTGAACTGGGGGAAAGCCAAATCAGTGTGGTGAAAGACCATTTTGATATCATGTGTGGCTGAACATGATTCAATCATCTTTCTGTGCCACAATTTCTCTTTTTTATTTATTTTATTTTATTTTATTTTATTTTATTTAAAGGACTCTGTGCCACAATTTCTCTTATGTCACATAAGAATTCTTGTCATATTGAGATACAAGCTCAGGCCGTTGTATTTTTCAGATGTTTTCTGAAGCAATTTCTGCATCCCTTTTCCCTATCTCGAAAAAGCCCTGGCAATCTAGGTATAAGTAGCTTAGGCAGGCTGGGTTTTTTGTTTGTTTGTTTGATTGATTGATTGAGACAGAGTCTTACTCTGTCTTCCAGGCTGGAGTGCAATGGCACGATCTTGGCTCACTGCAATCTCCACCTCCCAGGTTCAAGCGATTCACCCACCTCAGCCTCCCAAGTAGCTGGGACTACAGGTGTGCCCCACCACACCTGGCTAATTTTTTATTTTTAGTGGTGATGGGGTTTCACCATGTTGCACAGGCTGGTCTTGAACTTTTGAGCACAATCAATCCACCCACCTTGGCCTTCCAAAGTGTTGGGATTACAGGCATGGGCCACCACACCTGGCTGGCAGGCTGGGTTTTACTGAGTCTAAGAAAAGATTAAATTACTGTTTAATCTAGTCCTGATCCAACAGTTACTTATTTTTAAGCCAGTCAAATTTAGCAGTGGGGATTTTTATACCAACTTTAGTGACAATAATGCTAATAAGTTCTGATAATCCACTACCATCAGACCAGCCCCCAACAGTTACTTTTATACCCAGCCGTTTATAACCCTCACTGTATCAAGTCTTACAAAATATAGCATATTAAGAGATAGCTGTAACCACAGACACTCACAAAGGCATTCATGTAAACCATAAGTACAGATATTTATCCTTCTGGATCACTCCCTCCTTAGAAATTAATCTTCAGCCATCCCCAAGTTAATATGCCACTACCAAGATAACTTTGGAAATCTCTCCCAGAGGACAGAATGTAAAGTCAAAAAATGAAAGCAAAGTAATAGGAAGAGAAACAAAAGCTGGGTGCAGTGGCACATGCCTGTAATTTCAGCATTTAGAGACACTAAGGTGGACAGGTTGCTTGAGCTCAGGAATTTGAGACCAGCCTGGGCAAAATGGTGAAACCTTGTCTCTACTAAAAACACAAATATTTAGCTGGGCATGTTGGCATGTGCCTGTAGTCCCAGCTACTTAGGAGACTGAGATGGGAGAATCACCTGAGCCCAGGAAGTCAAGGTTGTAGTGAGCTGTGATAGTGCCACTGCACCCCAGCCTGGGCAATGGGAGTGAGATCCTGTCTAAAAAAATAAAAATAATAAATTTTTTTTTAAAAAGGAGAGAAACAGAGGGTTAAGATCAAGTCAAAGAATAATGGATATCTCTGAAAAATAAGTACTAGCTGGATGGGAAGTAATCGGAGGCAAAATAGAAGAAAACTTGCCTGAAATTTGGGGATGGGGGTTAGAGAAAGAAGAAGGCCAATCCATGAAGCTGAAAAAAATGTACCAGGTTTCATTCAAAATTGATGAAGAGTGTTTAGGTTAAAATTTGCACATTGGTTACTAAAATGATAATATAGGAATTTTTCAAATGTATGAAACCACAGGAGCAAAGAGAACAGCAGAGGAAGAGGAAGCAGACAATCATTTCAACAAGTTTTTGGAAAGCAGATGGAGTAGTGCATGATTAGGCAACACGGAGCTACAGCCTACAATGTTACAAACAGGATGAACAATGAGTGAAGTGATGTACCCCCAAAGAGTGCTTAAGAGGCTCAGGACTTGGCACAGTAGAAGGTGGGATTGAGGCATGGTACTGACAATTGGTGGATTGGCTAAAAGTTTGAAATCAGAGGTATCAAGATGCCTACCCTGAGCAACAAAATAACCATTTCACTACCACCGCCACCTAGAAGTATAGAGGGTCATTCTCAAAGAAAATGAGAGGAACAGGCATGGCACTTGGGGATGCCCAAGACAGTGGCTAGGAAGGGTGAGGCAAAGCTGGAAGAAGAAAATGTAGGTGAAAGGCTGCAAAAGAACAAATTAACCCCTCAGTTCCTCTTCTCATATTTCACTCCTACAATATTCTTCAGTCCATTGGTAAGAAATTTGGAAGTCTCTTTAGGAGAACTCAAATCTCTACTCACTAACATCATGGGGGCCCAACCTAATAAATCAGCTTCCAGTGTTATGGTAGTAAACCAGTTCTCTGGGAGGAAGTATGCTCTTGCTTGAAGAACTTTTTAGCCAGGAGTTCAAGACGAACCTGGCCAACACAGTGAGACTCAATATTGATGGGGAAAATGATAACATTTAAAAGAAACAAGCCCAGGGGAAGTTTACAAAGAGAACTTCTCTAAAAGAACTTATAAAGAATTTAGTTAAAGAAGCGGGTAAATGATCCCCCAAAAAAGAGAAATGCAAAAAAGGGAAAATGAACAAAAAGAATGGTAACATAAAGGTAAGTCCAGGGCCGGGTGCAGTGGCTCACACCTGTAATCCCAGCACTTTGGGAGGCCGAGGCAGGCGGATCACCTGAGGTTGGGAGTTTGAGACCAGCCTGACCAACATGGAGGAACCCTGTCTCTACCAAAAATACAAAATTAGCCAGGTGTGGTGGCACATGCCTGTAATCCCAGCTACTCAGGAGGCTGAGGCAGGAGAATCGCTTGAACCTGGGAGGCAGAGGTTGCAGTGAGCCAAGATTGTGCCATTGCACTCCAGCCTGAGCATGAAGAGTGAAACTCCATCTCAAAAAAAATAAACAACAACAACAAAAAAGGTAAGTCTAAACAAGCATATTCTCAATAAAATAATAAAGGAGTCCAATTTTTAGGTGTTAAAAAAAGAACTGAGGCCGGGCGCGGTGGCTCAAGCCTGTAATCCCAGCACTTTGGGAGGCTGAGGCGGGTGGATCACGAGGTCAAGAGATCGAGACCATCCTGGTCAACATGGTGAAACCCCGTCTCTACTAAAAATACAAAAAATTAGCTGGGCATAGTGGTGTGTGCCTGTAATCCCGGCTACTCAGGAGGCTGAGACAGGAGAATTGCCTGAACCCAGGAGGCGGAGGTTGCGGTGAGCCGAGATCGCGCCATTGCACTCCAGCCTGGGTAACATGAGTGAAGCTCCGTCTCAAAAATAAAATAAAATAAAATAAAATAAAAAAAGAACTGAAATGAGTAAGCTGATAGGAGAAAAACATGAATGGAAAACAGGTTATTAGAATGGCTACTAAAATGATAATACAGGAGTTGTTATCAATAAGTCAGAAGAAGGAAGTCAGTTTTTATTAGTAAGTCAGAAGGAGGAAGAGTAAGTCAGAAGGAGGAAGATAGGAACTAAAGTGATCTAAAATTATTTTACTGTCCAGAAGGGAGGGAAAAAATCATACATTTTTAAATATACTAATGAAAATGTATAGATAAACCACTAAAATAAATAAATTATAGAATTGCAAACAAGCATAAGGAAAAAAAGCGTAATAAATAGGAGGAGACTGAACTGAGTATGGCAGCTCACTCCTCTAATCCCAGTGCTTTGGGAGGCCAATGCAGGAGGATCACTTGAGGCCAGGAGCTCAAGAGCAGCCTGGGCAATATAACTAGGCCCTGTTTCTACAAAAAAAAAAAAAAAAAATTAATTAACTAGGCTTCATAGTGTACTCTATGAAGTATACTGCACTATGAAGTACACATCTGTACTCCTAGCTACTGGGGAGGCTGAGGCAGGAGAATCACTTGAGCCCAGAAGTTCAATGCTGCAGTGACCTATGATCACACCATTGCACTCTAACCAGAGTGACAGAGTAAGACCCCATCAGAGGTGGGGTCAAAAAAGTGTGGTGGAAATCATCCCCCAAAAGACAAGAAACCAGCACTTGAGGCTCTGGCCAGTGCAATAAGACAAGGAAACTAAATTAGAAGCATAATGATTAAAAAGAAGGAAATAAAACTCTCATTTTTTGAAATGATATTTGCCACAGAGAGAGCTCTAAAGAATTTATATGAAATCCCCTCAAAATAATAAGGGAGTTTAGCAACGTGGCTGATCTCATGATCAATATACAAAAATCGATTGTAATTCTACAAACCAATAACAACTAGGAAACATATACATATTTTTTAAACCACACACACACACACTCCCAGGGAAACACATATTTTAAAAGATGCTTTTTACAGAGAAAAAAATAAATATCCAAGACTAAAGTTAACAAAAGATATAAAAGACCTACACCTACAAATTGGAAAATTTTACAAAACAGTGCCAAAGATGACCTAAATAAATGAAGAAATATCCAATGTTCATGTATAGAAAGACAATATCACAAAGTTCTCTCTTCTCTCAAATTGAACAATAGATTTAGTCCAACCTCAGTAAAAATCTTAATCAGGTTGTCATGAAAATTTCCAAGTTATTATATATTGCATATAGAAGGGTAAAGAGCTAGGCATAGTCAAGGCACTTCAGAAGAAGGAATTTCAAAAAGAGGACTTTGCTTACCAGAAGTAGTATGTGAGACGAAGACCATGGGCAAAAGAAAGACTATTCAACAGCCAGGCATGGTGGCTCATGACTGTAATCCTAGCACTTTGGGAGACTGAGGTAGGTGGATTGCCTGAACTCAGGAGTTTGAGACCAGCCATGGGCAACATGGTGAAACCCCGTCTCTACTAAAATACAAAAAATTAGCCGGGCATGGTGGCATGCGCCTGTAGTCCCAGCTACTTGGGAAGCTGAGGCAGGAGAATTGCTCGAACCCAGGAGGGAGAGATTGCAATGAGCTGAGATTGCTCCAGCCTGGGAGACAGAGCCAGACTCTGTCTCCAAAAGAAAGAAAGAAAGAAAAGACTATTCGTCAGGCGCAGTAGCACATGTCTATAGTCCCAGCTACTCAGGAGGCTGACGCTGGAGGATCGCTTGAGCCCAGGAGTTCTGGGCTGTAGTGCGCTATGCTGATCAGGTGTCTGCACTAAGTTCGGCGTCAATATGGTGACCTCCCAGGAGCGGGGGACCACCAGGTTGCCCAAGGAGGGATGAACCCGCCTAGGTCGGAAATAGAGCAGGTCAAAACTCCTATGCTGATCAGTAGTGGGATCTCGCCTGTGAATAGCCACTGCACTCCAGCCTGGGAAACATAGCAAGACCGCATCTCTAAAAGAAAAAAGGAAAAAAAAAAAGAAAGACTATTCAACAAAAACAAACAAACAGGAAAAATTGGAAAACAAAAACAAAATGAATCCTTCCCCCATACCATATGCTAAAAGGAATTAAATGTCAAATGCAAAATTTCAAATTCTATGGGAAAAATATACAGATGAATATCTTTCTGATCTTCAATAAGAAAAAGTTTTCTTAAATGAGACAAGGAAAAGTACTAACTATAAAATGTCGGCCAGGTGTGGTGGCTCATGCCTATAATACCAACACTTTGGGAGGTCAAGGTGGGAGGATCACTTGAGGTTAGGAGTTCAAGACCAGGTGACATAGTGAAACCTCATCTCTACAAAAAAAATTTAAATTAGCCAGGCATAGTGGCACATGCCTGTAGTCCTAGCTGCTGGGGAAGCTGAGGTGGAAGGATCACTTGAGGCCAGGAGTTTGCAGCTGCAGTGAACTATAATGACACCACTGCACTCTAGCCTGGGTGACAGAATAAGACCCTGTCTCTTTAAAAAAAATTGTTAGGCCAGGCGCGGTGGCTCAAGCCTGTAATCCCAGCACTTTGGGAGGCCGAGGCGGGTGGATCACGAGGTCAAGAGATCAAGACCATCGTGGTCAACACGGTGAAACCCCGTCTCTACTAAAACTACAAAAAATTAGCTGAGCACGGTGGCGTGTGCCTGTAGTCCCAGCTACTCAGGAGGCTGAGGCAGGAGAATTGCCTGAACCCGGGAGGCAGAGGTTGCGGTGAGCCGAGATCGCGCCATTGCCCTCCAGCCTGGGTAACAAGAGCGAAACTCCGTCTCAAAAAAAAAAAA